>NC_081424.1:48345203-48662703 GCF_949786415.1 Peromyscus eremicus | reverse complement strand
GGTTCATGTCACCACACTTGGCTGTGTCCTTGACCACACAGAGGATCTGCCTGCCATGTGATCAGATTAAGGGCATGGGCTACCACTGCCTGACTGCTGTACCTGGCTCGCTATGACCTCTGATCTCCAGGCAAACTTTATTTATTAACATACAAATAAAATCATATTTCAGCACAATTAAAATATCACCACGGGGAGGAGGGGGCCTAGATGGATGAATACACATGACAGTCTTTGTCTATATGTGTTAAAATATGCAGCACACTATAGCTTATAACTCATTGCCAGTGGGACCAGGCTAGCATCAGATAGGAAAACTCCTTCTGTTTGCACAGCAGGTTTACAAAGGCAGTTGGCTGGCCATGGGGCGGTGTGAATTGAACGTCCATTCAGAACACGGCCAATGTTTCTGCCCTTGAGACTCACACTTAAGTCCAACATTCTGTGGAAATCAAGCCTAGAATGAGGGTCTTATTTTTTATGAATGTTTTAGGTTAGCACACAGTGTAATGGGTTTCATATCCACATCATTATAGCTTTGTGGTTCTTTCCTCTCCCACGCTGCCCTCACCTGCTTGCTGCTCCCTCTGGGTGGCTTCCTTCCTTCATTGAGATATGCCCGCCTCATCCTCTGCTTTCTTATCACATTATCCATTGCTTTCTCTTTTCCCATTTCCCCTAACACTGTTGCCTCCCCTCTCATGAGCCCCCTTTAGATGCACTAATACACACATATATCATTTAAGCTAGGTTCCACTTATCTTTCTGACTTATTTCACTTAACATGATGATTTCCAGTTGCATCCATTTTCATGAAAACACCATGCCTTCCCTTTTCTTTAAGACTCTTGAGGGACATCTAAGCTGGCTCCACTTTCTGGCTACTGTGAATACTGGAGCAAGAGTCTTCTCCTGCAAGCCTGGTGCCAGCTCTTCACTTAAGGAGTCTTCCTTTCTAGATACCCATTACAGACACCGACATGATTTGTTTACATGGCCATCTGCCTCTAGAGTTCTACACTGAAGTCTTTTAATTATGGGCTGTGCAGCAATTCTCAAGAGTCCATGTTTAGACATCTTCTAAAAACATCAATAACTCACGTGATTAACGTTTTGTCTCTTCAGCAGGCTCTTCCACATCAGACCATGGAGCAAACTGTGGCCAGGATTTAGGAATAACAAAAGTAACAACCTTTTCTTACTGTTAGTAGTTTTATGACTACAGACAGAAAACAAAGGGACCCACAGGTGATGTGAATCCCAGGAGTTGTTGGTGTCTAGGGTTCCAAAAGTATCTTGCTTAGTTAGGATCTACAAGGACAAGAGGATTCCTTCCAAAGATGGCCACCTGGAACCAAAGGCAGCCCATATCTTGGTCCTGTACTTACCCCTGACGTGAGCATGGTCAGATATGCCTGCCTCACAAGAGAAACTTACATTCACTTGTTTTTGTCCTATGACCACTCGTGGTACAGACAGAAAATGTCATAGAAACCATGCTATCCCAGGATGCCCTGTGCCAAGTCAAGGCTTGCTCTTATGTGCTATCAGTGTCAACCTACTTCTAACTGGGCCTCTGAATTCTAGGGGTTAGTCGGTCTCCTCCAGGGAGAGCTGACATTGACTCCTGCAAACACAATTTTATTGTTTGCAAATCATGTCAAGTTTGTTGAGATTACAGAGACTGGTTGACCTTCTCCCACTCACTGTGCATCCATGTTCTTATTTCAACCTCTTGAGTACCCCCACGAGACAGGCATTACCTGTGGTCTAATTCAGAACTCAAAGTTAGATCACACACATTTCTTTTTTTTTTTTTTTTTTTTTTTTTTTTGGTTTTTCAAGACAGGGTTTCTCTGTATAGCTTTGCGCCTTTCCTGGAACTCACTTGGTAGCCCAAGCTAGCCTCGAAATCACAGAGATCTCCTGGCTCTTCCTCCCGAGTGCTGGGATTAAAGGCGTGTGCCACCACCACCTGGCGATCATACACATTTCAAAGCCAAGCTCCTAACCGCAATCTGATACGTACATTCCCCCAGATGTTCAAGCCACAGATGTTTATCAATAATTTTTCAGGACTCCCCTCTCCCTTTAGAATATTTTTAAATTAGTAGGCATCATATGCATTTAGCCCACTGTGTCAGTAGGTTCAACATCCACAAATTCAAATAACCACAGGTAGAAAACACTTAGGCAGTTGATGTTAGACATGGAAACGGGAGTGGTCCTGGAGGCCTCTGGGTAATGACGAATCAGCCAGCATCCAACAGAGTTCTCTGAGGGAGATATGGTCTCATGATGCACTCACATTGGCTCTCCCCTCTGGTGAGTCCAGATACTGCTGATTATGAAAAAGATGTGACTTTTAGACAATCCTGAGTGGGAAGTATGAGTAGTCCAGATGTCCTTGTGCTGAACAATTACAAACAGGACTTCCTGCTGGAGCGCTTTCCACAAACTGTTCTTGGAGACCTTCAACTCAAATTAGGCTATGGAGCCCCCTCCTTATACATGTGTTCATCAAACTGTCCCTTTGCTGATGCCATGGGCCTTAGGTGGAACAAGAACACTTTCATACCAACTAGGCATCCTGAGTGACAACTTGGTGGTGGCAGCTCTTTCAGGCAGACCGATGGTGTTCACTGCATCCGTTATCCGGTTCACAGGTGCGTATGCCAGGAGCCAATCAGTGGTGGCACGAAAGGGTGATAACCAGAGAAATTTTAGCGGAGGAAGATAAGTACAAATTTACAGGTTGTGCTGGTGCTGAAACCATCAAATTTATGATTCCTGGCCAAATACAGCGTGTGTGTGTGTGTGTGTGTGTGTGTGTGTGTGTGTGTGTGTGTGTGTTTCCCCAACAGAATTTGTCATTCTGTTCTTGCTGGGTTGGTATGTGGTCTTAGAACATGGCATCTGCTCTTAGACAGAATAACCATGCTGTATGGCTGTCTGGGGGAACTGATTCACTATTTGTATTCATTAACTGTAAGCATCGCCACAGAGACTGCAATCTCCCAAACCCAGAATACTTATGAACTCACCCCTCTCATAAAGATACTTCATATTATTTTTCTTTGTTTCTGTGGATTTTGCACACAGGTAAAAACTTAGTGAATACTTAAAAACATGCTTTGTTTTTAAGTGTACCTGGAGAGAGAGTTCTTCTTAGTGTTGACAAATGATGAATCAGTGAATTAAGACCAAACTACTGGGGTACTTAGGTGATGTTGATGATTAATCTTTTAGGGATGAACTCTATAAAATATTCATATTATAAAGAAGTAATTAAGTCTTACTGAAGACTCCAAAGATAATAAAAAACACTTTTTTAAAGACAAATCATCTTTTTAGTCATGTTTCACTTTTTTAAAAGGAAATCCTCAAACAATTGCATTTGGAAATCTGGCAAATCTGTGGTCCTAGCACTCAGGAGATGGGGGCCAAAGGGGCACAGTTTCAAGGCCAGCTGGGGCGCAAGAAGAGTTCAAGGTCACACTAGTCTCCATAGTGGCTGCACCAGTTTGCATTCCCACTAGCCAGGAGTTCCCTTTTCCCCAAATCCTCGACAGCATGTGCTGTCTTTCGTCTTATTGATCTTGCCCTTTCTAATCAGGGTAAGATGAAATCTTAATTTTATTTTGCATTTCCCTGAAGGCTAAGGGTGTCGAACATTTTAAAAATGTTTCTCAACCATTTGTGTTTCATATCTTGAGAACTCTGTTTAGTTCTGTAGTCCATTTTTGATTGGGTTATTTATTTTTTGTTTTTTAGTTCTTTATATATTCTGGATACTAATTCTCTATAAGATATAGAATGGGGAAAGAATTGTTTCCCACTCTGTAGACCACCACTTGGCTCAGATGATGGTGTCATTTGCTGAGAAGGGGAAGCAGACACAAAGTCCTACCCCTATCCAAAAAGCTGTTTGCAGTTTCCTACTGGGAAAGGGTTGAAATAAGTTTTATTCAATGGGGGTGTCACGGGTATTTCAACCACACTCCAATACAGGCACCATGCCCAGAACAGTTGACCAACACAAATGGACCAACACAAAACCACATGTTTTGGGGGCTTTTGGGGGGAGAGTTGTTTCTTTTATTGTTGTTGTTTTAGTATTTTTTGTCTTGTTGGGTTTTGTTTATTATTATTTCTGGTTTTTTGTTTTATTTTTGTTTTGAAACAGAGAAAGAAAGAACGTGGAGTTGGATGGGTAGGGAGGAGGAGAGGATCTGGGAGGAGTTGTGGGGGAGAAAACACAATCAAAATATATTGTAAGAAAAAAGTTAATTTAAAAAAGCCAGCCTGGGCTACATGATGATACCCTGTCTGCAAAGGACGGGGCTTTAGTTCTGTGATAAAGCACTTGCTCTCTATGTGCAAGGTTCTAGATTTGATCCTAGCAAAACCAAACTGCACTGTACCCTCGCACACTGCTTTTTCTTAGCATTGCTCCTAAACAACACAGTTCAATAACTATTTGCATGGTGATAGATCTTACAGGGGACCTAGAGATGACTTAACATGTAAGATCTGTAAAGTAGGATGTGGAAAGGTTTGTATGCAAATACTACACTGTTTTCTGTGGAGGACTTGAGAATCCACAGTAATAGTTTTATTTGTTTATTTTGTTTTTTTGTTTTTTGTTTAACCTATGGGGAATTCTAGAACCCTGCAGATTTCAACCTCTTGCAGAAAGCAAGAGCTAAGTGCATTTATTTACTCAGTGAAGAAACACTTTTTAGGATCTACCATGTCTCATCCTTTCTGCATGAAGATGAACATGTCAGGAAGACATCCTCTCAGGAGCTCACAGGCCAGCGGGGGAGACAAACACAAAAACCAAGAGAGGGCAAACAGCAGACATGTACTAACAAGTCCCCTTCCCCACAGATCACCTCTGCTCAAACCGCCTAATTAATCAATTAGAAAGTCTGTCTTTTGGTGAATTTCACAGCTACATTTTTGTATGCTTGTGGCATGTCTATTCATGTGTATTCAAATGCTCACGCATGTGTGTGTATATATGAGTACACATGTAGAGGCCAAGGCGTGGCTTCATGTCTCTTCCCGTGTGGCTCTCCATCTTATATTTTGAGACAGGGTCTGTCACTGAATCTAGAGCTCCGGGTTTCATCTTGACTGTGTGCCCAGGAATTCTCTTGTCTCTGTCCCCTCCTCGAGTGCCATGCCCAGCTTTTACTTCGGTAAGAGGGAACTGAATTCAGGCCCTCATTCTCACACAATAAGCAATGTGCCCACTAAGCCATCACTCTGGCTCCCTCACAAGCATATTTTGAACTCAGAAAGAAACTTTATTACAGTCTCTCCTTCACATAAAATTGTTATTTTTTGAAAAGAATCAATGTCTTAACAGTCTTTCTCCAAACTTGATCATGATAGTTAATATGTTTCCATTTATTCTTTTTCAAATCATTCTTAATTATACAATGCAAAGATCAATTTCAGCCTTTCACCATTATTACTTTTATAAAACTATTCTAGGAGAAAGTATTTATTATATATATATATATATATATATATATATGTATATATATATATATATATATATATATATATATATATCTTATAATGAACCATTTTCCAAAATATACAAAGTCTTGAAAGTCAACACAAGGAAGACAAACAATCCAATTTTTAAAACAAGCCAAATATTCCAGCAGACCAAAAAAAAGACATAAACCAGGGGAAAAAAGGGTGTGGAAAGATGTTCAACACCATACGTTGAATTGCAAATGAAAACAATGGTAAGACGCCGTAGAAACCTCGAACTTAAAGAAGAACATGACGTCATGGGTTTGGAATAAGAGCTTTTCAACACTGCTAGTGAGAATTTCCCTTAGAAGACAATTTGTCACTTCCTTACAAAGCTACATGAGCCACAGCATGCAGGAGGCAGGCTCTTTGGTATTTACCCACACAAGCTATACATTTGCATCTACACAGAGACCTATACATGGATATTTATAATAGCTTTGTCCTTTGTTGTCATAATTGGGATACAGCAAAGGTGTCTTTTGGCAGATTAATGGGTAAACATGGCGTATCCAGGCAGTGAGACATTATTGAGCTCAGAAAAGAAATGTACTCTCAAGACATGGAATGCCAAGGAGAAATCTTAAGAAAGAGGCATTCTGAGAGCTAAGTACTGTAGGAATCCGACTAATGATATTCAGGAAAAGGCACCACTGTAGAGACAGTAGAAGGAGCTGAGGGGAGGGGAGGATGAAGAGATGGAACACGGGTTATTTAGGTCAACTAAACTACTCTTTATGGACTATAATGGTGGGAATGCATGTGTGTGTGTGTGGGTGTGTGTGTGTGGGTGTGTGTGTGTATATATATATATATATATATATATATATATATATATATAATCATTATACATTTGTCAAAACCCGTGAATGAACAACCAAGGCTGAACCCTAATGTAAATTCTAGATATTGGGTGACAGTACTGTATCAATGCACAGTCATTAATCATAACAGCATTCAAATGCAGCACTTTGATAGTGAGGAAGTCTATGCCTATGCCAGGGGGATGGAGTATGTTAAGGTAAAAGGTAAAAATCTAAAATGTCCCCTCAAGGCTCACATTCTGGAACACCTGGTCCCTCCCTAGTGACAGTGTTTGAGGAGGTCACGAAACCTTTAGGAGCTGGCGGAAGGGGACATTGGGGGAAGAACTTCGCAGGATGTGGACTGACCCCACATACAGTATCATCTTTGTTTCCTGATCCACCAAGACATGAACAGTTCCTGCCACACACTCCCCCTGCCAGGAATTCCACCACCCCTTCCTATTACAACGACTAGAACTATGAGCCAGAACAAATTTTTTCTAAGTTACTTCTGTCGGGTACATTCTCACAGGATCAGGAAAAGTAGACATACAGAGGATGTGAAAATCTCTGTATGGCTCACTTGGCTTGTTCAGTAACTCTAGAACTGCTCTTAAAAAGTGGGATTCTTAAAACCTAGTTCTTTGGGTTGGATTTTCTTTTGTATTCCTGTCCTCCCAGCATGAATTATATGTATTTTCTCATGAAGAATTGTGATACTTTCCAATGCCCTACCTTCATTCAAACATAGTAAACAAAAAAACCATTCAGAAAAGAGAAACTGAGTCAGAGGATAAAGTGGTGTCAGTACATGTACTGAAGCCACCCATCCAATTAGAGGATGTCATGTGTCACACATCAGAACTTCACAGCACAAAACAGGATGTCTAAATCCCTTCAGACACAATTGTACCCAGAATGCTTAGTCAACTGCTCAAAGTTCTCTTAAAAGAACCCAAAGCTCTACCCTACTCGTGTTACCAGCCACACATTTTAGAAAAACACCATTAGGGTACAATTGACAACTGACATTTTCCAAATAAAACACTGGTTTCTAAAAATATAAATTGTCCTGGTTTTCTATTATGATCACTAGTAGGACGGCAAATAGCAACATGAGTGTAATTACTGTGGGAGGCGGTCGGTGTTCCTGTATTTTTGTGTTTGTTTGGTATCTTGTTCTGTTTGGGGTTTGTTTTTTTTTTGGTTTTTTGGGGGTTTTTTGTTTGTTTGTTTTTTGTTTTTTGTTTTTTTTCCCCACAGGCCAACCTCCACAGTGCTGGCTTTCTCTTCAGGAAATCACCCAGGTGCCTTCTGATAGATTTCTCTGCTGAAAGAAGTGCGCCTTTAGGCTCTCTGAAATCTCTTCTCCAGGTCTCCACCCTCCAGCTGCCCACTTGCACAGGGGACCGAGGAGTGTGCTCACTCTGATTGGCACAGTTGTGCTGTGAGGTGAAGTCCCGCCATGTTATGTCATTACAGAGAGTGTTTCAGTTATCAGTCGCTACATGAAAAACCACTCCCCAAAAGCAGGGGCTTGAAATTATAGCAACTTATTCTCAGGAGTCTGTGGGTGATTTGGCAGCTCTGGTCATAACCAGAATGCCTTTACGGTTGCATTTGACTGGAAAAATGGATTCGTGATTGAGTTCAACTATAATATTGGCATGGCCGCACCTCGCTGTACAAATTATCTTAGGGTGCTTCTCAAAAAAAAAAAGACTAGCTTATTTTGTTCTTCTTGTATGGCATCTAGATCCAAAGAGGGTGATTTCCAGCACACAATGACAATCAAGACTGCTCACAGCACACTTGACAGTATCCCACGACCTAAACCAAGTCAAATAACCAAAAGTTAGTGTGGACTGGAGGAGGATTACACTGGGCACCAATACCTGCAAGTCCCTATAGACCGTGGTTATGTAGCATTTCCTCTTAATTGAAGCACTCCCTCATGGAGGTGAGCTGAGTAAGACTCAGGAAGTAAAGAACAAACCTCACAAGCCTCAGGAAGTTCCTAAATTTTACAGACTTCCCGCGCCCCCACCCCTGCCCTTTTTGTTGTTGTTGTTGTTTCCGTTTTTCGAGACAGGGTTTTTCTGTGTAGCTTTGCACCTTTCCTGGAACTCACTCTGTAGCCCAGGCTGGCCTCAAACTCATAGAGATCCACCTGGCTCTGCCTCCTGAGTGCTGGGATTAAAGGCGTGCGCCACCACCGCCTGGCCAGACTCCACGTTTTAAAGCTGCTAAGGAAGAGACTCTGACAAGCACTTTGGAAGATACAGATTGCTCTATGGCTACATCTTTTGTGAGCCATCGCTGATGCTGAGGAGAGCTTTTCCATGATGCAGCTGCCTTTGAGCATCCCATGCTTCTGCGAGCAACCCCTCCCCCACACTCCTTTAACATAGAAAACTTGTAAATGATTCACAAACCACAGGTTCACTAGGCTAAGCTTGGGTGGAATGATGTCTTTCGTCTACTGTCAGTGCCCTGTGTAAGGTGAGTACAATTTCATTCATAACTCCCCAAGAAAAAAAAAATCATACAACTATCCACCTAATAGTCCACCTCAAAGAGCAAAGAAGTCGGTGTTCAGTGATTTAGTCTAGAAGTAAGGTCATTAAATACAAACCATGATGATTGTGCATCTGGATGACCTAAGAATAACACCTGATCGATCTTTGACAATAACAATATGCCAGGCACTAAACATATCTATTATCTCACTTAACACCCACACCAACTGTGATCATCTCAATCGTCAATTAGATTGGATTTAGAATCACCCTAGAAACACACCTGTAAGGCTGTCTACAAGGATGTTTCCAGAAAGGCTTAAGTGCAGATAGAAAATTCATCCTGAATATGGATGGCACCGTCCACGGGCTGTGTTCCCCGGCTGAATAAAAGGAGAAAACTGAGTTGAGTACCAGGATGCATTGCTCTCTCCTTCCTGACTGTGAATGTAATGTGAACGGCTTTTCCTGGTTCTGTTACCACACCCTCTTCCCTGTGATGCACTGTGCCCTCACACTGTGAGCCAAAATAAGCTCTCTTCCTTAAAGTGCTTTTGATTACAGCAATGATGTATATGTACACATATAATATACATATATATATATACATACTAATGATGTGTGTGTGTGTGTGTGTGTGTGTGTGTGTGTGTGTGTGTTGGATATGAATTGTCTTCCCAAAAGTCCTGTGTACTGAAGACTTGGTCCCTAGTAAAAGCAGTACTCAGTGGAAGCTTTGGGAAGTGATTGGATTATGTGGTCTCTACCTTCATCAATGGATTTAACCCACTGAATGGAGTCAAAATTGGGAGAAACTATTAGGAGGTTATGAAATTGTAGAAGGGTGAGCCCTGGCTAAACGAAGTAGAACCCTGGGACATGCCTTTGAAAGGTTTCTTGTTCTGATCATTTCCTATCTGTTAACCTCTGCCTGTCCACCATAAGGTGAACAATTCTATCTCTCCAAGCCCTTGTGCTATGATTTTTCTGCCTCCCTGTGTCCCAGAAACAATGAATCCAGCTGACCATGGGCCAGGACCTCTGAAACCATGAACCACATAAAGACTTCCTCCTCTACATTGGTTTTCTCCGGGATTTTGTCACAGTGATGACAAATCTAACATCCCACTGCAATGATGAGGTATGGCTTTCTAAACTAGTCTTTAACACCCAGATCAAGTCAATTGGCCTGGTACCCAGTGCAGGGATACAGAAGGAGCTCCTAGAGAAGCAGGACTCTCCACCAGGAGGGAGCTTTCTTCTCCTTTGTGTCACTGAGACCTATGCACAGACTCAGTATACACTCTCATATAGGGCAGATGTGGAACTGACCACACACACACATACACACACACACACACACACACACACACACACACACACACACACTTAGATATGAGGACCTTCCAAAAACAAAGTGCGATGCACAAAAGTGAATGCCTCTAGAATAAAATCATCCAGTGTGGGACCTGGCACCAGTCACTTTTCCCATCTTAGATACTTTCTTTGACATGAACACTGACCAAAATTGTCTGCCAACTGCCTGGGAGCTTCGGAGAGGACTAATTTTCACAAAACTTACAAAGTGCTCAATGGAGACCTTGGCGTATAAATAAACAGTAACTCTCATTCTTAAGATTATGATTGAGTGGGTTTTCAGAACTTGTCTGGAACCTCTGTCTTTTCCTTGCTAATTATCCCATCCTCTGAGAGAGGCACATACGAGATTTTTATCAATCCTAAAGTTCATCACTGCCACCTTCTGAGAATTCTCAACAGGATTGTGTAGGCTAAATACTAACTTATGTATAAGAAAAAAACCCAAGAATTGTTTCTAAATAAACTTGGCCTATGCTAAAACAAAATCTTGATTCTCAGAAGCATGACGCAATGTCTTCCAAAGCCATAAATTATAGGTCATATTGATGTTGATCTGAGCTCAACCCTGTACTGAGGGTAATAAGAATAAATTACATGAGTGAGGAACCCCACTGGCTTATGCTCTTGCATTTTGATTAGTGTTGTGTATTTTTACAAAAAGAAGAAAAATGTAAGAATAAATATTGAATTAAGAGAAGCATAAATACTTTGTAAGATTTTTCACATACTGTACAGGCATGGCATTCTTCGGATTGCTACAACTATACAGAACTGAAATGCCATGCATGTGACTGGCCGTTGCACTCCATTACAGAGTGGAAGTGCTTGAGGGACTTGTGTTAATACCTTAGTCAACTCAGACAGTCATGACTAAGTGGAAGCAGAACAGAGCTTAAAGAAGACCAGTTTACTTCTCACTCTTATGGAGGCTGCAAGCCTAATGTCTCCATGGTGTGGCTCTGGTGATGGCTCTCTCCTGATTTTCATCCTATGCCACATCAGTATGCCCTCACATGGTAGGCAGAGAGCAAGCTCTAGCTGCTGCTTCTGCTGCTACTACTGTTGATGGTAAGGATGATGATGGTGGTGATGGTGCTGATGGTGATGGTGCTGCTGCTGATGATGGTGATGTTGATGATGGTGGTGATGGTGGTGATGGTGATGATGATGGTGGTGATGTTGATGATGGTGATGTTGATGATGGTGGTGATGGTGATGATGGTGGTGGTGATGATGATGATGATTCTTCTCCTTCTTCCTCCCAGGACATTAATCACATCATGGGGGAGCTCTACCCTCATGCCCTCATCTTGAGAAATGACTATCCATTTCCTGGCTCCACCAGGAAATATCACCACAGCAGAGCTTAGGTTTTCATCATATGAATTTTCAAGAGGTACTGACATTCAGTTTGCAACACATGCAAATTCCTCCAGTCACTTTAAACAGTGTCACAAGCAGAGGAAAAGCCTGAAAAAAATGAAAGGCTAAAATAATGCCTGCAAATTATCTTTTCAATTCTGCAATACACTTAAGATGTCAAGGTCCTAGAAAGAACAAAATACGGCTTGGGACGCGGATTAAATGAGTAGTTTGAGGACCCATTAGAACATATTTTCTCCAGAACATAAAAATTGTAGTCTTGCTAATCAAGTCTGTTTTGAGATTTTCAAGTCTGGGTTTTTTGGTTTTTTGTTGTTGTTGTTGTTGTTGTTTTTCACTTATATTCACAAAGCGTGTGATGTGAGCCAGTTAGGACCGGTATAAACCCAAATTCTATCACTTTCTACTTTAATGACCTTGGATGAGTCCCTGCTAATCACTTTACCCAATCCCACCTCTAAAACTCCTGGTGAACATTATACGAGTTATTGTGCCTGCAAACGCCATTTGTCATAGAATAGGTGTGTGTTGAGTGTTTATTTGCCTCGGTGTCTTTGGTTGGCTTTTCTTTTTTAAAATAAACTACCTTCAAAGCCATAGCACATTAGGAAATCATTCTTATTGAAAGACTTGATCATTAGCAAATATGAGCTTTTATCTAAAAGCTCTACATTAAGGGATTAAATTTTTTTTTTTGCAAACCTTAACAGTAAAATTAACAATTACCTCCTAACATGGGGCAGGAGGCCAGCCAGACATTTCCCATACAATATACACCAGGACGCTCTCGGGATTAATTGTTAGGTTTTATATCTACATGTAAAGTCAGAAACTGGATGAAAGACAAGCATTTTTTATTTAAGGCATCCAGTGGGTAACCCACAATGCACTTGGCATCAGGACCACTATGTGGGCTTGGTCCACTCTGTACTAAAAACTGCAAGATGCAGATGGTCTTTTCCTCTATTCACCTACCACGCAACACCAGTGGGGTTTTTTGCAGCCCCAAGCTGTCATGGTGTTCTTGCTTACGACTGAAAAGGTGCTGATCTGAGAACAAGCCACCTTCCTGCTCCTAGGTGCACTGTGAGCTATATTGCAATGCTGGGTCCCTCTGCCAATGGCCCTGAATCCTCTTTTTAATTCATGAACAGAAGAAGGAGCAACACTGGACTGGGGATGTTGTGATTGGCAATCAACATCCATTTCTCTCTTACCATAAAGTGTTTTTCCAAACTGCCAGTGACCGTCCATTGGGAGGTCACAAAACACTGAGTCAAAACAGCTATTTCTTAGTGGAACAGACTCACATAGGGTAACACAGCACCACACAGCGGGATGCATCACAATTTCCTGTGAATCTTTTATTTCGGGCAGACATGGATGTGATTGTGCAGATGTGTGAGTAAAATGAGTTTTCCAAGGGAGTATGTTAAAACGTTGGAGAAATGATCTTCTAGTGTGCCTTCCTGTCCCTCTGACATGTAGAACACTGTATTTCCTGGAATCTTCCCTTAGAAGACTCCAGACACCATTTGAGTTTAGCCAGTTATATGCTTCAGTGTGAGGTCTGGGTGTTGGCAGTAGTCACACCTCTACTACCACAGCTACTGTTGTTGGACATAGGATATGTACATTTGGTTTTCTGTGGCATCCTTAGCATAAAGTATAACATGTGGTCACTAGATTTGTGGTCCCTGAGAAGAAGAGTACTTGGCATGTACTTCCTGGCTGAGATATCTGCAGGTGTACTGGGTGGTATCTGGGCTGGGATCAGCAACAAAACTCTGGGAAGGGTAGATCCAGAACATGAATCATGTAATTCCGTATCCCTGGCTTTATGGTTATTTTCCTCCTGCTCTGTGAATTTAGGAATGCCCCTGGAAAGCTCAACCACACTTCTGCTTTTTCAGTCCTCAGAGAGTTCTGTAAGTGGCTATACCCCATAACAAAGCTCTTTTTGCTTGTCCTGCTCTAAGTCCTGCTCTATTCTGTACTGTGAACTGTTAAACCACAGAACACTACAAATAAGAGGTTATTTTCTGGTTCTCGGCCTTACAACAGAACTTAGTTAAGAGTCGCCATGGAGACTTGTGAAAGAAAGAAGTGAAAAATAAAATGTGTCACTGATACGTGTGTTTTGCTGTTTAGGGGCTTTGGTAGGCGTTGTAGTGCTGAGTGATGGAAGAACAGTTGTTGAATGGGTCACAAAACTACATGACAGAGATACCAAGATGGTTTAGTGTCTTCAGGCCTAGCTTCATAGAGGATGTGACTCCTATCTTGAGTCTCATTTTCTGAGAAGACTGTGAGGTGGAGAGTTGGTCAGCTGCATACAGAAGAAACCAAACCTGTGAGAAAGTGGGAGGGCAAGGCTGGCTATGGTGTGGTGACATTGTGGTGTGAGGGTGTGATTGCAGCAGAGGCACGACCATCTAGTTCCGTTTCTGATGCTGTGGTAAAATGTGTTGATCACAACAAGCACTCGGGAAAGGAAGGGTTGATTTAGTTTCCAATTCTGATTGTGGTCCATTGCAGTGGGTTAAGTCACAGTAGATGGATTTCAAAGCAGGTCACATTGTATCCACAGTCAAGACAAGACAAACGATGCATGTAGGCTTGTTTGCTTGCTTGCTTGTTTGCTTGCTTGCTGCTCTCATGTAGTTCAGGACACCCTTCCTAGGGAATGGTGCCACCCACAGTATGCTGGGTTTTCCCACATCATTTGAACAATCCAAACAATCCTCCATCAAATAACCTGATTATTCCTAGACAATTCCTCAATTGTGACTGTCCTGCAGAGTAATTCTAGGTTGTGCCAAGTTGACAATTAAAGCTAACAATCACTCAATCTTATGAGGAAGGAAGGGTATAAAGCTGAGAGGACCTTCCAGAGTATCCTGCACTAGGGACAAATGCCAAGTCTGTGTGCCCCTACATCAACTGGTCACTAGATGAGAGCTATCCCTGTGAAAGAAGGACAAGATGCAAGGCCTTGAAAGGGACTTAGTTGTGGGTTATCGGGAGCCAGCATCTCTGGGCAGATCTAGAACTTCAGGGCCAGGGATGTAGCTCAGAGGTACAAACACTTGCCTAGCTCACTAACAAACTGGCTTCTTTTACATATAAAGCCATCACTCTGATGTCTAATTCCATCTTTGTGTGACATTCTCTCCGTATCTGCATCTACATCCATGTCGATATTTTCCTAGAAAGGCATCTGCCTTTTTACTTTTTAATCAGGGCTCACACTAATGACACTGTCACATAATTATCTACAAATACCTTATTTCCAAATAATGTCACATATACAGACACTTGTGGTTAGAATTTTTGGCATCATTTGGCAGGACACAGTTCAACCCAAAAGAAGTATGTAGAACATCCATTTTACAGATGGAGACAAGGCACAAAGAGACCATCTACCTGACACTGTGAGGCTAATGCATTGACGTATAAAAAAGGAAGGCAGAGAACAGACTCTCATGGAACATTCCCAGCCAGGAGACCGGCATAAGACTCCACTCTGTCACCACTGTGGACTGGACCAGAAACAGGTGCCTTGTCTAAAGACAGACTACCCACAGGTTTGTCAATGGTGTTTCTCTTCATCAGGGGCCCCTTATATTCAAGAGTGACAGACTACCCAACCAGGGTCTCCAGAAGAGACCCAGAGGAATGTGGCAACAGCAGCAGCAAGACACAGTATATCCAGAATGTACCAGAAAACATGAACAAGGGGGCAGGCCACAATAGCAGGAGCCTGAGGTGATGGGAGAAATGGAGAGACAGTGATGAATTCTGACTGAAGAGGCAGGGACCGGAACTGAGAGGAGTGGAACCATCACGACAGGATCAAAGGAAACCTGGAACTTTGGGAGCTATTTGGGACAAAGAAGTACTGGGGCCCTTCATGGAGTCCTCTACTCCTAGGGCAGTCTACGGCCATCAGGTTTGCAGAGGATCGGAATATTCTCCACAAAGTTCTGACTACGAGGGCAAGCTTCCCGCCACCGGCACTCATATCCACTTTGCCTTACACCAATCTCTCACCACGGTTTTGTGTCTTAGAACCTTCAAGTGACCTGGCTCAGGCACACAGAGGTGGGTAAAGTGGGTTGACTATCACGGCATGGAAGCCGAAGGAAGAGGAAAAGGCAGAGGGTGGTAAGGTGCTTCATAAAGCTCAAGTGAGATCAGCGTTGGGGAAATAACAAAGATTTGCCAGCCAGAATCTGCAGGGTGGGTGGAACCAGAGCTAGGCAGCCGGTTCAAGATGGCCTGATGTGAGCTGAAACCAGAAAGGCAAAGTACCAATGACACCTTCAAGGGGCTCAAATATACAGAAGAAAGGGAGGGAAAGGGGCAATGTGTTTTAAGAGGGGAGAGAGCTGAATACGTTTAAATATGGTGGGCATAAGCTATGAATGGCAGGGAGGATGCAAACATTTGAAATAGAATCAATCAGCTGGTGGGAACGGGTTGCTAAGGATGTGAGTGCCCTGACAGGCAGTGGACTTCAGCTAAACTAGGAAAAGGGAAGAAGATGCGTGTGCGTGTACACACAGAAAGTGTTACTAGGATGTGGTAGCCAGGGTGTTTCCTGTAATGGCTTCTATTTTCTGAGTGAAATCAGGGGATATTATCCCCTGAGAATGAAGAAGGAAGAGATGGGATAAAGGCGGTGAGAAAACGAATATTTTCAATAGTTGTTTCAGAAAATGGCAGTGGGATCCAACCAGGAAAACAGTGTAGAATGACCAGCTGGCACAGACAGCTCTGTGGAGATCAAGGGCCATGGATTTGGGATGCCACTTAACTGCGATTTTATGTGATTTTCTCCAGCCTCATTCAGTGGGGCAGATAAATCAGCGGAAACACTGGTAGCTGGGATTAACTCAAAGTTGATGGCAGAAGAGCAAAGGAATAAGAAGTCAAAGGTGTTAGAAAGAGAATGGCTGGAGAAATGAACCATAAGATCCAGGCTGGCCGCAGATGGAATAAGATTGACAAGGCGAGGAGGAAATGGAGTACCAGGAAACTCAGACGTAAAGATCAGCTATTCCAGAGTGCGGGGTGAAGGGCTGGGGTAAGGTGATGCGCATTTGAATGTTCCCATCCGTGAGGACTCTCTGGATTTGTATCCGTGCATATCGGGCCTTCCGCTGGAGCATGGTCAAGCTAACAGGGACCACACACCAAGAAAACTGACTCTGCCCCTCCCAGAAGTTATCAGCTGTCAATAGCTCCTTAGCGAGGGGTGAGACATCATGCTCCACTCCCATTTCCATGCAAGGGATTTTGTCTGACCTGGGCTTGTGAAAGTTTCTGTGTATGCTGTCTCAACTTCTGTGGGTTGATATGTGCAACTGCCCTGTTCTGTCTGGAAAACACTTTTTCCTCGTAGTCATCCTGTTGTTGGAGGTTTTTGCTCTTTTTTTAGGGGCGGGGGCTGCCACCCAGCTCCCAAATAAATCACACACACAGAGGCTTATTCTTAATTATGAATGCCCACCCTTAGCTTGGCTTAGTTTCTAGCCAGCTTCCTTATCTTAAATTATCCCATCTACCTTTTGCCTCTGGGCTTTTCCCATTCTCTTACTTCCGTAAATCTTACTCTTACTCTGTGGCTTGCTGTGTAGTGGGGTAGCTGGCCCCTGGCATCCTCCTCTTCTCTGGCTCCTCAATCTTAGATCCCATCCAGTTTTCTCCTTCTATATATACTCTCTGCCTGCCAACCCTGCCTACCCTTTCTCCTGCCTTGCTATTGGCCAGTTCTTTGTTAAACCATCAGGTGTTTCACACAGGCACAGTAACACAGCTTCACGGAGTTAAACAAATGCAATGTGAACAAAAATAACACACCTTAAAATACTCGACATCACCCACTGCTTCTAGCTCTGAGAATCTATCCATACCCTCTTCTACAATGATCCCTGAGCCCGGGAGAAGGGCATGCGATACTGATACACCATTAAGGCCTGAGCACTCCACAGTCTCATTCTCTGCACTTGAACTAATTTGGGTTCTCTCTCTTAATCTCCATCTACTGCAAAAAGAAGCTTTCACGATAAGGGTTGAGAGATGCCCTAATCTATAATGATAAGTCATGGTCATTTATCAGGGCAATAGTAGGAGCTTCTCCCCCAGAGCTTAGAAAGGTGGGAGAAGGCTCTGAGGAAAGGGGGGCAATGTGTTTTAAGAGGGGAGAGAGCTGAATATGTTTAAAAATGGTGGGAATAAGCTATGAATGGCGGTGAGGATGCAAACATTTGAAATAGAATCAATCAGCTGGTGGGAATGGGTTGCTAAGGATGTGAGTGCCCCGACAGGCAGTGGAATTCAGCTAAACTAGGAAAAGAGAGGAAGATGCATGTGTGTATACACACAAAAAGTGTTACTAGGATGTGGTAGCCAGGGTGTTTCCTGATATCGGTGCCACACACGGCTTTCATCTTGCACAGTGGCCCTGAAATCCAATCAGAAAGTGCTTGGGTATTCCCATGACATTCACGTCACTATTGTGCCAGTGGGCATGTCTTGCCAGACTGGTCATGATCGTTGCTCACAGGGTTCACAGTTGGATAAGATGGATTACTTTTCTCCTCTGGCTGCGTGCAGAGCACCTTCCAGAGCTATGAAACCTAGCCAATAGGGATGAAGGGTCAAGTTGAGTACCAGCTTGATTTCTCCATGTCCTCTGACTCTCGTATGTGGTGTCTTCAGCAATCAGATCTTACCATCAAGTTCTGGAGAGTCACCAAGAGCATTGGCAGCCTTTAATATCTGGAGGGTCTATCAGGCCTCACTGGCAAGCAGCTCTAGAAGAGGTAGCCCATTCCTAACACTGGTCTTTTGTTTGCTAGTCTCTGGAATCTAGTAGGGACATTGTTGCCCCATTATAAGGTAACTCGATTTAAACACGACCATACAAACTGGAAGAAGCCTTCCAGGTTAAAGGTTAGCCACCATAAAATGTTACCCCAGTAAAATTTAGATGCTTCTTTTGCATGCTGTTATTGTGGCTCAGTATCACAGATGTCCCTAGCAGCCCGTCAGCCCATCACCCCCTGGTCTGGATCACTGGCCACTCCTCCTCAGAAGTCTGGAAGAATCGATTTGAAATTTAGATGGATTCAAGGGAACAGTTTTTTATGAGATATTTTCTGAATATTTTGATGTCTCAGTGATCAGAACAATAACCTCAATAGCAATTCCCCGCGAGTACATTTGTTAGACGAGTTAGTAATAAATATTTTAAGACCTTATCTAAAAGTCACATTAATCTAAGGCATTTTATTGGACAATATAAAATATACATGGGTATTATAGAAAAACGAAACTTAGCCCAGAAATGTGAAGCTAACCTTCCAACTCTGGAATGCATGCTCAAAGGGGAGACAAGCATACAACCAGCATTTTGATGAGAAGGAAACGGCTTTACTAACACATATTCAGTTTGTCCAAACAGCAAACAGTTACTGTGCACATGAACTATCTGTAGGCACAGGACTTATTTATGTTTATCCTATCTATCCTTTCCACTTAATGTCTCTAGGATATACAGTCAAACATATTGAATTATTAATATATGGATCAAGAGTTGTTATTTACACACTTGTGCCATACATTTTGGATAAACGAAATGTAATTTCACATGATAAAGTATAGTTATAACCAATATGGGTTATGTTTGGTCTCTTATATGACCCCCTGCCATGGAACTAATGACCAGTCAAAGGGAAAATAACATAACACACTTACCACTTTAGACCGATAAAAGTCTGGCCTGAGGAGTAACTGCTTGAGCTAAAGCCAGCCTAATAGGGTTATTTGTTTTGTTTAGGGTCCAGGAGGATTGCCTAGCTAGATAGTCAGCCATTGGTTGCTTGCTAGCTTAGTTTGAGATAGGGTTTCACTCTGTAGTCCAGGCTGGCGCTCACTCACTATGTGGCCCAGAGTAGCTTCAAACTTGTGTCAATCCTTTTGGCCCAGCTCCTGGGGGCTGAGATTACATGAGTATGCCACTGGGCATGAGGGAAGCAGTGTAACTTGTAGAACAATTGGATGAGCCATTTACTCAGTGGTTGCAAGAATATGTTTATGCTTTTTTTCCCATTCAAATCCATATCTAGTCTCATTCCCAGCTTCACAACCAGTCAATAGGTATCCATAAGCCCTCATTGTCTTGAATCAGCTTATGCCTTGTTTGTAACTCAGACTTAACATTTAGCTGTATACTTCTCATTTCCCTCGATGTTGTGAGGCATTAAGATTTTTTGTTTGTTTGTTTACTTTAATGAGGCACATAAAGATACAAGATGAGGTTGGAGAGACGGCTCTGTGGGTAAGAGTGCTACGCAAGCATGAGGACCTGAGTTCGGATCCCAGCTGGATCTGCTGAAGGCTGGGTGTGATTGTGCCTGTGGTTATTATAACTCTTCCTGGAGAGACAGGAGGATGGCGGATGGTGCAGCTCAGTGACTGCCAGCCTATCTCCACGTTCAACGAGAGACTCTGCCCCCAAGGAAATGAAAACTGAGGTCAACCCTGTTCAGACTTTCAAAACCACCATTCATCACCTGGGAGCAGTAGTAAAAGCAGCCATGTTTCCTACCGGTCCTCAGACCCATGGGATGGTTATTCAAATGAGTCACTATCTGTCACGTTGCCTCCCTTCCTTTATGCCAGCATCAGTCTCAAAACTGAGCAGAATCTGAGACTGCAGAGCACAAGAGGCACAGCCTCTGCTTTATACACCCTGGCTCCCACACTAACCATGTAGAAGCCCAAATTAGTTCAACTGTCTTCGGGCCTTGGAAAGCATGTAGTAAGTACGTTAAGACTTCACCATGTTACCCTGATCTCTTGATTACATTGTATGCATGGACTGGAATGTCACTCAGAAATCTATAAACAAGTACAATTATTATGTGTCAAATTGTATGTATGTTGATGAGAGAGAGAGAGAGAGAGAGAGAGAGAGAGAGAGAGAGAGAGAGAGAAATTTTTACGGGACTGGAGAAATGGTTCAGTTGTTAACAGCACATGCTACTCTTGCAGAGGACCTGAGTTCAGTTCCCAGCACCCACATCAAGTGCTTTACAACTGCCTGTAACTCCAGTACCAAGGGATATGACTCCCTCTTACGGTCTCTGCTGGCACCTGCACACACACACACAAACACACACACACAAAGCTAAAAATAAAATAACTTTAAATAATATTTTTCAGGACACTTCTGCACATGGCTATCTTAAGATGTAAAGTCATCAGTAACGCTCCAGGTCAGGTCTGCCATTTTAAACTCTGTGCTCATATATCCCAACCCAGGCACGAACCTGGGGGATTCCTGTGGGTCTCAATGCCCTGTAGCTAATGAAGCAATAGGTGGTTTTAGTACTGAATAGTAACTAGGACTGGAACTTTTTAACATTTATTTTGTGTGTGTGTGTGTGTGTGTGTGTGTGTGTGTGTGTGTACTTGTATAATAGAGATTGTGTGTGGGGCAGAGGACAACTTGCAAGAGCCAATTGTCTCCTTCTACCATGTGGGTCCCAGGGATTGAATTCAGGTTGTCAGGCTTTGTAGCAAATGCTTTCACCTGCTGAGCCATCTCTCTGGCCCGAGGGATGGCACTTTGGGAGACCTTTTTTCCCATGATATATTCTCACTGTGTCACCAAAGTCTATAATCGACACACACGCTGGCCAAATTTCAAAAACTACAAGGAATTTTTGAGCTGCACCACTTGAGAATCGTCCCCCGTCTCTTCCTTCCTCCCTCCAGGAGGCAAGCGATCAATGCAGGAGTTCTAAGTGGCATGGCGAGCAATTCTCTGGCTCAGCAGCCATGTCTTTGAGGCAGGCACAGGTAACGAAGTGATGGTGGTGTGAGTGGATCAGTCTTTCCAGACATTTGATGATCTCATAGTCGGGAAGTGCCAGAGAGGTCAAGTTCAAGCCCAGCATCTGGGAAATCACCTCCCTGAAGTCCACCAGCTGCAGATAGCAAGCAGAGATATGTTAGCTGGGAAAGAAAAAAGGGCATCACTGCTGCCAGGTCAAACGCGACAATAGCAAAAACGGGAAGCCCAGCTTTGCATGAGGTAGGCGAACGACCCACTCTAGCCTGAGTTCTCTAAATTCTGCATAAGGAGGCTTGCCTGCTAAGTGACTTCTAAAATCCCTGCAGATTCCCCAGGCTTCAGCAGTTTCATAATCTCTGGTGAGTCAAGTGGCCATATGTGTAGCACAAATCTTGAAAGGTCTTATTAATAAAAACAAACCCTGGATTGGGGATTTAGCTCAGTGGTAGAGCGCTTGCCTAGCAAGCGCAAGACCCTGGGTTCGATCCTCAGCTCCAAAAAAACAAACAAACAAACAAACAAACCCGGAGCCAGATATTGAGGCGAACACTGGAAGATCAGAGAAACAGAACAAGCCACAGCTAACCTCGCCTCGATAACTTCTCAGCTGATCCTGTTTCCTCAAACTGGAAGCCTCTGAGTCCTCATCCAAATGTCTCTCAGCTGAACTGCTGCCAGAAGCCTAAAAGCTTAACAAGACCTAGTTCCTGAGCCTCATGCCTTATATAACTTCCTGCTTCCTGCCATCACTTCCTGGGATTAAAAGCGTGTGTCACCATGTCTGGCTGTTTCCAGTGTGGCTTTGAACTCACAGAGATCCAGACGGATCTCTGCCTCCAGAATGCTAGAATTAAAGGCGTATGCAACCACTGCCTAAACCTATGCTTAATATAGTGGTTGTTCTGTTCTCTGACCCCCAGATAAGTTTATTGGGGTGCACACTATATCAACCACACATGTGTGTATTTGCTAGAGAGTCAAGAACCCCAGGAAACAACCATCCCTGAGACTCTGCCTTCACTAAGTCTGTTCTGACATCCAGGAAAGTGAAATGATAACTGAGTACATGCCCTGGGGCCCACAAAGTGCTACACAAATGTTGGTGTGAGCCTGTCCATGAATGATAACTATTTCTGCATTGGGATGTTAACTGGGTAATGAATTTCTGAAACTCAAAGAGAAAGAATGAGCTGATGGAAACCTGAGGGCTTCTCAGTCCTTCTCAAACTACCTTGCAAAGACTGCTGCCTCCGTGTATAGTTCTAACACTGAGGAAGCTAGGTGTCCATCAAGAAAGAGGAAAGTAGAAACCAGGGCAGTGGTTAGAGTGGGCATCACCTCTCTTCATGTTCTTCTAGGGTCATTTCTGTGGCCCTAGACTAACACAGGCAAAAGGGGGGGTATCATCAAGACAAGCCCTCACTAAATACCTTCCACTTCAGAAAAGATGAGATCCAACCTGTAGACAGAGTATCATCAGAACAACATCCAAACATTTATCCCCAACTTCCTTCCCGAGAATGGCCCAGCATGGGAGAGGAAAGATTTTCGTACTTGCACACTCCACCCCCAAAGTGTATATTGAGACATAATCCTCAGTGCGATGGCACTGGGAGAAGGGGATTTCTGGGGTAATTAGGCTTGGATAAGGTCACCATGGTGGAGTCTCCAAGATAGACTTGGTGCCCTTGTCAATGAAGCCCCAGAGAACTTTGACCATTCAAGGGTTCCTGAAGACACCATTCATAAGCCTGACACCCAATCTGCTGACGTCTTGACCTTAAATCTCCAGCCTTAGACCTAAGAGAAAGAACCGCCCTGCATACAAGCTGCTCCATTTCCCATGCTTTGTAAAAGCACCTAAATAGAATAAGGCACCAGCCTCGCCTCTCAAATGCAAAGAGTTTCTCTCAAACTTTCCCACCCTTTTGAATGTGGCCAAAACTCACAATTCCTGAGATGTTTTCTTCCTGAGAACACTTGCTCTTAGGGTTTAGCTCTTCCCAGCTCTGCCTGACACATGAGCCAAAGCAGAGTAGGGGGGAAAAAATCCTAGGAGCAGAGTCCATTCTCTGCCCTTTCAGCTTCAGAAAGTGACATGCTACTCAAAGGCAGTAGGGGTCAGACTGCCCGGGACAGAGTTCTCTACGTCTGACCTGATGTGCTCAGGAGATAAAATGCTCCTCCTTACAGCCAGACAGCTGATGTGTACTTTTTTATGGCCTACATCTGCGCTTGGTCAACCACGAAGTCTGGGTGCCACTGTTTGAGATTGGAGACTTTTTCCTGCAACTGATCTCTGTGGGAGATAAAGCTTCCCTATGAGTCCCAAACCCTGCTTAACCATAAACGTGCAACAAGGCAATCTCCAGAGGCAATTATCAGACACAATTTAAAACATCTCATCACCACCAGAAGCTAGGTCCACACTGGCTCTCTATTGCTTTGATAAGCACATTAATTCCTTTTTCTTGCTTATAGTCTATGTCATGCAAGTATGAATTGTTTTTCTTGGCCAAGAAACTCATAATGATTATTGGCATGCCAAAAGAGAGGCGGGGGAGTGGGCGGAACTGTTGAAATGATACAGAAATCTTTACAAATTGTGTTGGGAGAAATGTATGAATAATGCTCTCATTGGCAGCACATAAACTAAAGTTAGAATGGCGCAGGGGAGCTGAGCATGGCCCTGCACAGGATGGCACACCCATTCCCAAAGCCGTCTGTATCGCCAAGAATGTGACTTCTCATGCAGCTTTTAAGCCATCCTGTCACGTCCTGAGGAGGATCCCACCAGCAGATTTTTATCTACCTGCTGTTCTCTCCTCTCAGCTTCTTCCAGAGTCTTCTTCAGGGTCCTCAGCTCACTGGTGACCACCTCTGTCATGGCCCTGGCCCTCTCCTTGTGCTCTTTAGCCTCCTGCTCCGTAGTCTCCAGCTCAGACTTGACCGACATAAGCTTTTGCTCTGCTTTCTCCTTCATCTTCTCCAGCTTGTCTCGGGCTTTATTTAAATCTTCGATGGCTTTGGTCTGTTCCAAAGTTTTAATCTAAGGAGTCAAGAGGATGAGGATCATTTCCCTTGTTCTTCTTTAGGAGAACTGTATACAATGACAGCTGGGAAGGCAATGGAACTCACTTAATTGTTCTATGAATAAAGAATGGACTTCATCCCAAGCAGCTACAAAGACCTTACAGAAAGAGCATAAACTGGACAAGCATGGCCTCAGTCACTGTAGCTTATGAACGATAAAGCAGAGTACGCTTATTTGGGAAATCAACTCAATAAAATTACAGACAGCATGGTTCTGAAGTAAGATCGCTAAAATAAAGCCTGTGAGCAAGTTGGAATTTCTATGCTAACCAGTGGGTCCCTGTGCCTTGCAGACAAATGATTGCAGTGGTAGAATGCCCACTCTTCTAATGGTGTCACAGGGGAGCCCATCAGCAAGCCTCAGCTCTCCATCAGCAGTTATCAGAAGTGTCTCTAGACACCACTAATGAATGTGAGGCAAAGGCCCAAGCCAGGCCCAGGTTCTCTCTCTCTCTCTCTCTCTCTCTCTCTCTCTCTCTCTCTCTCTCTCTCTCTCTCTCTCTGCCTGCAGATCAGGATGTAAAGCTCCCAGAAACTGCTCTAACACCTGTCTGCATGCCACCATGCTCCACACCGTGATGATAATGGATTAAGTCTCTGGAACTGAAAGCAAGCCCCCAATTAAATGCTTCCTTTTATAAGAGTTGCCTCTTCACACAGTAGAGCAGTGACTAAGATGCCCTCATAACACACAGAAACAAGGCATTTGTATGTCCTGGTAAAACAGGTGGAGCTTTCTGCCCCTAACACTATATGAGGACATAGCCAAGATAAAGCAGACATCAAATCTGCTGGCACCTGGCCCTGGGGCCTTCCAGCCCCTAGAGATCCGAGAGCTACATTTCTGTTGTTTATAAGCCACCCAGCTTGTAGCATATTGTTATGACACTCAAAGACTAAGATACTTATCTAAACAGAAAGAGGTCAATGGTAGACATGCTTGACCTCACAGCCACTGAACCAGCTCTAGAGTGATATGAACTCTCTTGGGACTCTGACAGCAGCTTTGAACTCACAGTCCAAAGGGCAAAAGAACACTTTCTACAGCTCTGGGAATAGACAGGAAGTAAAGCGCCCGCCACTGGGGTGAGGGCAGCATAGAGAAACGGGTGAGTGAAATGGCTGAGCAGGTACTTAAGATGGGAAACGCCCAAGTCTGTGGGAGCCAATGTTGGTGATCACTCATGGATCCCATGTTGTCAAAACCACATTTTGACAGTTATTTCCTGCCAAACCCAGTGTGTCCAAAGAGTGTCTCAATGGTAATTCCTGAATGGCTAATTCCATTGTAGCGAGAATGACTTTGTTTTTAAAAAGAAACTTGGGGAACTTATTAAGGGGTGGTGTGTCAAGATATGCAGAGCACTTTCCAATGATTCAGAAGAAATCAAATCTCTCATTCTCTTTTGTAAAATATAGTAATCAATCAAATGTTACCAATTTATACAAAGGGTAAAAGAATATCCATTATACTATTCTTGGCACTTGTTCTATAGATTTGAAATTTTTCACTGGCCCTTAGTGACACAGATCTTCATTGTCAGTTATTTGGGAAACTGAGGCAGGAGAACTGCCAACTTTGAGATATGTCTGGCCTACAGATTGAGTTCAAGGCCAGTGTAGACAACTTAGCAAGACCCTGTCTCAAAACACAAAGGTTTTAAAAGGACTTCGAATATATCTCAGTGGTAGAACTCTTGATTAACATGCATGAGGCTCTCATTCCGACCTCTAGTTCCACACACACACACACACACACACACACACACACACACACACACACATTTCAAATCAATTTAAGAAGACTTCTTTTCAAAGCCAAAAGATGGGAAGGAATTATATTGATTAAAGATCCCACAAAGAAAGGAATATGTATATTTATTTATAGATGACCTAAACGTATTACTTCAAATAATATATTGTATAGACTATCAAACATTTTTCAAGTTGGGTAAACTTCATGAATTAAACACCTATCAAACTTTAAAACAAAATCATTACCCTCCATTTGGTGATGACACATGCCTTTAATCCCAGCACTCAGGAGGCAGAGGCAGGTGGATCTCTGTGAGTTCAAGGCCAGCCTGGTCTACAGAGTGAATTCCTAGACAGCCAGGGATATACAGAAAAACCCTGCCTTGAGAAGAAAAAAGGCATTACCCATTAAAACAGAGATTCTTAGTACTCATGCTACATCATTATTGCAGAGAAAAGCTGTGCCTAACCACAAAGCTGTTAGGATTGGTATTTTGAGTATGAAACCTTGCATTACTGGAATGGATACATTCAGCTTTCTGTTCAGATTGAGGAAACATGGTGAAATGTCTACCACAGGTGACAGGTCACAGCTTGGAGACAATCCTAAGGAGAAGAAATAGGAGAGGACTCTGAATAATCAGAGGCCTTTTCACACCCCAGAGGTGCCATGTCCCTGTATAACTTAGGTCCCAGAACCCTGACTCAGGGCAACCAGGGAATGAGGAAATGGCAAACACATGGGCATGCATCTAGATCAAGTGGTCAGGACTCTCAGATGGAGAAGTCACAGCACCCAGACGTTCAGCATGTGTATTACATAGAGTTCAACAGAGAGGTGAGGCTATTGCACACAGCTGAACATGGAGGTGGGGTTATTACATACAGATAAACAAGGAGCAGAGTTATTATATACCAATGACTAAGGAGGCATGTGTTCCTAATCTCCGTAGGAACAGTCTCTGGAAAGAGCAGTCTTCAGGCAATAAACACCCAGGGGAGAAAGCTACAGTGGACATTTTCTGCGCTCACTGTCAACATTGGCACTCAGAACACAGAAAGGCTTTCCCATCTCTCTGAGCCTCATCAGGGAAGGCCTTATCTCTCCCATGGGCTGAGGCATTAGGGTCCTTAGATGGCTGTGTCCATGTCAACCACACACACTCACTGAGGACATCATCACTCCTCACTCAGAGGACCGCTTGGATTCGAAGGAAGGAGTGCCAAGTCGAGCCACCAGGACAGAGCTGGGAGCCAGCAAGAATGACGGAGACTGTGAAATCAAACCAACAACAGATTCCTGGGTGTGGGGTGGGACTAAGTTGGTTTCCTAATCCCCTTGAGGGAACTTCTCAGAGCAGCCCAGAGTTCAGCAAGCAATTGGCCTCTAATTTTCCTGCAGCAGGACAGAACTGGCTATAAACAAGACTGATGTATCATCAAGAGTCCAGCTAGGATGGGGAAGGTTCCCAGGGTGCCACTTGTGGTGAACACTGTGTGCTGTCTGCTTCCCAGGAAAGAACTGTGCAGTCTGGTGGGCAATTCCCTCTTATATGTAAGTGCCAAAGGCCCAGACAGGAAAGGTGATTAAATCTGAACTCTTCCATGTTGGCTGACCTTAGGGTCTAATTGCCCAGCTGCAGTTGTTAAAGACAGTTCACTGAAAACCCCTGACAGGCATCAAGCAGAGTGCATGAGTCTGCATGAAGTAGGGCTGCAAAGTTCTAAAGCAGTGATTCTCAACCTTCCTAATGCTGTGGCCCTTTAATACAGTTCCCCGTGTCATGGTGACACCCAACCATAAAGTTACTTTCATTGCTACTTCATAACTGTCATTTTGCTGCTCTTATGGATCTGTGTCTTCCTACCATCTTAGCATTTGACCTCCTTGGGAGTCACGACCCACAGGCTGAAAACCACTGTTCTGGAGTGTCCTGATGGCCAAAACAGATGCTGTGTCCACAAAGATACAGCTATGTAGAGAAGACATTCAACTGTTTGGTCTCTCTCCCCTCCTTGTCCCTAGCAGCCCACACTCTGGGAACTGGCAAAGTATAGTTACCCTCACCACAAAAAGCAAACAGTCTGCCTTTGCAGACCCTGTTCACTGTGCACAGTGAGAAAAGCAATCCAGGAGATCTGGGCTACTGTAGAACAGAACTGACTCCAGGGAAGGTGAGTAAGGGCTACACTGGCTGGGTGGGAGCCATGTCCATGGGGAAGGAACATGGGGAGCAGCTTCCGTATAGTGGATATATGGAAAAAGTCAGAAAAAGAAGCAAGCTTTGCCTGTGGCTGAAGGCTACTGTCTGCTCTGGTGCTTTCTGAGAGACCACAAAGGAGACACTCATGGCTGCTGTGGATGTCTTTCTGTACGCTATGAATATGTGTTGCTCTGATTGGTTGGTAAATAAAATGCTGATTGGCCAGTAGCCAGGCAGGAAGTATAGGCGGAGAAGCAAAGAGGAGAATTCTAGGAAGAGAAAGGCTGAGTCAGGAGATGCCAGCCCGCCATCCAGGGAGCAGCATGTAATGGCACATAGGTAAAGCCATGTAACACATGGCAACATATAGATTAACAAAAATGGGCTGAGTTTAAGCATAAGAGCTAATCAATAGTTAGCCTGAGCTAATGGCCAAGCAGTTTTAATTAATATAAACCTCTGTGTGTTTACTTGGGTCTGAGTGGCTGTGGACTGGGTGAGACACAGAAAAACTTTAGCTACACATGTCTCCCCTGAGTTTTGGAGCTGATTTTGGAACCTGGCTCCTACAAGGGTTGGCCACAGCGGACAGCTGAGGCTCTCCACCAGACAGCTGGTCTTCCATTCTTTCTCACTAGCCAGAATGAAGACCTATTCCTCAGGCTGATCTCAATTAAACGAAGTCAAGAGACTAAGTTCTGACCAATGGAGACATAAAGCTGTTACATTATTCCCAGAACCTAGCCAACAGGTTGACTTTCAGGCCTTTCTCCTGGCTAGTACCTGGAATGAGGCTGGAGCCCCAGAAACTACATGGGACTTAAGATGAGAGATAATGAAAGCATTGGTTAGGATGCTCAAGTCGAAATCAGAAAAAGCCAGACTTCTGAGGATATTGAGACGTCCTTCTAAATGTGGCATGCCCATTCCCTTACACACACACACACACCACATACCATCAGTGCTGAGGGTTTTCCTGAGGCCCATACATGCAAGGCAAGCACACTACCATTGAGTTACCACCCCAGCTCCTTGATTCTTTTCAGTAAAACAGTAATTAACACCCTTCCTGTCTGAGCCACTAGCATTATGGGGTGTTTCAATATATTCCCTAGAAACTGATTGTAGCTATGGCAAGCTGTGAAGTATCTGGCTATAGAGAGGTTACACAAAGCCTCTTCTACATCCTCCAGAATTCTGCCACAAGATTTCTGTGCCTGCACTTTCTTATAAGGTGATATTTGTGCCAAATAGGAACACTACTTTAGTAACCCCAGGTTAATGAGAAAAGAACAAAGGTACAGTTAGTTCATAAATCATACATCCATGCAAACTTAAGGCCAAACTATATCACCATGTGTGTAAGGAGGTTCACAATGGTTAAATAAAACATGTGGTAGAACACACTTCATCATGCAGGGAGAATTTATAGGCAGAACAAACTTGAAAGCCGCAATTGGCACCACACATTCTTGTCAATGATGATTTTAGTTAAACAATATCGTCAGTCATACTGAATTAATATCATTAATTTCTTAGATTGGAGTTTTAATCCTTTGATTTCTAAATTAGTTTTGGTTTCATAATGGTAAAAAATGTAATGCGCCAGCCGGTGGTGGCGCACGCCTTTAATCCCAGCACTCGGGAGGCAGAGCCAGGTGGATCTCTGTGAGTTCGAGGCCAGCCTGGGCTACCAAGTGAGTCCCAGGAAAGGCGCAAAGCTACACAGAGAAACCCTGTCTCGAAAAACCAAAAAAAAAAAAAATGTAATGCAATTGACAAATCCATATAGTCTTAAGTGACATCATAGAATTATTCTAAATTTAACACAAGAAGGGAGATCTATGCAAAGATAGTTTTGTCTTTCAAAAAAATATTTCTATAATACTTAGGTTTGCATGCCAAGATAATTTTCAATGGTTTAAAATTTAACAGTTCGTCTGGAAAGGGTTTTGTTTTCTCTCGGTCTAGAACTCAAGAAAGCTTAATGCATGGGTCTTACAAGGAGATATTCAGATAACCTGAAGTCAAGGTCTTCAGCCTTAGTTTGCAACGGACATGGGAATGTACATGAGAGCTGGAACTCAAATGTTCATAGCAGCTTTATTGGTAACAGCCCCAAAGTAGAAACAACTTGAATGTTCATTAAATTCTAAATGGACAAACAGAAAGTGGTACATCCATGTAATGGATTATTATTCACCCATCAAAAAGATTTACAATGGTTAATGCTATACGTCAACTTGGCTGGGCCACGATGTCCAGATATTTGATAAAAATGGTGTTCTAGATGTTTCCTGGAGGATATTTGCAGATGATATTAAAAGTAGGTAGATGTTTTGGGTTTTGTTTCACTTTGCTTTGCCTAGACAGACTCCCACTATGTAGCCAATGATGTCCTCAAATGCATAATCCTTCTGCATCAGCCTCTGAGATGCTACAATTATTTTTTTCTTCTTTCAAGACAGGATTTCTCTATGTAACAGCTCTGGGTATCCTAGGACTCACTCTGTAGACCAGGCTGGCCTAGAACTAACAGAGATCCACCTACCTCTGCTTCCTGAGTACTAGGATTAAAGGCGTGTGCCACTACTGCCCAGCGAGATACTACAATTATAATTGAGTCTCCAAACCTATTTCAAACCAGAGTGTTCTAGCTAATGTGGGTAGGTATCTTCCAATAAAGTGAACTTCCTGCGTACAAGCTAAATAAATAAATAAATAAATAAATAAATAAATAAATAAATAAATAAATAAATAAATAAATAAATAAATAAAATGGACCTCTCCCCTGAACAAGAGGGAAATTGCTAAGCAAAAATCCAGAACTGAACTACGTCAGACATGTATTACAGCAGAACCCTTTCATCTCCCTTGTCTGTGGGCCTCTTCTATTGTATGTTTTTGTACTGTCTAGTTTTATGTCAACTTGACATAAGGTAGAGACATCAGAGAGAATGAAGCCTCAATTAAGAAAATACTTTCATAAGATGAGGCTGTAGGCAAGCCTGTGGGACATTTTCTTAATTAGTGATTGGTGGAGAAGGGTCCAGCTCACTGTGGGTGGGGCCAGCCCTGGGCTGGTGGTCCTGGGTGCCGTAAAAAGCAGGCAGAGCAAGCCATGAGGAGCAAGCCAATAAGCAGCACCCCTCCATGGCCTCTGCATCAGCTCCTGCCTCCAGCTTCCTGCCCTGACTTCCTTTAATGATGAACTGTGAAATGGAAGTGGAAGCCAAATAAACCCTCTCCTCCTCGACTTACTTTTGGTCCTGGTGTTTCTTCACGACAATGGTAACCCTAAGACAAAACTCTGATTCTCAGTAAGTAGAGCTTCTATTTTCTCATCCCCTCCTAAACAAATTCCTATCTAATGAAGACTTCTGTAACTGGCCTGCTGGAAATGAAGATCCTCTACAGAGACACTTGGGTCTCTCAATCTTTCGGACTATTGAAACAGCGGACCCCAGAGAAGTGGGAACTTCCCCAGGAAAGGCCCCAGACATGTGTCCGACCACTTCAGAATGAGACTTTACACACTGAATCATCTCGGCAGCTCCACCTTTTTCCCTCTTTTGTTTGAGGAAAATACATATAACCCAGGCCGGCCTTGAATTGTCTGTGTAACAAGAGTGACTCTGGACTCCTGATCTACTTGCGTCTACCTCCCGAGTGCTGGTATTACAGGCACACACAGCCACGCCTGACTCAAGGGTGCCATTCCTTAGTGTACACTTGGATGTGCACTGGCAGAAAGAAACAGAGAAAGGAGCCACACACACTTGCCTTGAGTTCGTTGGTGTCAGCCAACTTGGCTTTGAGCTCAATGTTGTGTTCCTGACACGCACCCAGCTCCTTCTGCATCCTCTCCACCTTCTTCTCCAGCTTCCTGACAGAGAGATGGGCCTCATCCCTCTCCAGAGCCAAGGCTGTGTGTGCCTGCTTCTCCTGCTGCAGCTGGGTAATTTTCTGCCGAAGGAGGTTCATATGCACTTCTTTGCTGTCCAGCCTTTCTTTCTGAGTCCTTAGCTGGTTTGATACAAGAGGATTTTTTTTTTGAAAAAAAAATAATTGAACAGTCAGTAAATATAAATGAATTACCCAGATAATGTCGATTTTTATCCACACTTCAATAAGACTCATTTGCAAACCATCAAAAAAAAAAAAGGTCACCGGGTCCCTTTCCCTGATTGAATTTTTTTATTCGTATTTTTTCCAAGAATTAATTCTGTAGCTACAAAGCACGGGACAAAAGAGCCCCAGAAAATGTGAGAAGAAGTCAGCTCTCCACAGCTGCTTCGTCCAATATTCTGTGCCTCATAATAAAAATGCAAAATTACTTTTAAGACTAATAAAATAGGCTTATCAAGAGCAGAATAAGTAAAATATAATAAGACACAGACAAAATCCTCTCCAGTGCTCAGTGGCATCTTCTGAAACAAGAGGTCCCACATCATACTGGAAACTTGCCCTAGATAATTTGAGCCGGTTAGAACCGGGCTGAGTAGCTCCCAGGATGAGAGTTGATACATTCTTGCAGAAGATACACGCAGGAGACTTTTAAGGAAATTGTTTACAAACTTTGAATCTCCGAAACAGGACTTCATGAAGATTTCGCTTCTCTGAACTCTTTGTGTTAAGCTGTGAGCTCCTCCAGCCAGGCGGGGAGTAAGTTCTTGGAACAACATCACTGACGTTGGCATTCAAACTGATGGAAGGCATTGGAGTGGGTTGTAGAAAATGACTACAAGCAGAGAAAGCCTCCTGAGCTCTGCTTGTCGCTTCAGTAGGCAGATATTAAATCCAGGCAGTTCCGTCACAGGTCACAAACACCGGGAGGGGGAATTGAGAACGGTCCAATGCCCAATGCCCAGGCTGGAGACTGTTACATGACCCCTTCATTTTCCCCTAAGTGTTCTGAGGTGGAAAGACTTACAGAAAAACTACTTTGCGTTTCTTGCCTATCTGTGACAGCTGTGTCCACACCTGGGTCACTCCTTAACAAATCTGATATTTCTCTAATCAAATCCCTTTTAATATTTTTGAATAATGCTTTTATTTATTTTTTGAAACTTTCATACATATATACAATGCATTTTGGTCTTATTGAAACTTCAGCCCACAGAGGTTACCGAAAAGCATGTGGGAATCCATCCTCTCTTGCTATCCTGTGAGTACCAAGGATCAAACTCAGATTATCAGGCTTAGCAGCAAGCACCTCTACCTACTGAGCCATCTGGCCTACCCCCAACTCTCTTTCTTGAACCACGTCATGTCAAATTGCACTCTGATACAAATGTCCACTGATAAATTCTGTACATGGGTAATTTTAATGATCATTCTTAAGAAGGTATAGCACTGGACATTAAGGAACAAAATCAATTTTCTGAGGAGAAGTGAAGAAAGAATTTTGGTCCAATTCGACATCCTTGATTGTTTCTGTTTTCTAAAAAAAAAAATTCCTCCAGATACAGTGAGCTGGGGTAAGAGCTAAGTGAGAAGAACAAAGTTTATTCTATGAGACAGGAGTTCACAATTTCTCTTATTAAAATTAACTCTCCCATGAGGGGTGTGTCATTCCCATCTTAATATGAAGAAACCAACAGAGAGGTACGTGATTCGCCCAAGATTACACAGTCTGGCCGGATCCATGGACCCAGATGTGGCTCATCTCATACAGCCTCTACACAAACCGTTTCTCCTAGGAAGGATTACAAGAACACATCTGTGTTTCCTTTTCTCCTTCTCTGGGGCCGATAATTACACAACTAATAACTATGTTTCATTGCTTTCATTTGTCCATTCACCCATTTGCTCTAAACCATTTCGAACTCTGCCTTTCAATTGGATGAAAAGTGAACGCTTCTCTCTGTGCTTTCTAGCTCAATAGAGCTGGTGCGTGCAGAACCGCTCAGTGCCCCCCTCCCCCACCCCACACCCCACCCCACCCTCGGCTTCCCTCCTAACTCAAAGGAGCAGAAACTATGAGATTTAACAGCTGTGTCTGCAAGTCTCTCTTGCGACCAGGTTTGGCCATGGTATAAACATAAGTTCAGCTAGTATCTTCCAGAATCTTCTTTACAAGCCATCACTTGGGTCTTCATCTTCCTTCGTCTTCCCCTCTTCCAACCTTCGGCATGGAACACAGACAAATGGTTCTAGTTACTATTTTAACCATGGAGACAATGACCACCACAAGGATGGGCAATTCCAAGGCTTACAGGAGCCTAGTGATAGATCCACACATCAGATAGTCTTCTAATAATATGCTTCCTAAACACACGGCTGATGACGGTGTAATAAAATCATTTTAGCACTCGGGCTTTCCAGGAGTTTCTTTTCTTGGTCTTAGGAAGTGTGACAGTGCCTACCTTTCTCTGTAAGTTGTGAGCGATGGTCTTGTTTTCAATGACAGCATTACTTTCGAGGCGGACTAGCTGCTCCGCGCGAGCTAAAACTACGTCCAGACGCATGTCAAAGCCAAGTTCAGCAGCTATCTGGCCCAATTTCATTTTCTCTGAAAGCTGATCCAGAAACTTCAGATACTAAACCCAGAAAACAAGAATGAAAATGAGGCACGGGAGTTAGGGTGTGGTCTCACTGAGTCCTCTCTCTCGTAAGTTTACAGGTTGTTCTCTTTAACATCACCCCAGAGCCTAGATTCTGACCCCAAGATTGGGTAGTGAATGTCTGAACCACCTTACCAATTCTCTGCCATCTTCCTGTCCAAACACTCTGTTCTGTCCTGGCCAGTAACCTTGATGTCAGCTTAATACTAAATACACTTCTAAGCCCTGGCATGTGACAAATGGGCTGTGCCCCTAATTCCACTCTGGTCTCTCTCTATGTGCCTTGGCAAAAAGCCACTGTGATCTTGCCCTTCCCAGGCTGTCCCAGCACTTAGCAATCACTCGAAAACCAAAGTTCTCCACATGTGTACTAAAGTTGAACATCAGTTAAGGGTTTTTTGTCGTTGTTGTTGCTATTGTTGTTGTTGTTGTTAAAATGCTTTAAGGGAGCTGGAAAGACGTCTCAGTTGATAAAATGCTTGCAGTATAAGCATGGTGACCTGAGTTTGAACTGCAAAACATACATTGTTTTTAAAAGCCAGACCCTGAATGTGCCTGTAATTCCAGCATGAGAGAGGCAGAGACGGAGGATGCCTTGGGGTTCACTGGCCAGCCAGTGTAGCCAAATGAGTAAGCTTCCGGGTCAGTGAGAGACCCTATCTCGAAAAATAAGGTGAAACACAACTGAGGAAGATGTATGTTTTCACACACACACACATGCACATACATAGGGAGAGAGCTTCAGGAAATACTCTTTAAAGTGTTCAGTATAACATAATTAGGTGAACAACAGTCTAAAACAGAACTAAAACAGTCTAAAACTATAGATGTCATAGTCTGCATTCTTTTAAATATTTATTTTATGTGTGTTTTTGCCGTCATATGTGTATGCGTGTGCACCACATGCAGACAGTACCTGAGGTGGCTAGGAGAGGGCATCGGATAAATTAGAACTGGAGAGACAGACATTTCTTTGTGAGTCACCATGTGGGTGGGTGCTGGCCAGGTCCTGTACAAGAACAGCAAGTGCTCTTGACCCTTGAATCTCTCTAGCTCCCACAGCTCACGTTTTAACAAACTCAACTTGCACAAAGCTTAAAGGTCGTCCTTCATTTAGCTGCTATTGTTTACCTGAGCATATTCGGACACAGAACGCTCAGTGTGTGCTGGATGAGCGGACCAGTCCATCAATGCTCTTGCTCTACGGCAATTACAGGATTGGGGTTCTATCTCCAATAGCACCTTCTTGCTGCAGTAACTTCTCAGCATCTGGCACTTTCAGGCAATTAGACGGTGAAATGAGTATCATTTCCTGCCGTCTAAGTGTATCAGTTTAAAGCCTGAACTATTTATATTTTAGTCATCAGGATGGAATTATCTGCAAGTGTATATTTTCCAATTTTGTTAAGTGGCATACAGATAAATACAATTTTATCATCTTTGGAATCTACAGTAACTACCAATATAGCATCATTCACTACGCTTTGACGCCACAGACAGTTTTATATCTGAGTTGTCACACTGTCGGTTCTTCTTGCTCTGGTGGTTTCTCCGTTTGGGATTTTATTTAACCTCTAATATGTGCTTGAACATGACCTAGCTGCTATTGCTTGTATTTTAAGTGGAGGAAGCAGACTTACCCTCATAGATGGTAGGATTAATCTATGAAAATGGCCCTCCTACCAAAAGCAATCTACAGGTGCGATGCAATCCCCATCAGAATTCCAACACAATTCCTCACAGAAATCAAAAAGGCCACTTTCAATATAGAAACACAAACAAACCAGGATAGCTAAAGCAATCCTGAACGACAAGAGAGCTGCTGAAGTTATCACCATCCCTGATCTCAAGTAGTACTACAGAGCTGCAGGAATAAAAACCACGTGGGACTGACATAGAAACAGACATGTTGATCAAGGGAACTGAATTGAAGGCCCAGAAATGAGGCCACATACCTGTCGACATCAATTTTTGACAAAGATGCCAAAAATACACACTGGGTAGAAGACAGCATCTCCACCACATGACGCTGGTCAAACTGGATGGCTGCATGTAGAAGAATGCAGATCCATACTTATCGCCCTGCATAAAACTCAACTCCAAATAGATCAAGGACCTCAACATATTACCAGATACACCAAATCTGATAGACCAGAAAGTGAGGAACTATACTGAACTCACTGACATAGGAAAAGACTTTCTGCACAAAACCCTGAAAGTACAGGCACTAAGGACAACTAATAAACAGGACCTCATGAAACTGAAAAGTTTCTGTATGGCAAAGGACAAGGGTATTTGGACAAACTGACAGGCAACAGAACATGAAAAGATCTTTACCAATTACATATCCAATAGAGGTTGAATATCTAAAATTTTATGTGTAGTTTTGGTGCCTGTTCTGGATCTCGTTCTGTAGACCAGGCTGGCCTCGAACTCACAGAGGTCCACCTCCCGAGGGCTGGGATTAAAGGCGTGCGCCACCGCCTCCTGGCTTGAGGAAGTGCCTCTTTCAAGGCCTTTAGCTGTTCTGTTGAGGGGCTAGAGGAGTGGCTCAGCAGATGAAAGTATGCACTGTTCTTGCAGAGGATCCAAGTCTGTTTCCAAACACCCTTCAAGTGACTCACAGCTGCTTCTAACTCCAGCTCCAGGGCATCCAGTGCCCTCTTCTGGCCTCCTGGGGTACCTACACTCATGTGCACAAACCCATGAACCACACACACACACACACACACACACAATTAAGAATAAAATAAATCTAGCCGAGCAGTGGTGGCGCATGCCTTTAATCCCAGCACTCGGGAGGCAGAGCCAGGTGGATCTCTGTGAGTTCGAGGCCAGCCTGGGCTACCAAGTGAGTTCCAGGAAAAGGCACAAAGCTACACAAAGAAACCCTGTCTCGAAAAACCAAAAAAAAAAAAAAAAAAGAATAAAATAAATCTATCTTTTTTTAAGATTGCAGTTTGATGGAAAGTTGGGTTTTTTTCCTGATTTTTTTTTTTTTTTTTTTTTTTTTTTTTTTGGTTTTGAGGTAGGTTATCACCATATACCCCAGGCTGTCTTTGAACTTACTATGTATGTAGCCCAGGCTATTCTCAATCTCATGGTCCTGTGCCTCAGCACCCTAATAATACAGGCATGCCCAACTGGCTTAAAAACTTTAGTTTTGTAGAAATAAAAAGGGGAGGTTACTGTGTGTTTTATTCATTTGAATCACAGGTTACCATGAGTTAGAGACAGTGCGTTCTACTCTATATTGTACTAATCTAGAGTATATCTGGCACTTAATCTATACAACTTTACTTTCACTTTTACATCACCATGCCCTTACTACTTGGATCTGTGGAAAACTCACTGTGGACATAACTAGCTTATGTAATCTGCTTTCATAGCTGAGAACTATTTTGGCACAATTTTGATGAAGTCTAATATATACTTATGTGGAAAGAAGGGAAGAGAAATCAACCTACATGAAGAGGGTCCTAATGGTTCACATTTGTAATTCTAGCACTTGGGAGGGAGGCGAGAGAATTGCCAGAGGTTCGAGGCCAGCCTGCACCAAACAGTGAGTTCCAGGCCAGCTTGGGATACGGTGTTCAAGGCCAACCTGAGCTACAGAATGAGAACTGATCCTTGCCGGAGGAGCAGGAGCAGGAGCAGGAGCAGGAAGGAGGATCATGTCCCCATATATGTGAATAAGAAAGAAGCTGTTACTCCTGCCTCCAAGTTCCAACCTCATTCCACATCCATTTCCATCAGAGCACCAAGTGTACTAGCCATGCCCTATTCCACCTGTCTCGTGTGGATTGGCTTCCACAGAAGCCTTTTAAGCATCTCTGCCTATCTGACCCCCAATGTAGCCATGGCCATCCTCAGTTTCTTTTAAGTTCAGAAGAATGAAAAGGAGTGAGTTTCCAGAGAACACTCTTCTCAATCAAAGAGTATCTTTCATGACAAATTTTGTGCCCCTATTCTTGATTCTAGGCACCTCCTTTTCTGTCCCTGCCCTCTCTCCATGGACCCTTGTAGCTCACAAGCTCTTACTTCTTCACTATTACCAACAAAGCCTTTCTTTGACCCTGTTTTTCATGTTCTTCTTGTGACTCTGCGCCCCTTCCCTTCTAGTTACACTCGGCGCAAAGCAAGTGAGCTCACTTACTCACCATTCTGCAAAACCATCTCCAAGTCCTGCTGCCCGCCCCCACCCCCCAAGGCTCAGGTCCTTAGGGTCGACTATTCTCACATGCTATTCTTGTCTCCCTCTAACCTAGTAGTACTATTTCTTCTGAGTAGTTCCATTGCAACATCTCAGCTCTACCAGGCATGTATTGCTTAACCGTGGATCTAGGTTCTGAAAGCTGCGGCATCAGACAGGGCTGTCATTGTGTGGACATCATGGACAGTTACACCACCACTCGATGAGTTTGTCTTTGTTAACTTTTGAGGTGCTGAGGATGTGACCTAGGGCTTTGTGCATGGTAAGCACACACTCTACCACTACACAATAGCCCAGCCGTGGTCATAGAGGACCACCGTCATACACGCAATCTACCACTGACAAAAACATCATCAGGCAGCAAATGACTACACTCTGATGTTCACAGTCATTAATTACACTTTGTATTCTATAGAAGAAAAGAACCTTCAGGTCTAAAAGATCTTCACGTCCCATTCTTCTCTTTGCTGTAGTTCCACTAAGAATGCCACTTTCTACCATATATGATTACCCACTCTGCATTCTTTGAATATAGCACTTACAAGACTTCACACCTTTAAACTGTGTCTACCTACAGGATCTGTCTCTTCCCCCACTATAATCCTATTTAGCCTTCAAAGATGAACTGAACCATCTCCTCTCTTGTAAAATCCCTTCATTGTCCAGAAGTATCTAATACTTTATTAATACACTATGACAACTATAATATATATAGTCTAGGGTACAGCAAGGTATCTTAATGCCTGTCTCCTCTATTAAATGCTGAGCCTTTACTAATAGAAACTATACATCACCCATACTTCAGCTACCCCAAACCTTCCAACCTCATAGATAGTGGACACACAATAAATACATACTGGCTTTAACTGGATTAACAATCTAGGAAACCCTAAACAATAGAAAGAGACTTATTATTCCTTGGAAATTAGCTTGTAACTCAAGAACGATCAGTCTCTAACCACTGCAAAGTTCCCAGGTACATTTTCAGCCCATGACAGATACTCCCACCACGGATGTACCATCCCATTCTTACTTTCTGTTTCTCAAGATTCAAGTTGTCTCTCACGATGTCTCCAGAAAGCAGCTCTCCCTCCAGGTGACTCAGCTGACCCTGAAGGACCTCCAACTTGCTCTCTGCCTCATGGGCCCTCTGTATGGCTTTCCGGTGAAGCTCAGCTTCTTTTCCCAACTGTTCGACAAGGTCTGATACCTGGGCTTCAAGCTGGGAGACCATCTGGAAACAAAGACGGAGAAGAAGGCAACGCCTTGTTTAGATGACACAGTGTTCAGATCCACCACTCTGCCCAAAAAGCCTCACCACTGTGACACCCACTTGCCGATTCCTGGTAAAAATTAAATTAAAAATAGGTCATTGGTAACTGTTTTCCTCTGTTTGAAATAAACCAATATTTGTTATCAGACTGATAGTGGTGGATTTTTTTTTTCATTTTTCTACAATTCCTTCAACATGATTAGTCAATAAATATTTATAGATAATATTTACTTGTCTCCAAAATTGTTATTAATTTAGAGATTTCAAAGCTAAGCTGGAAGGAAAAAGGTTCAGGTGAAAAGCCATTTCAAGAGCCACAAAAATGTCATTTCCCCAGAGACACTCTTTCAGCACATATAGTTGATTAAAGTTGAATTTATCGTCAGAAGCAGCCTGGAGGTGTTATTGGGAATTCCAATGCAGACAGATGTTTTTCTTCTATTTAGCCTTCTACTGAATATTGGTTATGTACATCCTAGACTTCAGTGGTACAATTATATACTGATATTATCATTTTAGCATCTGAAAGGTCAAATTCTTTTTAGTATGGAGACCAAAAATTCTCCCAGGATTTACATCCTTCCCAGGAATTCCTCTCTTTGGTCCTGATTGTCCTGTCCCCAGAAACAAAGAGCAAAAGTCAAATCACAGACTTAAAGCACACTTTCAGACCACCAACACTGATTTTACTAAATTTAGTTTTTGGAAAATGCTGAGCTCAATAAAATTGGGATAAAACATAGGTAAATAAAAATGTTTTCTTTTGTTTGGGGAGCATAAAGGAAAAGAGTAATAGATGTTTTACAGTACTAATGGCCTCGACTGTTTTGGCTTTTTTGGAGTTTAAATCAAGAACAGAAATGAGGCTTTGCTTTTTTTCTTTGTTGTTTATAAAAACATGCTTAATGCAAGGGACTGAAGCTGCCATCAATTTTTGGGAAACACTATTTTATGTAAGATTTGATCTGACTTACACTCAGACCTTCAGTGAAGGGTCAATAAGCATAAATTAGAAAAGAAAGTCCACGTTTACTTAGGTTTTCATCCATCCCTATGTAATATAATACAATATAATAAATATATACTGTAAAATATTCACTAAGGGCCAAAAATATAAATTGGAAAAAAAAAACTTTCCATGATCCTCTAAACAGAGACCACAATTATTTATTTACTTGTTTGTTTACCTATTTTAAATAACGTATTGGTTTTGTATTGTTATGATACAGTCAAGATTATGTCATGTATGCAACTTTCTATCCTTGTTTTTACCTAGTAATGGTTTAAGTATCATTTTCTGTCATTTTCTAGTATTCAAAATTATTAGGATTGCAAAGACTGCATTAAGAATTCATTATGAGGGATTAGAGAGATGGTTCAGTCATTAAGATCACTTGTTGTTCTTGCAAAGGACCAGGGTTCAATTCCCAGAACCTATATGGTGGCTCACTACTGTCTGTAACTCCAGTCAGGGTACCCAATGACCTCTTCTGATCTCCAAGGTACATACACACACATGCAGCAGAACACTCATACATTAAAACAATAAAAGAAGTAATTTTTTTAAAGATTTTGAAAAGAATCCATCACAGAGCTGGGCACGTATGCCAGTTGTACAGCATGCCTAGCCTGTATGAATCTGGGTGCAATCTCTAAAACAATTCACCATGAAAAACAAAGAAAAAGTTCTCAGCACTGGAAGATGTAAGCAATACCATCAGGAGTCCCAGACCAGCCTGGTCTACCTGAGACCATGCCTCCACACCCCTACCCCCAGCCCAAGCATTCCTATACAAGAAAAGAAAATGTTTCTTCTGATGACCAAAGCTGCCTAAAGACACCAGACAGCAAACAGGTAGTGGATCCAGGTCAGTGGAGGACAAAAGTTAATCAATTTCTTGTTCCAGAGTGGACTGAATTGAGTGACACCTGGAGGGAATTAGACCAAGCAAAACTGAAATCTCATCCTCCGCTTTGATGGCTCTTGAGTACCAAGCCTATAATACAGACCATTCTATACTTCAGTGGGTATTTCATATCAGTATCTGATGCTAAGTCACTCAGAGCCATATTTGAGGAATTATTTTTCCTCCAGGGAAATGTGTACTATTATTACAGAGCAGAAGACTCTGACAAACCTCAATTCACCTTGTCAGCTCTAAGAACTATCGCCAATAGCTGTGCTGGGAGTTCATGGGTGTGACAATTCCTGCCATCAGTATTCACAATCTGATGTATGAATTCAACCAACCAGGTGCTCTTTCCTTAACGAGTGTTTGAAAACCTTCAGGAATTTTCCTCTGCCGGCCAGATGTGGTGGCCCATGCCTATCTATAATCCTAGCACTGGGGAGGTTGACACAGGTCATCCTTGGCTATAAAGCAAGTCCAAGGCTAGCCTGGGCTACACGAGATCCTGTCTCAAAGTAGTAAAAGAAAAAAAGACATTGTTCTATGCTCTATTCCCCAAAGTATTTTTCTTTAGCTATAGAGTCTTTTGTCAACTAGAAATCTTTCTACAGAAGACAAGTGAGGGACAAGAGCATTTGAGTCAAAGCCAAGAGAACCCTGCCCGCACACCACCTGTTAGACCTGAGGATGCTCCAAAGAGCCTTGAAAGCCCAACGCAGGCCACTTAGCAATCTACTAGTAAGTGGATGGTTGAACTGTGCACAATGTACCAAACTGCTGCTAGTGAGTCTGGGATCCAGAGTGGAGCAAAGAGCTGTGGCCCTTCCCAATCAGTTACCCCATCACACTGTGGCCCTTCCCAAACTACCCCACCATCACACTATGCCCCTTCCCAATCTACTCCATCACAAAGCTGAGCTTCAGAAGTTTCGATAGTTGTCAGGGCACACAGCACACAGTTGTTGTTTTCAGAACTAAAGTTACATAAACTTATTCAAATAAACTAAGAGCACCATCTGACTCCATTCTTTTGAACACCAGATACCAGTCCCTGGGTGTTCCTACCCAAACTGTACACCTGTTGCTTTTCACACCAAGAAGTCTGAAGAGCCAATGGACTTTTCCTTCTCCCGTCCTTCCATAGTGTGGTCTGAATGTACACTTGATGTTCTCAAAGTTTCTCTACTGAGGATGTAGGGGCTTGGGGACGGGAGCATCACGAAAAAACACATGCCTCAATTTGGTTAATTAAAGACGTACTTCAGCAGGCTACCCTCCAAAAAGAAACAAGAGAGATTTGGGAAGCAAAGTCATAATGCCCTCAGAGCTAACTCACCTCCCGAGGACAAGGATTTGTTGAACTCCACAGAGAGGCCTTTTGCTCTGAGATTCTACCAAACAACATGAGAGCTCTGTGCCCAGAAAAAATCCTCCTGGGTCACCCAAGGTCTGGTGCTTTCTCTTATTCAAATAATACCTTTCATTTTGGAATTATATAAAGTAAATTATCCAGTAGCTTTTAACACCAGGGTTTAATATCAGCCAAGTTCTCCTTCCTCCACGTCAGTATGTGGGGCCAACAACGTCGACTAGCTAACCCTGCTCCCTTCCTCTTTGTTCAAGTCAACTTTTGTTACAGGTTAACTTGGTACCAGCAGAAAAGGAAGGTTGGTGTAACTAAGGCCCTCAGAACGGGCTTTATTTAGAAATAAGCTTTTTACCAAGATAGTGTTACCATTGGCTCACTGGGGGTAAGATCTGGTTAGTTTGTCCAGTGTCTTCATAAAAGGGAGAAACTTTGATGCAAAAACAGACATATATAAAAGGAAGATACTGTCAAAACATGGGGAGAACCCGTGCATCAGCCAAGGAGGGCCTGGGGCCATCCTCAGAAGCCAGGGGAGCTTCACAAACACAGGAACCAGCCCCAACTACACCTTGACTGTAGAATTCTAACCGCCAGAACTGTGAGCTAGGAAGCTCTGTTGACACCACCCAGTCAGTGGCACATTGTTAATGCTGTGCTAGGAACCAATTACAACTAGGGAGGCTGAAGGCAGGACACCTCTGGCTGTTCAGACACCATTGTGCCCCGGAGTGAGCATGCAGAGTAATTTTTGACTGTGGCACATCAGTGGAAGTCTGCTGGTGCTACTTGGGAAATGTCTGCTGTAGTGAGTGCCAGGAAAATGATGGTGGGCTATGAGAGTTGAGGAACTGGGGGTGTGGAACTTCCCTCAGGCCTTCAGGAGCATCAGGCTATGTCCACGGCACCTGCAGAGCCTTTCCAGCTGAGGCAGTAAGCAAAGCCAGCAAAAAGGAAGTCTACACCAAGGTGAACGAGCTTGTGTGACTTTATATTTAGTTTAGGAAACGAGGAGAAATTGATCAGGTCACATCATCTCTACACTTAATCAATTCTCATTCAAATTAGTAAGCTAGGAAATACCTCAAACTGTGGAAAAATTTGCCTCAAAATGTAAAATGTAAAAATGTTGCATGTTTCAGCCATTGTGCAAGAAGCCATTTATTCTTAAACACCTGTTACAAGACCTGAAATTCTAGGCAAAATAACATCCAGAAAGTCCTTTTGGATTCCTGGGAATCCAGAGGTAGGACTTTCCTCTGAGGCAGAGGGTTTCAATCAGGGATGACTGCCCTTGTGGGGAGGCATGTGGTTATGTCTAGAGACACAATGGTTGTCTCAGATTGGGGCTGAGGGTTGCCCTGGGATCTAACAGGAAGAGGCTAGAGATGCTGCTACCACCCTGCAATGCACAGGACTCTACCACCACCTGCCACACACACACACACACACACACACACACACACACACACACAGGAACACAAATACACACACAACACTCACACACACATACACATATGCACACATACATACACACACACATATATATATACAGACACATACACACACAGATACACAACACACATATACATACACATATATACACTCATGCACATACACACACGCACACACTATCCCATACAGAACTAGCTATGAGGGTGCACACCTATAATCCCAGCACCCAGGAGGCTGAGGCAAGAAGATCATGAGTTCAGGAACTGTCTGGCTATATAAGACCTTCTCTTCAAACAAGAACAAGAAGAGGAGAAGGAGGAGGAGGAAGGAGAAGGAGGGAGGAGGAGGAGGAGGAGGAGGAGGAGGAGGAGGAGGAGGAGGAAGGAGGAGAACGAGATGGAGAAGGAGAAGAAGAAGAAAACAACTATCTAGTCTAAACATCAACAGTACCATAGTTAAGAATCCCTGCTCTAAGATATGATACAGCTAATTTTTAAAGAGAAAATTAAATTTTGCCAGAAGCAGAAACTGAAGGAAGAAGTAGAAACGACTTAGGGAAGAAGTGGGGGCGGTGTCCCCAGTTCCACTGGGAACTGCACATCTAGACGAGGGAGAATGCACAGCCCCAGAGTAAACAGGAAGAGCGGCGTTCTGCAGCGGAGAGCGCACACGAAGTGGACAGTGTGCCAGGCCAAGCCTGCGGGGCCTTCACATGGGATGACTCAACAGCTGGCTGCCTGTAGCCATGGCAGCTGGCAGGGAGAAGCCGCTGCCTCCACCAACAGATTCATCAATTTCTAAAGCGCCCATTCTTCAAAAACATTTCTAAGACAATACGCAAAATCCATTTTCTCCTGATTTTACTTGAAGATGAGTCACGCAAGACACCAGCTACATGCTTGATTCGGGGCTTTTAAATGGGAAGTGCAGCTATTGAGAAAAATTACAGGGTAGGGGAGGTCGAGAAAGACACTAAAACGACTGAATCATTCCCATTTGTATGGGAAGTGGGGGAGGCATAGTCAGCTTAACCAATTTACACCACTTTGCTTTAGAAAATAAACATATACATCATGCTGGCAACCGTATGCCATGGTTCACGTACTGGAATTAAAATAGCAAGGGGGAGGCTGGGAAATATAGAATGAAAAGCAATAAAATGAGTGTGGGGGGGACATGAGCTATCAGTGCACACACACTACCACTCAAGACAACTTCCTGAAGTTCTTCCCAGTTCAGTAAACAATTCCTGGCCTCAGTTGAGTTCCTATGTGTAAACTGAGTCACAGGAAAAAAAAATGGACCTAACCTCATACATTACAGAGTGCAGCTCAGCTATAAAAACACTGTGCACTGGGTAAAAAGGCCATGAGAATTACCTGTAGAGCTTACATGAATTTTAGGTTGGTTTTTTATTTTTTTAATTTGCAAATGCATTCCTAAACTAACTTTTTTTAAAAAAAAAAGTCATTGTGGGGCGAGTTTGAGGGTTCAGTCAGTAAATCACTTCATTCAAAGGACCAGGACCTGAGTTCAGTCCCCAGAACCTACACATCAAAAGCAGGGCATGGTAAGGTGGCGACAAGCAGATCCCTGAGGCTCGCAGGCCAGGCAGGGTAGCCTACTAACGATTTTCAGGCTAGTGAAAAACTCTATTTCAAAAAATAAAAAATTTAATGGTACCTTAAGGAACAATGTTGACCCAAGGTCATCTTCTAGCCTCCACATATAAACACACACACACACACACACACACACACACACACACCACATTCACTCACTCACAAAAAAAAAAAAACAAGAAAAAATTAAAAATAAAATGTAGTGTGTATATTTAAGGTATAGAAAGATGTTGCAAGATCCATATTTAGTGAACACCTTGGAACAAATTAGTACATATATCATCTCTCCTCTTACCCTTTATACTACAACATGGATGGACCCAGCGGACACTGTGCAAAGCAAAAGAAATCAGACGCAGAAAGAAAAATATTACATGATCTCACCTACGTGCAGAATCTTAAAAATCTTTAAAATACATATAGAAAGCAGTAGACAATAAAGCTGTCGTTACTTGGGACAGGAGGAGAGGAGACAGGGGGGAGCACACAAAAGACACAGCACCGACCTGTGGGTGAGCGACACTGACCGATGCAAAAGCACATTTGTCTCCTCTTGAGTGAATTTAACATCAAAAGAAGAACTAGCCATCATGGGATTCTACATGCACATGCGATGCCATTTACCTTCGACCTCATTAGCTAGGACCCAATCATTTGGAGTTGATGATCCCTGCAACAGGATGTCAACACCACTAAGTGGAGCTTTGCCGATGACGGCTACTGACAGTGTGGATGATGACGCAATTAAGCATGGATCTGCTCTAACCTGAATGGTCCCTTTTACTGTTTATAGTGTAGGTCTCCTCACTGCCTCGCTGGGGCCTCAACATGGTATGCAGAAGACAGAAGGAAGGACAGAGCGGGAGGAGACACAGCAGTAATAGTTAATGTTCGTTGTCTTGATTTGCCAGACAGCGTGTGAACATGTAACAACTGCTCCATTGAATGCCTCTAATAAACAATAACCTTATGAGGCAAATACTAGTAACATTTCCTAGCAAGACTTGGCCTGACCTGACCCCACAGGACAGCGAATCCTCAATGACTCAGGCTATTTATAGTCTCCATTCATCCCATCCTGAGTGGCTCGCAGGTTCCGCTGTAGCGCAGTGAGTGTGGCTGGCAATGGGGTACAGTCTAGACCCCTTGTGGAGAGCTGTGTGTGGTTGATATATGGCTTTTTTACGTATTTAGTTTGCAAGCCCATGAGTACCCTAAATTCGAAAGCACACTGGGGAATGTGGTGGGACAGGCCTGCAATTCTAGCTAGCACTCGGGAGGCCTTATAAAGGAGGGGGGTTCCTGTGAGTTGGAAGCCAGCCTGGGCTCCATAATGAAACTCTTTCTCAAAAACACTACTCACTAACCCAAAAAAGAAAACACTCAATGAGCCTGAAGAATTTCACAGTTTGGAACAGGAACTGTGAACTTTGTACCAGATGCTAATAAGATAAGAAAGTAAAAATCTAAAACGTGGGGACGGTAGCTCACTGACAGAGCATCCTTCCCAGTGTGAGAACCTGGGTTCTGCCTTCATTATTGCAAAAAAGAAGAAGAGATCGTTGGGTCTGGGGAGATAGCCCCATGGTTCAAGTGCTCGCTGTGTCAGCAAGAGGGCCAAATGTGGGATTCCAGAACTGACATTAAATGCCCGGGGCTCATCTGTCATCCTAGCCTTGAACGGCAGAGACAGGACTCTCTAGAGCAAGCTGTCTGGTGAGGCTGACCATACCACCAAGCTTTGGGGTTGACTAGTCCCAAAGGAAGACTCCTGATATGTACCTCCAGTCTCCATAGGAGACTGCACCTGCAGGGTCCCAGACACATGCAAACAGATACACATACACACCACACACGGACAGACACATACACACCACACAGAGACACATGCAAGTAGACAGATACACACCACACATGGACACATGCAAACAGATACATACACACCACACAGAGACACATGGAGGCCGTGAAGGGAGAAGGAAGAGGAAAAAGAAACAGGAAAGGTCACTGAAAATCTCAGAAACCATGACCTCAGGGTCTTGCCAGAGCTCACGCCACCCTGAGTAAACGCATAGGAGAAACATGGACAGCTCCAACTCCATCAAGAACTCGGGCCATCCGAAGTACAGCTAAAGGTGGCGCAAACATGCTCCATTACATAGTCACTACTTCCAAGACACGGCTGCTGTGTGCAGAGTGAATGCTGAAGAAGTTGTGCGGGGCCATGGTCTACTCACCCTCTTCTTGCTCTCCTCCTGGATGCTGAGCTCTCGAACCCTCTCCAATATGGCACCCTCCGTGGACCCAGCCGTATCCAATCGGCCACAAAGAAGCGCCGCCAGCTTCTCCCTGAAGGAGGCGTTCTGGCTTTGCGAGGCTGCGGCTGCATCCCTGCTGGCTGTCAAGCTCAGGTCCAGCTGTTGGCAGCTTTTCCTCAGCTGGGTCAGCTCTTGCTTTGAAGCGTCCCAGGCTCGCTGCACAGCAAGCAGCCTTTCCCGGAAGAGCTTAGCTTCCTTTTCTAGAGCTGTTCTTGCTTCCACAGCACTGAGCAAGTCCTGAAAGATTATAGAACGAAAAGAGTAATGGAGACATCCGCACTGGATGAGGTCTTCATTTACCTCTCCCACCCACGTGACTCCAAGAACTTAGGGTTAGATGTGCCTTACGATCTTAGTTCTAAGGTCTCTCCGTGGCTTCATAAAGTTATTAAATATAGTTGTTTGGGCTAGAGAGAGAGCCTAGTGGTTAAGAGCACTAGCTGCCCTTCCAGAGGACCCCAGCTTGATTCCCAGCACCCACACAGTGTCTCATAACCATCTAGAATTCCAGTTCCAATGGATCTGACACCCTCTTCTGCCCTCCACAGGCACCAGGGATGCATGTGACTTACATTCACACATGTAACCAAAACATTCACATATATAAAAATCAATAAATAAATCTTTTTATTTTTTTTAAAAAAAAATAGCTGTTTGAGGTACTTAGGATGTGACTAAGTCAATAAAGTGCTTATCTAGCATGCACAAAGCCCTGTATTCGAGTCCCAACGTCACAGAAAAAAACCCTAGGCTCTAGCCCCATCGTCACAGAAAGCCAGGCACAGTAGAGCACAGCTGAAAACCCAACAATGAGGAGGCAGATGCAGGAAATCGCAAATTCAAAGTCATCCTCTGCTACACAGCAAGTTTGGGGCTAGCCTGGACTACATGGGTCACTGTCTCAAAAACAAACAAACAAACATTATTTGAATGCAGTGGCTGCTTTAATCCTGTGTTTAAAACTAGACTGGTAGTCTCTTAGAAGTGTCGCTTCCAGTTCACTGACTAACTTCTCTCAGAAAGAAAAAAACAGGAACTGATAGAGCCTGAGAAAGAAGGACTAAAAGACTGCCGGGGGGGGGGGGGGGGGTGTAGCGGATTGAAAAAAGGAGATAAGACCCACACTTAGAAAAATAATCTTGAAAAATACAATAGGTAGCCAGAGATTAAGAAAAATGAAATGCAGGGCACAGAGACGTGCGCCTACTTCTTTAACTAGCGGTCAAGTGCCAAAACATGTAAATTCATATCAAATAAGATCAAACAACGGGTCGGCCTGCCTTATGACATAGTCTTGATGCTTAGTTAAGGATCTTTCATTTTATTTTGTAATGAAAATAGAGTGTGAGGGGCAAAAAGCACAGAAAAGAGACAACATCCTTGACCACAGACTCACCCGACGGGGCCAGTAACATTTCTGGCTGTTAGTTAAGATACAATCATTGTTTTTACATTAGAAATGGTCTTTAAAGGGAGTTTCTCTCCACCAACAGCTGGGAGACAGGAAAAGGGGTGGGCTGAAATGCTACTTCCTATTTCATAGAGAAAATATAACATCTTCCCTTTTTTCTTACAGTGATTGTAAAATTAAATAAATAAAACAAGGAAGTCTCAGTTATCAGTTGGAAAGAAAAGCCGCCTGGAGGCAAGGTAGTTAGAAAAGCCTGCCCCTTGCAGGGTAATCACTCTTTGGGGAGCTTATTTTGTAAAATGCTTTGCTTTTTAGGGACTTAGTTTCCCCTTTCTCTTTCAAGAACACCCGCATCACTGCTAATTAAATCAAGGGCCTTAAAGTACAGCCCAGGGTCCTTTAGCAAAGACACCATATTTTTAGCGTTTACCGATTTCTTTCAGATAGGAACACTGTATCTGCCCACTTGCTCACTTTTGGTAGCCAGGAGCAGTGTTGGTAATGAACAACTAGACTCATGTTTTTACTTAGAAAACAGATGCCCTAAACTCGATGCAAGGATAAAAGTTAACCCAAATGAGTTCCAAAGCCATATAGACGATTACATAGTAGCTTGTGTATGAAAAGAAGCCCCTTCCTGCAAAAGCGGGAATCTCTCGTTGTCAGTCATGGTATTTGAAAGCAGTTCTACAAAAAGCCTTTAAGATACATTAAAAAAAAAAACTATCAGAGCAAGATGGCTCAGTGGATACAGGCGATTGCCACCAAGCCCAAAGACCTGAGTTCAATCTCCAGGACCCATGTGGTGGAAGGAGAGAACCAACTCACCTGTGAGTTTTCCTCTGACCTCCATACATGCACATAACATGCTAGCAACACACACAAAAATAAATAAATAAAACATGTTTTTAATTTAAATAGATCAGATGATAGAGTATGAAAGACTTGCTGACAATTTGAAGTACATTAATTAAATGTCATCCAATACCAAAAGAGCACCAAACATAATTAAAATATTTTAGCTTTGAAGATTGTTTCTACCCTACTATCTACTACCAACTTAATCTAACACCCTACAACAGTGGTTCTCAACCTGTGGGTCATGGATGACCTCTTTGGTGGTTGCTTATCAGATATCCTGCATATCAGATACTCACATTACAGTTCACAGCAGTAGCAAAATTACAGTTATTAAGCAGCAATGAAATAACTTTATGATTAGGGGGTCACCATGACATGAAGAACTGTATTAAAGGGTCACAGCATTAGGAAGGTTGAGAAGCACCCTAAAACAAAGCACTGCCTCTTTTTAATCCAAGCGCCCATCATAATGTCTACTAAAAAATCACAAAAGTAGTTTGGTTGGATTTTTTTTCTGGAAACATCCAGCCCAGTGAACTCTAATCTGTTTCTCTATGAAATGAAGGAACCGGAGCCAGCAGCAGACCTTGGGGACAGCCACTCCCCGGTGCTCTGACTAATCACTCTGGGACTCAGCTGCACTGGTCTACTGGAAATAGATGTCCTCGGGACTGCAAATGCAATTACCTCCCCAAGTCCCCAGGAGCAAGCCACCGCACTGGAGTCTGGTTGCATGGCTACCTCAAGGATGCCCTGAAGCATGAGACATGAGGTGACATGAGCATGGCTAGGCGTGACCTGGTGACAACTGTCAGACCACACTGACATGGAAGGAGAAACACACAACTTCTTCCCCAGAAAGCTCAGAAGTGGCCTCCACTGAGGACACATCTGCGCAATAAGGGCAGCCCTCCCCCCGCCCCCCCCCCCGGCGGAAGGTAATGCTTAAAACATTTTGTAATAATTAACAAATCTTGCTGGGTATGGTACTACATGCTTTAAATCCCAGCATTTGGGAGGCAGAAGCAGGTGGATCTCTGTGAGTTCAAGGCCAGCCTGGTCTGCCATAGCAAGTTCTAAGGCAGGGCTACATAGAGAGAACCTGTCTCAAAAAATATCAAAATAGTAATAATAATAATAAACTTAGAGGCTCAGGCCTCTAAGTCACTAAATGAGCAATAATGATGTCACCATTACATTTAACAAAATTGTGTACAAATAACATGAAGTGTTCAGTGGAAGACAAAAGTCTGTCTGAAGCAAAAAAAGCCTCTCAATGGTTTGTGCAGAGAAGGCTCGGTGGGTAAAGTAGCTGTCTCAAAAGCATAAGAACCTTGAGTTTGAATCCCCAGGCCCCATATGAAAAAGCCAAGAGATCTGCTGAGTGGGGAAAGACAGGCAGATCCCCAGAGCGGGCAGCGGAACCAGTGTGGCCTAACCAGTGAGCTACAGGTTCAATGAGAGATCCTGTCCCAAAAATGATATGATAAGCAATAGAGGGAGAGACTCTCCATCAACCACTAGCCTCCACAGGCACACAAACACATACACATTCATGCATGACATACACACACACAAACACATACACATTCACGCGGGACATACACACACAAACAAACACATACGTTGTGGAATATTATTTTAACTAGGCAAAGATGCGTTACATTTGTTTCTGCTGTGGAATGTTACTGTGTAGAGGTGTGTTACATTTGTTTCTGCTGCATTAGTTTAATTATGTGAAGATGTGTTGCTGTTTCACCCTGCCTGCCTAAGGCACCTGATTGGTCTAATAAAAATCTGAACGGCCAATAACTAGGCAGTAGAGGGATAGGCGGGGCTGGCAGGCAGAGGGAATAAATTGGAGGAAGAATCTAGAGAAGGAGAAGAATGAAGAGAAGGAGGGAGAAAGAGGGAGATGTCCGGGATCAGAAGCCAGGCATCCACCAGCCAGCAGACACAGAGTAGGACATACAGAAAGAAAAGGTTAAAAAAACCCGAGGCAAAACACAGATGAAGAGAAACAGGTTAATTTAAGTTATGGAAAAAAAGCTAGCCAGAAGTGAGCATAAGCTAAGGCTGAGCATTCATAACTAATAATAAGTCTCCGTGTCATGATTTGGGAGCTGGTTTGTGGCTCAAAAGAAAAAGCCCGGTACACACAAACACATTCATGCATGGTATACAGGCGCAATTGATTCCTAACATGAACTTGCTGACTACAACATGGACTTACATATTTCTGTGATCAAATTACCTCTTAAAAATACAATTAGAACTACTACACAGAGAAACCCTGTCTTAAAAAAAGAAAAACACAATTAGTTCTTGTCAAGGTGGTAACTTGTGGCTGAAGCTTCATTCCCCCAATTCTAAACTAATTTTATAAATTAAAATGTCAGTTGTTTAATTCTGCCCACTGCAGTTAAGATTAACAAATAAACCCTGCAAGTGCCCACAAGTAAGCACACGCGTGTGAGCACAGACAACGTGGGTATAAATTTGTTATATAAAATATAACATGCAAACATCTTTTAAAACTACAATTCTAGTCCCCAAAACATAACTATATGCCAAATTACTAAGTATGGCAGTGACAAATACTCCAAATTATTCAATTAGAGCACAGTTATATGTCCCTGGGTGACACTAGACCTTACAGAAGAATGCGTAGGACTGTCGGCCGACACAGGGCTAGTGACAGATTTTGAAAGCAGAGTTACTCTTGTTTGATTTAGATACAAATTAAAAATAAATATCTTAGAGGTGAAGAAATCACCTTAAAATCTCTTGGAAGCCAGGTCCGAGGCTGCACCTTGACAACCCTGGTTTCAGCAAACCTTTGTAAGAAGGGCTTAGTCCTGTGTCTTTGTTTTTCTTATTGTTTCGTTTTGCTGAGACAGACTCTTTCTTTGTAGCTCTGCCTGGCCTGGAACTTACAATGTAAACCAGGCTAGCCTTTAACTTATCTTGGGTCAATGTTGACCAGGCTACCCTTTACCTTTAACTGGATCTTCCTGTCTCTCTTTCTCTCTTGAGAGCTAGGATTACAGAAGAGCATGTCACCACAGTCAGCAACTTCTGGAAATGTCTTGAAATCCAAGCATACCCCTCCCGTAAGCTGTAGGAGTCCATTTTCGGGTTCCTCGTGGCTTCACCCAGCAGATCCGCATAGAGGATGATTAGGACCACCGGCCTGAGTGCAGGTGTCTGAGATGGTCTGCACTTGGCTGTGCTGGAGGAGGAGGTCTTTTGCTCCACCCCCTTGGCATCTCTATAAATGCCCTGGGGCAGAGACAGTCGGGGCCCGTTGGAATAGGTTCCAGGCCCTCTCGAGGCTATCCTTTATTTTCTGTTTATCTCCACAATCTAAATCCTCCTATCTAATATTTCCTGCTGCTCACACTCAAGAAAACTCTGGGGAGCTGTGGTGTTGGTGGGTAAACGCCCCACAGTAAGCATCATGGGTCCAACCAAGACTTCCTCACTTCGTAGGCAAACCCAAAGCTAGTGTGTGATCACAAGCAAACTTCAATGCTGGCACAAACACCACTCCTTGTCAATATATTTGCAGATAGTTTTCTTCTTAACACAAAGCTGTGTGAATTTAACTTTTGTTCAGATAATATTGTATAACCAAGAGCTTCATTATTAATCTCCTGTGCACAAACTTTCAAAATAGGATGGGTACCATTTGAGTGATTCTTTTTCCCCACACTTATTCTCCATACAGTGATTATGTTTCCATTTTGTGGCTGTGGTTTCGAATACTTGAAATTTGGATTTGCACTTTATGCAAATAAATGTTAATTTTCCCAATAATTTATTTTTCTATCTATAGAGATATTAGTCAGGAGCTGACTCAAAATAAATAAAGAGTTATGACCCTAACCCACAGCCCAGAGGACATTCATACTAGAGTGCACACACAGAAAGACTGGTGGAAGTTTTGAAGTTGTGTTTTGGGGGGAGATTTTCTTTAAGTGGAGCATTTACCCTGCAGATGCCTCCGGGGATCCGAAGGCTGCCTTGTCGTCCAGGAGGCTTTGCTCTGTTCTACTCTTAACAGATGCTCAGCGATGCAGAAGCTGCAGAGCAACATTTTACTTCAGATGAGCCGACCTTTCCCAGATCAGGGCTGTCCCAGTGGCATTGTGTATGTCGAAAAGGACAAAGGTAGCTGAAGTTTGAAAGTCTCATTATTAGCAACCTCGGTGCTGGCTGACCGGGGATGCATCTGCCCCAGAAGCCACTGTGTTCCTGGGCTGCAAACACTGCCCTAGGCTGCTCATTCTGTGCCTGGAGGACCACGGACAGTTCCCACTGGATCTTTTCAGCAGGATGCGATGGGTTCTGTCATGGATAGGATTAGACCCACAATAAACAGTATTGTATCGTGTAATCTTTAAATGCTGTTCTGATTTTAAATTTTTAGAACAACCCTAAGGATAAATCATCTAATAAATTTTAATAAATATCAGAATGTCAACCTTGACAACGTCAATACAATAATATATTAAAAGCTAATAAGTAAAAAGAGGGGGATGAAAAATGAAGAGGATTGAATTCTTCCTGTTTTGTGGCAGGAAGTACAATGAACAACCTTCTGCTGTTTCTTCCATCATTCCTTGGCTCGGTTGTTGATTGTACTTTAGACTCCCAGGAACAGCTGGAACTTGGACCTCATGAGCAGGTGTTATATTCGTGTCTGTTTTCATGCCAGTTGCTCATCTGGAGAGTGGAACTCCTCAGCCTCTTACACAACACAGAGAGGGTCCAAGTAAAGAGCACTGGGGAAAACCTTGGACTGCTGAGCCGAAGGAAGAAATTTAGAAATTACTTCAAAATGTTTGCGATGTGGCCTGGTAGCACAGGCCTGAAATCCTAGGTACTTGGGAGGCTGAGAAGAAGGGTCAAGGCTTGCCTAGACTATGGAATACATTCATGTCCAGCCTGGGCAATTTAACAAGACCTGGTCTCCAAGAATTTTTTTTTTCTAAGTAAAGAAAATATGCCTGAGGGTCATGTGCCTTCCATGAATGAGGCCATAGGTTCAATCTGCAGAACTGAAGAAACAAGAAAGGAAAGGAAGGATGGGGGGAGGAAGGGAGGGGAAGGGGAAGGAGTGGAGGGGAGAGAAGGGGAGGTAAGGGAGGAGAGAGTTGGGGAAGGGAGGGAAAGGGAGGGGAGGGGAGAGGAGAAGAGGAAGAAAATATATCTCCATTTGCTGTGTGAAGTAAGACACTACCAGGATTAGGGCATAAATAGTAGAAACTCTGGTCTCAGGCTCTTTTGATGGGAAACTGCCCCAGCTGGAAGTGCAGGAACATCAGGGACTTTCCACCTCTGGGGGAGCCTGAGGAAGGACTAGACACTAGTAGGGGAAAGGTAAGTCTTTAAAGTGCTTACCTAGTATACACAAGGCTCTGGGGTCAACCCCCAGAACTGCCAAAAATAACTAGTAAATTGGAATAATAAAATATGACAGGCACGGCGCTCGCCTTTAATCCCAGTGCCTGGGAGGCAGAGGCAAGCTGATCTCTGTGAGTTTGAGCCTAGCCTGGTCTACATAGTTTAGCCCCAACTGGCTGCATAGTGAGAACTTATCTCAAAACAAGTAACTAAAGATAATTCACATTCCTATGAGAGCTGGGGTCTAGATAGGAAATTACCTGAAGGTTTCTTCCAACATGGCACGTGGTGTTAGACAGCCTTAGTTTCCTTAGTAATCTATGTCTAACCATTTCTCACTTCCAGGACCTGTTCTGCCTGCCTCTTCTCTTCAAATAATCTTATACTCATTTTAATCTCTAGGTAAAAGTGAGTCACAAGGAGAGAGAAGAAAAAGTAAATTGTGTCCCGGATGCACACTGAGTACTACACAGATGTTACTGTGTGTTCTCTGTAGCTGTGGCTTCCCACAAACATGGATCCAACCAACAGCAGGTCAAAAATACACAGGAAGGAAATTAAGTGCAGACCTTTTCCTTGTAAATTCTTAATAAATAATAGTTTGTGTGCTAGTCTGATTGTATTAAGAATTAGAAGTAATTGAGAGATAACCTAAAATCTATGAGATGATATGTATACTAAACTATAGTTCTTTACACAATGGCTTGAACATCCACAGATTTTTTTTTTTTTTTTTGCTCTCCATGGGGCATCCTGGATTGGAGCCCCCACATATATCAAGGGATTATTACCTATAACTTAATACTAAAAATACATATAACATATAGCCTTAAATCATATTCCCATTTCAGGGATAATTTTCAAAGAAACCAAAGGTTCCAAAAGTAAAGTTGCATGCCTGGGAAGGACTTCATAATCAAATGATTCTGGAGCCACAACCAAAGTCCCAGCAATAGCCAGGTGGTGGTGGTGCCCACCTTTGATCCCACCCAGCACTTGGGAGGCAGAGGCAGGTGGATCTCTTTGAGTTCAAGGCCAACCTGGTCTACAGAGTGAGTTCCAGGACAGCCAGGGCTATATAAAAAAAACCCTGTCTGGAAAACAAAACAAAACAACAACAATAAAATGACAAAACAACTCGAGAGGAGAGGTTTATTTTTTCCACTCATGGTTTAAGGGTGTTGGTCCCTCATGCTGGAGAAGTCAACACAGAGGAAGCATGAAGCAGCTGGTCCCATTGCATACACAATGTGCTCAGCTAGCTTTCTCCTTTTTACTGTCCAGGACCCGAGCCTAGGGAATAGTGCCACCCATTTCTACTGTGGGTTTCCCAACCTCAATTAACCTAATTGACGTAGTCTCTCATGAAGCATCCTAGAGGCTAAACAATCCCTCCTAGGTGTCCCCTGAGGCTTTTCTAATAGGGGATGCCAGATCTTGAGAAGGAGACCATTGACTTGAGCTACTACAGCCTGCTTCTTAACTCCTCTGCCCACCATATTAGGCTCAGCTGTCTGTACTCCTTGAATGTAGCATAATGAAGAAAATAATACAGAAGGGTCAGCATTCCAAACCTAGGCATGACTGGATCCAAAAACAGTACCAGCCCCTAGTCTCTTCTTTCTAACCAAGGAAATAGGAATGATGTTGAACAAAAGAGGCTATTTAAAGTAGAACGTGTGTGTGTATTTAACTTCTAGGCTCTAAAAAAGGTGTGTGTGGCTTTTATGGGCAAAGTGGCTACTTTGAACAGAGTTGAATTTGTTTTTAAGATCACAAAGATAAAAGGTACCAAGCTCTGACAGCTTTTAAAACACACTGCAACATTTGTGGTGCAGCTGAGGGGTACATGTGCTTAACAGGCATAATAGCTTCACTCAGTTCCCAGTACCCAAACACACAAAATCACTGCTAAAGATTTCCAAAGAATATATTTACTACCCATGATAAATCACCTGGATTTTTTTTTTCTTGGAGTCAAGGTCTTACTATGTAGACCAGACTGACCATTAACTCACAGAGATCCTCCTGCCTCTGCCTCCTGAATGCTGAGATTAAAGTGTGCGCCACCACACTTGGCGCTTAATAGAGTCTTTAAACAAAGCAATAAAGCCAAATTTTGTAGACACACCCTCCTCCCCCCAGCTGTGTGGCTAGGCTACTCCAGCCTCTTCCATACATCTGGACTTTCCTAATAAAATAAAGTTTCCTACCTCAAAAACAGAGCTTTGGAAAGCAGTCTGGAGACTTTCCGAGGCTGTTAACGTGTCAGGAGAAGCACTGGGCGGAATTTTTTGATAGTAAATCATCAGAGTAATAGTTCTGTGAATGAGCACTTTATTAAAGACCTCAGGTTTTTATTGCCCATATTTTTATTTTACAGTTTTTATGATGTTGGCAGGAACCTGGAGCCAAAGTGCTTGAGTTTCCAGAATGACTCCCAAGTAAAGACACTTATATAAGAAAAGGAGTTGGGCTCTGTTTTCCTGTTTCATGTAGTACTCTGACACACTTTCTCACTCCTTTCCTACTAAGGTCCAGAGACACTTTTTGAAAGTTTATACTCACTAAGGAAATTGCACGGCTGTTTATTATTATTCTTCTGCTAATAAATAATCCCTGCCAACACAATTATATACGGGATGATGCGGCAGCTGCCGTGCAAAGAGGATGATTGACAGAGGCCGAGCACTGTGGCGACAAGGGTTCAAGCCCCAGGCTTGCCACGTGATCACTGTGTGAACTTGAACAGATCACACAATCTCACTGAGCACTGTCACTGGGATAGGGTGAATGTACAGAAAGTGAGCGCGCCTGCAGTATGGTCTCAAAGCACCTTGTTTCCTTGACATGTAGAACATCAGTTCTCTAGGGAATTGAGGGGTTGAGGCTGGTAACCTGGAAATTTCAAGTAAGCCTAGGATATTGCCTTTGTCCTGAAATTAAGGAAGTGTTAAATAAGTGTCATGGGGCAGGGGCACAGGGCCATCTCCAAGGAGCTTCAGATCCACAAGATCAGAGAATTTGGACTATCAAGAGAAAAACTTGACTATTAGAAAACAAAACAATAACAGTTAATGTCAAGGAATGAAAAAGAAGCTGCTTTTTATAGAATTATAGCAGCTGGACATCCATGTAGTCATCGCTTTGTTCTGGATTTTGGGTCCTTTAAGAAAAACAAGAGAGGGAGGGAGGGAGGGAGGGAGGGAGGGAGGGAGGGAGGGAGGGAGGGAGGGGCAGCTGATCTAGAAGGAACTATCAATGTATAAATTATCACTTTGCCACTATCTGGGGGATAGTTCATCAAGACAAGATTTGGTGGATGCTAACATCTTGAAGAATAAAGATAAGAACACAGCTTCATGGTAGACCACTTGCCTAACATGCATGAAGCCCTGGGTTCCATTCCAGTATCATAAACAAAAAAAAAGCAAGAAATGACCTCATAATTGTTACCCCACAGATACCTCAGGCAACTGCAGAAGGAAAAAAAAAATGTTTGTTACACTAAAGAGTTGGGAGCCAGGCATAGGGGTGTATGCCTCTAACTCCAGCCTCTGGAAAGCTAATGAAGGAAGATTGCTATGCATTTGAAGCCAGCCTGGAGCCACATAGCAAATGCTAGACAAATATCTGCCCGTCTATCTGTCTCTCTGTCTGCCTGCCTGACTACCTGTCTGTCTGTCTATTTATCTATCGATCCATCTATCTCCCTCGCTCTTCCCCTTCTCCCTCTTTCTCTCACTCTTTCCCTCCCTCCACCTTGCTCCATCCCCTTCCGTTTCCCTCCGCCATGTGAGGCACAGAAGAAAAAAAAACCGCTACGTGTATAAGCATAGACGAGGACCTCATTAGAATTCAGCCACGCCAGCACCTGACCTGGCATTTCCAACTCACTGTTGTATAAGCCATACACTCCAAATTGTTTTTAAAGTGTCATTTTCCTATAGTTTTATGGTCCTGGGAATCAAACGAACCCAAGGCTTGCACGTTTAGACTCTCATGCTCTCACTGCGCTGGATTCCCAGCCAAGCCTGTGGCATTTTGTTCTAGAAGCACAAACTGTCCAGGACAAGAAGCTGACGAAAATGACAGTCTTTGCTTTTCCCCAGTGCTGAAGTACCGGGGAAGGAGAGCCAAAGGTAAGGGGATTTGTTCATGAAGAGCACTGGAAATAATGAGAAATGACCATCATGACTGTGGAATAATTAGAAATCATCATCATTACTACAGATCACTGTCAGACCCAGTGACGTCGTTGTAGACAAGGAAGGTGTAAGGAAGATGCCTCCTTCGCACACCAACTCACATCATTCTTAGCCTGGAGGCCACTGGGCCTTCCTCCCTCATGGAGCCTCTCTGGGACACCTAATCAGAAAGTCCCAATCCATGACTAGAGCCACAGCACGTTCCCTAATGGGCTGCACCGGCTCACTTTAGCTTTTGAAAGTGAATGGTTAGTGTTAATCCAATAATGAGTTTCTTCATCACGTAACTCAAAACATAATTAAAAGATTATACAGTGTTAAGCATACAGTATTTATTCTCACACTCAAACAAGGGCTAGCTAGTTGGAAAAGACCAAGCTATTCATTGTGTAAACAAAAGTTTATAATTAGGAGCCAATTCCTTTGGTGGACACCTCTCAGAATTACAGCATCCATGTACTTGGATCCGTCAAGTCTTGTAGGACTTTGTTTTACATGACAGATGACACGTGAAAAATTACATAGGACTATTGTGGTTTAAAAGAGAAATGCCCCTCATAGGCTCATGTGTTTGAACACTTGGTCCCCAGTGGGTGGTGCTGTTGGGGAGGTTCTGGAACCTGCAGGAGGCAGAGCACTCCCAGAGGAAGTATATCACTGGGGGTGAGATTTAAGGTTTTATAGCTGACCCCACTTCCTGTTTCCTCCCTTTCTGCTTCCTGCGTGTGGATGAAATATGATCAGTCTTCTTCCTGACCACCAGGTGGCCTCTCACTCCGGCTGCCATGATTTCTCTCCCATCATGGACCATATCCCCTCCGGAACTGTAAGCCAACATGAAACCTTTCTCCCCAAATTGCCTTTGTTAGAGTATTCTATCATAACAGCAAAGCAACTGATGCAATTCTTCATAATGGTCTTATTGATAACAGTGTGTAGTGTAGTGTATTATACATATACAAGTACATTGAATAGTTCCAGGTTATATACTTTTTTTAAATGTGTTTCAAAGAAAAAAAAAGCTAGGATTGCTCAGATTGCTTCTACATAAACATGAGAATTTACATTTGGATCCCCAATATCTGTGCAAAAAGCCAAGTATGAAGAGGGGAAAGGGAGGGAGAGAGAGGAAGGAAGAAGAAGGGAGAGAGAAAAAGAGAGAGAGAGCACACTACTATAATCCCAAAGGTGAAGTCAGGATTTTGAGAGCCTTCTGGCCACCCAGTATGGCCAGTTGGCAAGCTCCTGGCTCAGTGGGAAACCCTGTTTCAAAAAATGAGGTGGAGAGACATAAAGAAAGCCAGCCATTGTTAACCCCATTGTCAACTCTCTGACCTCCACCCATGTGTATACGGGCACACACACAATTAATTAAATAAAAAAGGAATTATAAGAAATATCCCCGGAAGAGAAGTGGATGCCTAAGAAAAGGGAAGAGAGGGAGGAGCTGACATTTAATATCTTTTATACAACTAGAATTTTGCATCTTTTAAACTCATTACCTATTAGCTCAAAGTCTAAGACTTGAATATAAAAAACATCCTTATTATCTAATCAAAGTAGGCCATCTCGTCTACAAATCCTTTAGAGCATTTTGTACTTCTTTTTTTTGCAATTAGAAATAAATAACTAGTATGTATAAAAAGTATCTCTCAAATATCAAATGTGCTACGTGGGTCACTTAGCCCCATGATGTCCCCCACCCCCCACTGAGAGCAGGCCCTTTGAAACGGTAGCCCATAATTTCAGGGCACTCCGGACATCTGCTCCTGCATTTCTGCTCTGTGAGCACGCCACAGAGGCACCTTCAGCCCACTGTACCTGATTCAGCTTGTCTTTCTCCAGCGCCCAGGAGGCAGCTCTTTTCTGCTCCCTGCTGACTTCCGCTGCCAGCCTCCTGATCGTTTCTCTGTTAGCTTTTGCCTCCATCTCATGGACATTTATAGTCTCTTCAAGAGTACTGATTTGTCCTCTCAGGAATGTGTTTTCCTTGCACAGTTCTCTAAGCTGAAGAGAAAGAAATTACAGCTGTGCTAAAAAGAAACACACACACACAAAAAAAAAAAACCAAAAACAGACAATTCCATCCACTTTCTCCAAGCAACTCACAATCTATAGCCTAATGAGGTTGTGATCTTACAGAACAATAAAAAAGACAGATCCAAACAGCCACATTTTCAAAGGCAGCCTCTAAATGCCACTATTTGCAGACCCAGTGATCAAATTAAAATCATTCAAAGGCAAGAATGATGGGAGGTGGGTAAGCTTTGGCGAGTGCCAGATGAAGTGTGCTGAAGGTGAGATGACAGGCTAAAATGATGGCAAAGGTCACTGACCAAGAGAGCTGTCCTTCCTCAGCCCACATCCACTTGCATCTTGCAAGGTGCTGGCATGGGGGGAATTGCAGAGAAAACAGAGCAGTTGTGTTTACGAATATCTTTCCAAATAATTGTAAGCATCCTATGGAGCGTGCTAAAAATGGTTGTCATGGGGGTTAGCGTTCGCAGGGCTTTTTGCTTTCCATGCTGTGTGTTGAAAAACGTTCACTGGAAGTATTTGTAAGGCTCACTAGCCATGTAGATAAGTTCACTCTCTAGGGCCATTAACAGTGCCCGTAACAGGAGACCCCAGATGGCATGGTCAGCGTTTGTGTGTTGCCCACCCGTGGAAGTGGTACATCTCTCAGCCCCTGCACTTGGGACCATTTCACAACTCAATGCTGTCCGTCGTTCTTGCACACTTCCTCGCATTCCCGTGCTCACTTCTCAGCATCCATCTAAGTCCCCACCTCTGAGGTAGTGCCCCAGTCTGCCTAAGCCAGCTTCCCACACCACTGGCATCCTTCATTCCCTAACCCTGCATCACAAGGTGATTTTCTTCACAGAACCTTTCACCAGATAGGATGGCATCACAGTTATTCACCGTGGCACCATCTCAACCCCATAACAATGAAAGCTGGGTGTTTCCCCAGGGGTGGAGAATTAATCTTGTGGCATTCACTGCCACATGCCCAGAAGAGTGCCCAGCATGTAAAATACATTCATTAAACATTGGTAAAATGGATGCATGAATATCAAATAAATTATGAGGACTGCTTCCTGGCTAGACGTAGTGACACATCTTAACTCCCAGAACACAGGAGGCAGAGGTAGGTAGATCTCTTCGAGTTCAAGGCCATCTTGTTTACACAGAGAGCTCCAGGCCAACCAGGGTGACATAGTAAGACCATGTCTAAATGTGGGAGATATTGGAAAAATGAACTAATAGTTAAAAATACATACTGATCTTCCAGAGGACCCAAGTTCAGTTCCCAGAACCCAAATCAAGCAGTTCACAACTACCTACAACTCCAGTTGCTTCCTGACAGATACTCATACAGCCATTCTTAAAAGTCTCCTCCCAGCTGTCCACTAGTCAGCCCTACAGTGTCCTCTACAAGCTGATTGATTTTGATTTATTTAGCAACAGTCCACTATATGGAGTGACTAAAGTACCAGGGACCCTCATAGGTAATGAATGTTCCTACTTCTCCTTGTTAATGTAGGACTAGGAGCTTGTTTGCATCTGATGCCTTATTCTGATCTCCAAGAGCATATGCCCATACCCCGACACAGATGTACACATACATACACATAATTAAACTAAGATCTTTTTTTTTTTTAAAGAATGCTTCCCCCCCTTTTTTTTTTTACCATATGTTTATACAGACATGTGAAAGTAAAGGAATGACTGTGATAGTGTGGATTTTCTTCTGCTTCTCATTGGGATGCTTAGTAGGTACAAGATTTCCTGTCTGACAGTGAGATCTTTAAAAAGGAGTACCTGCGCTGGGCGGTGGTGGCGCACGCCTTTAATCCCAGCACTTGGGAGGCAGAGCCAGGTGGATCTCTGTGAGTTCGAGGTCAGCCTGGTCTACAGAGTGAGATCGAGGACAGGCACCAAAACAACACAGAGAAACCCTGTCTCAAAAAAAAAAAAAAAAAAAGGAGTACCTGCTCCAGCTGGGGTACTCTGTTTTAAAACACAGGTCCCCTCGCTTTTGGGTTTGGTAAGGCCTACAAGGAAATTGTTATTGAAAAGACCATTCAGGGCTGGACAGATGGCGCAGTGGTTAAGAGTGTGGACTGCTCTTGCAGAAGACCCAAATTCAGTTCCTAGAACCCATGTCAGGCAGTTCACAACCACCTGTGGCTCCATCTCTAAGGGATCCAACACCTCTGGCCTCCAGGAACACCTGTACTCACATGTGTATACACACACACACACACACACACACACAAACCACAAAAACAAAACGTTTTGGAAAAGAAGAGATTCCTCATTATACATGTCTCTGTTGCAAGGATCAGTACTTGCAGAATCCCTGGGGCCACTGAGAAGGAAGAGGAACAAGGAAATACAGACAAGCGGCTTCCTTATGGCTTCGGTGGGAAGAAAACAGAGTGATCCAGGCTGAGGACTGGCTAGAATGAATACTCGCAGGACTTGAGGGGGGGCCGGGGTTGCTCAGAGCCATCTAATATCTAGTTCTGAGATGAGCAGAGCAGCAGGACTGTGGCCAAGGGTGTAAGATCCAGGAGGCGGCGGAGGAGTGGCCTCTGCTTTTGTTTGCATGTAAAAGTGGCCATCCAAGGGACTCACCTACCATTTGCACCAGCTGGCTGAGTTTGGGGGCATGGGCTCTCCTGGTAGGTAAGGGCCAAATGGCAAAGCATTGGGAATATAGAAAATAAAGGGGCATGATTAACAGAGATCCTACTGAAATACGCTTAGGTTGTCACTAGTGGAGGGAAGGGATTCCCAAAGAAGTTTTTAAGTTCCCTTTTGCTCTGCCCACCACTTGGCTTAAGAAACGTACAAGTCCCCCAAACCACACCAAAAAGTGGACTCATGCAAGCGAGCACCTTGTCCTATATTTACTAGGAGGAGTAGGAACATTCATCACCCACGAGTGCTGTGGGATGTCCTATATGCTGTAAATAGATGTTGCTATGATTGATTGATAAATAGAATGCTGATTGGCCAGTAGCCAGGCAGGAAGGATAGTGCAGGCAGGACAAGGAGGAGGAGAATGCTGGGAGGTGGAAGGCTGAGGCAAGGAGACACTGACAGCCGCTGCCATGAGGAACAGGATGTAAAGTACCGGTAAGCCACGAGCCACGTGGTAAGGTATAGATTAATAGAAATGGGTTAATTTAAGATATAAGAACTAGATAGTAAGAAGCCTGAGCCATTAGGCCAAACAGTTTAAATAAGTGTCTCTGTGTGTTTACTTGGCTGCAGGACTGGCGGGTGAGAGAGATTTGTCCTGACTGTGGGTCAGGCAGGACCAGGAGACAACCCCAGCTACACACAAGGGTCCCTGGCACTCTAGCCCTCACTCTATGCAGTGGATTGTTGCTAAATCAAAATGAATCAGCTTGCAGGGGACGCTGTAGGGCTGACTAGTGGACAGCTGGGAGGAGACTTTTAAGAATGGCTGTATGAGTATCTGTCAGGATACAAGGACACAAAATGTTTATGAATTAGCAGACACCTGTATGAATCACTATGTACCAAGCCAAGTATTACATCAGAATTATCAATTTCCACCTTTAATAGCAATCTGCCCAAGGATAAGATTTTATTAGTTCTGATGTAAAAGGCATAAGTCTAGCTTTTTACTCACTACATATGCCCAAAACGACACCTTTTTTTTTTTTTTTTTTTTTTTTTTGGCAGAGTTGGGGGCAATTGCTGTGGGATGTCTTTCTGTAATCTGTGAATATGTGTTGCTATGATTGGTTAATAAATAAGCTGCTTTGGCCTATGGCAAGGCAGCTTAGAGGCAGGTGGGAAATCCAAGGAGAGAGAAAGAAAGGAGAGAGGTGGAGTCTGGAGAGAGATGCCAGCCTGCCACCCGAGGAACAGCAAGCCAGCAGATTTGTAAGCCATGGCCACATGGCAACTTATAGATCAATAGAAATGGGTTAAATTATGAGACAGACAGCAAGAATTCTTAGCCATAGGCCATACAGTTTGTAAATAATATAAGCCTCTGTGTGTTTAATTGGGACTGACCAGCTGTGGGACCATGGATAAGAGACTGTGGACCTTGGGTGAGAGAGATTTGTCTGGACCGTGGGGGGCTGGGCAGGGACCCGAGAAATTTAGGCTACAGGAAATATTTTATTAAGCACACTACACAGAAGGCTGCAGCTGGGGCAGTAACAAAAGTATAAGCTGTAGCCCACGTCTTTCCACTTGGTGTCACATGGGTCCTCTGGTCCTGTTCCCGTCTTTGAAGGATACAAGATGGGATGGGAACATGGGGGGAAAACAGAAGGGAGGAGGAGAATCCACAAAAACATTTTATTTGAAAATGCATAGTGAAGTCTAATGCCGCATGTGTTCATTTAAAAATATCAATGAAAATTAAAACATTAATGTTTTATATGTCTGATTTTGTTGGTGTGTGTTTGTAACAAAAAAAGTTCATGCACAAACATATCATTTCGATAATTAATTACATTTGAATAGCTAAATGCATTTTAGACAACATAATTAATCCCTTTTAGACACTAATTAATCTCAAAAAATTGCTACTGAAGAACCTAGAATGGAAGCTCATAGAGGTGATGTGGTCTATCCTGGTCTACACCATTAATTAATGCTCCCTTTGGGCTACTGTCCAGTCTTCTGCCAACCCTAGACTCATCCACCACACTGCCCTTTCCTGTCACATGTCAGGATAACCCTGGGTGTATAATGCCTTAAACCTGTGTGCAAATACCTTTAAAATGAAATCTTCATCGGACGCTTCCTTGTGCTTCTCATCTAGGCTCAAGCAGTCACGAAGCTGAGTCCGAAATTCCTCCTGTCTCCGGAGATTCTCTGAGCCTTGTTTCTTAGCCTCCTCATTTTCCTTTGAACAGTTTCTATCAGTAAAATAACAAATAGATCAAGGGTTAGCACTATAGCAGACAACATTCATCAAACCAAGTTGGAACTAAAGCTCTCCATGGGGAATAACTACCACTTTCAATATGTCGTAATGTCCCAGTACAAATGATTGACAGCTAAGTCCTGGCAGGAAATGAGAAATGCCAAAGCCACTTCAGCACACCTACAGTCTACAGAAGATAAAAATCTCCATGGTACCTGGATCTAGTACCAGGAGGGGAAGAGTCTTTGCCCCCTGTTTTCAACTGATCTGCAGACATGAAGGCAAGCACTTAGTTCACACACAGACCCTCCACCATGGGTGTGGTCACAATCGACAAGCCTTGAGGCCTCTACTGGGGCCTCGAAGAGGAGGAGAATGGCACTGTATGGATGCTAGAATGCCAAGTTTCATTTTCTTTTTAGATGTTATGTGATCTATAAGGTCCTAGTTCATAGCCAAGTATAACTGGTGGACACATATACATATATACATACATACATACATACATACATACATACATACATACATACAAAGATAATATCTGAAGCAGGGGATACTCTACCTGTGGAGAGGAAAATATTCAAGCACCAGCAAAGAGTAAGGCAAAAAGCAGGCACACAGAGAATCTTTAGCATATTGGCAATGTATGGAAATTGACAAGTCAATGAAATGTCAGGTATTTGGTCTCCAACAGGTCTATTGAAATAGCACAGTGCATTTCCAGTGCTTTCAATGTTCAGAGAGATATCATCAAAAAACAGGCATACTTTTAAGGCAAATTAGAATCATCTCAGTAATTTAGTATCGTTTTTTCAGTATTCTAGACAATAATCATGATTATTGCTTTCTTTTTCCCACGTTAAGTGTTTACTGCAAAATTTTTGACTCTATTCAAAGATTAACAAAGCATGTAATTGCACGTACTCAAAAGCATATCATATTTCCATTTAGGAAAGTGCATTAATAAATGACTAGTGTTGATCTATCTGTAGTTTCTGCACGCACAAAAAAAGCACAATGCCTGCCATGGCTCTGATAGATCTGCCTGGGTGACCCCACACATTAACCACAAGACTTCAACATCACAGCTCTATTGCAAAGGCCCCTAAACTATGTCCATAGCTATCTGCTTCTTAACTGACCGAATAAAGTCCCAAGAATCTACCCTAAGGAATTATCCACATAACTGTAAAAATATGAGTGTCTGCAGATGTCCTGTTCAGATTGTTTTATAGTAAACTTTTTAATGAAACTATTCTAAGTATTTAAAGGAAAGAGCCAAGGAACTAGTTTTAAGTAAGTTAAGCTTTTGAAGATTTATTTATTTATATTTTATGGGCATGAGTGTTTAGCTAGTTATATGTATGTGCATCACATGTCTGCCTAGTACCCATTAAGACCAGAAGAGGGCACTAGATCCTCTGGAACTGGAGTTATAAAGAGACCATTGTAAGCTGCCATGTGGGTGCTGGGAACCAAACTTGCTCCCCTGAAAAAGTTGGAAGTGTTCTTATCTACTGAGCTATCTATCCAGCTCCCAATTAAGCTATTTTAGAAGTGGAATATAAAATGCTATTAAGATGATAAATTAAATGATTTTTGAAAACATCAACAATGTAGCAGTCAGAAAAAGTACCAGCTTACACAGTGCAATTCAGCAAAATCATCCGAAAGTCTATTCAAAAATGCTAATAAGATTTTCTATAAACAAAGGTTTTGAGTAATTTTAATTTCTTCTTGAGACTTTCTGTATTGAAAGGATGTATTTACAATAAGTGTATGACATTTGCATTACGCGTTTATGTGGAAATAATTAATGAACATAACTATGCACTGGATCCTTTCAGGGGTGCAAAAGATGCAGAAGTGTCGGGGTCCAGCTCCGACCTGTCGAAGGGTTCTTGGTGGGAGGAGAGAGATGTGAAGAAGTATTACATAGAAATATAGACATAGACGGAGAGAAAAGACAGAGACATGGGATAGCTTTGGGAGGGCCCTGGGTCCACACCCAGTCACCCAGACTTTATTCATGATGGGCCTTTTAAATATCACCAAGGGGAGGGGCAAAAGACCTCCCCCTTCCAAGGTTGAGGTATAAAGTGGCAACAAGTGTAGACCCTTCAAAACACCTGGTAACCACGCCCTTGGCCAAATCATCCCATTATGCAGCCCTGCTGGGTGAGGCAAGCTCAGACTTTCTGACTTTGAGTAAGGCCTTACGAGGGAGCCTCTGTCGGCTCCCACACAGAAGTGAGCAAGATAGATAACAATCCTCGCTCCATGAAGCTTATCAAAATATTAATCCATGTAATTGTCATATAAAGACTGGAGGGAAACGATCTAACAGAAAAGGGAGAAAGAGGTTTGTAGACATAGCACTCTTGGAAGGACTCGATGCACAGGTCCTTCCGAGTGAGCGTCTAGATCAGACGTAACCACGCTTTCTGCAGAAGAACCTTGGGGACAAAGGGATGAGCCATTGTGAAGGGCCTGAGGAAGGATCATGTCTGTCAGTTCAAGGAACAGCAAAGAAGCCAGTGGTCTGGAACAGAAGGGATAAGGGGGAGGAGAGGGACACGAGCAGGTTAGTCTGAGCCTTTTTGGTTGTAAAAACACGAGGTCTTTACCCTGAGTAAGAAGAGAAGTCACTGGAGGAGTCCTGGCTGAGGACTGACATGATCTAATGTGTACTTAAATTCTGGATCATTCTGGCTGGGGTTGCACACTGACAGAAGAAAGAAAAACATGTTTGAACTGGTTATTTCTGTGTCCCCCATATGTTGAATTACTCATCCTCCGTTGAGAGAGTATGTATACTTGAGGCTTCCAAGAGGTAATTATTAAGTCATGAATGTGAATCCCTATGAATAAGATTATTATTATATTTTGGGAGGAAACAAGAAAGAGGATATCTCTCTTTCTCTCTCTACCATGGGAGGAAAAAAAAAGAAATTATTTTCAGTTTCTTTCAATGTCTTCAAATAGGAAGTGAGCACTTACCAGGAAATGAATCAGTCAGCACTTTTATCTTGAACTTCCCAGCCTCCAGAACTATAAGCAATAAATTTTTGTTGGCTGGGACCTGGAGAGATGGCTCAGAGGTTAAGAGCAGTGGCTGCTCTTCCAGAGGTCCTGAGTTCAATTCCCAGTCAACCACATGGTGGCTCACAACCTTCTGTAGTTAGATCTGGTGCCCTCTTCTGGCCTGCCTGCATACATGAAGGTAGAATACTTGTATACATAATAAATAAATATTTAAAAGAAAATTTCTGTCGGCTAAGCCACATGTTCCATTATACTATAATAATACCCTAAATTACTCAAAGTATAAAGTGGTACCAGGAGTAGGGTCTTGAAGTAGTATATACTTGCTACAATAAGTCCAGGTGAGAGATGATAGTGTTATTGGGGTAACAAATGCAAAATAGTTCATATTTAGTTTTATTTTAAGATGTTGTGAATGCATTTGCTAAATAGAGAAGAATATTAAAGAAAAAGAGAACCAGGGATGTTTTACGTGATGGCTAGAAGAATGAAATTATCACCAAATCAAATAAGTACAGAAAGATATGGTGGCAACCTCGGAATCCCAGTGTCAGATGCATAAAGTTGAACTGTCTGCTGGGCGTCCACATGAAGAGGCCCAGGTTTGTGTGCCTTGTGTTGTGAGCAGAGTTTCAAGCTGGATACAGAGCTGCTGTGGTGTCACCCGCATCTAGATCATACTGAAAAGACAGGAGATTAAACAACGTGGAAATAAGGAGAAAGGCACCCCAATATCTGGAAGTCAAGAGGAAGAAGAAACACAGAAAAAGAGAAAAGGAAGAGATAAACCAGTTGGGTGTAATGTTCTGGAAGACGAGGGAAGAAATTGGTTCACAGATCAGCCGTAACTGATGCTGCAGAGGCCAGCCGCCCTGTGCCATCACTGGTGATCCTTCCAAGGAATTTCAGTGGAGCAGAGAAAAGAGATAAACTGGAGACACCGGTTCATAAAAAGACTGAAGAACTCCTGTAATCCAAGTTCTCAAGAGGAAACTGAAGGAGGATTGTGAATTCAACACCAGCCTGGGCTACACAGGGACAGCCTGGTTTAAAGTCAAGCAAACAAAAAAAGTTTGTTTATAGGTGGAAAAGGACAGGGGCTGGGAGCACCCGTTCATTTTTAAAATGGAATACATAAAAACAGTATCAACTACTTCATTAAGAGTGATATTTAAAGCTGGTCATGGGACGGCATGACTGTAATCCTAGCACTCAGGAGGCAGAGGCAGGGCCATCTTAAGTTCAATGCTACATAGCAACACCATGTCTCAAAACATATTAATATAATCCCAACACTTGAGAGGTAGAGGTAGGCAGATATCTGTGAGTTTGAGGCTAGCCTGGTCTACAATTCCAGGATAGCCAGAATTACATGGAGAGACTCTTGTCTTAAAAATAAATAAATAAATAAATAAAGCCGTACATAGAATTTTAAAATATATTTTGGGAGCCAGCAGTTCCCAATTTTGTTTTAATAGTGACCTCTTGACTGAACGAAGTGAGAAAAAAACCTGAGTTTCATGAGTTCTCTGTATAAAATGCCAATAAAACCTATTTAGGGATGTCTGGCTTCCTTGCATTTTTTTTTTAGCAAACCTCTAAATATACTCCTGTGGGCTTCCCTGTCACTCCAGCGTTAAGCTTATACTTAAGGAAAATCTCACATCTAATATATGCCATAAGCTTTGCAGGTCTCACCAACAGGTTCTAAGCATGCATAAGACAATGCTGTGTTTGTTGAAATACTTGAAGACGTTTGAACTCTGAGCTAAGTTTCCAAGACTACAAAGATATTTGAGGTCTGTAAATTTTTTTTTTCAGTTTGAGTTTCAAGGAAAAATAATGTATAACATTCAAAGTTCACTCGAGACATAGGCTGAGATCTAAAGCTAGTATGGCCACCAGCAAACAGGGAAACATTTCCAACTTTCTTACTGTAATTTTTCATCCAATTCTAGGACTTTCTTCATTAGTTCCTGGTTCTCCTTCATCGTGGTGTGAGCAGAGATCTCTGTGCGGATTTTAGAAGCAGAAAGAGCTGCCGATTCCTCTTGGAGGTCCTGCACCCTGCCCCTCAAAGAGACGAGGAGAGATGACTTTCGGGCACTGTTTTCTTTGTAGCTCTCCATTTCAGCCTTCAGCTCTTGACAGCAAACTTCTTTAGAAAGCATCTTGGAGCGGAGCTCTCGAAGCTAATGTAAAGAGACGGGGAGGGGGGGGGGATTTAACAATGTGCCATTGGAAGTGCCTACCAAAAGAACCAAAATTGTAATTTAAAATTTCACCTTTTTACTCATGACCTTCCTTGAAGGTCTGCATTACCAAATTGGAAATTATGGCTGAATAAATTCCTGACTAATAGTCATAGTTTATCTTTTTCGAAAATCAGTTGAAGGCTAGTGTGATAGCCTGGTGGAAGAATAATTGTATAGTGCGTGAGAGACCTTGAACTCAATACCCAGCACACAGACGACAAAAATAAAATTGAGCAGCATCTTAAGCTGATTTCATGCTACTCGAGAAACATTTGTGGTGGATATTACAAAAAGCAATAAAATATTTCACAGTGGGAACCCATTCACTCTATCAGTATTGCTGCATTTAGCGCTGATTTACAATGATTCAGGGGACCTCCAAGCCACACTGTGATTTCACAGCTGCAACTGTCTCTCAAGTAAATCCAGATGTTCAGGATATCACTGTATTTCTCCCATTTGCCTTCTGTAAAGGAAAATAACATTCAGATTCTTGGGGGAAATCTGGCAACAAAGGGAAATTATGCAAAGGGAACTTTTGGACTTCTGTGGGTTCTGAAGCACCAAAATGCTGGAGAGTGTTTGCATTCTTCTGACCGAGAATGTCCGGTCCCTTCTGCGGGACCATTTTCACACACATGTGGTTCTTTGGAACTGAGAATGTGCATGCATGCAGAGTCACACATGTTACAAGTTCATCTCTCATTTGGTCCCTGGCACCCACAGTGACACTGTTCGTTACCTCACAGGCCAGTCTAGACCCCTCACAGCCACTGCTCTGGAGCAGAATGATTCCAGAGAGGCTCCAAAACTTCACTACACTGGCCAATCTTGGCATTTGCCCAATCAGAACTCCCACATGAAGAGAATTCAGAAATCCTTCTAAGAGCTCTGGAATACAAGCAAATCCATATTAAGGGAAGACATTCTGAAGGAGGTTTTATGTTCCCGAAGGCCCATGCAACTTTAACCCAAAGTCCTCAGGTTATACAGACTTCACTAAAATCTAAAAGCCAGCATGGAGTTGGAGGTGCTAAGCACACAGGAAAGTAAGTCTAAACTTTGTCAACAGGTCGAAATCCCTCGTTTACTATCTTGTTTCTAATGCTCAGCAACCTGTTTCACCCTATAAAGGGCTTTAAAGACTCACTTCTGAGTGATGAGTGTGTACAGCGTCTCACCTCAGACTGAGCGCTTTCGAATTTGACCAAAGTCGCTGCCAGTTCACTTCGAGCATTTTCAGCCACATCCCGGTAGTGGTTCAGCTGTTCCCGGGTGACTGGGAATTCCGTGGGATGATTGGCAGTTTCCTGGTAGAGTTTCCCCAAAAGACAAAGCATTAAAAGGCGTGTTAAACAGTCTGTCATCTGAGAGACTGCACAAAGGTATCTCAGAAATACAAATATCTTTGTATTTCAAATGCATAGAAAATGCTACCAAGAAGGTACTGTGTCTTTTTCTCAAAGTTCAAACAAGAAGCAGCCCAAGAAATAATGATGCACACACCCCCGAGATCATGGTAGAGAGATACGGCATTTAAGAATTGATCTTTAGAGCTGGGTGCCATGGCCCACACCTATAATCCTAGCACTCAAGAAGCTGAGGTAGGAGGATCAAGAGTGTGAGGCCAACCTGTACAACATAGCAAAACCTTGTATCTTACAAGAAAAATAAGTCTTAGACTGTTCCGTGAGAAAAATAATGTGGGTGCTCAGTAGCAGAGCCCATTAGAGAGGCTTTGGGTTGGATCTCCAATGGAAGGAAGGAAGGAAGGAAGGAAGGAAGGAAGGAAGGAAGGAAGGAAGGAAGGAAGGAAGGAAGGAAGGAAGGAAGAAGGAAGGATGGAGGGAGGGAGGGAAGGAAGGAAGAGGGAAAGAGAGGAAGGTAGATAGCCAGGCATGGAAGCACTTGGGAGTTGGACACAATAGGACCAGGACTTTAAGATTAACATTGACCACTTAGCAACTTCAAGGTCAGCATGGGCTATGTGAGACCCTATCTTAAAAAGCAAAAACAAAACAATAGAATAAGAAGGTGGTGGCAGAGGAGGAGGAAGAGGAGGAGGAGGAGGAGGAGGAGGAGGAGGAGGAGGAGGAGAACAAGAACAAGAAAAAGAAACCAAGCAAGAAAGAATTGGAGGTTGCTAGTTTAGAGTTTTTTCCTAGCCAGGAAGACGGCTCAGTGGATAAAGCACTGGCCATGCAAATGTGAGAACTTGAGTTCAAATCCCGAGGACCCGTATAAAAGCCAGGCGTCCGTCTGTCCTAGCAGTTCTACAGGGAGATGCGGGGCAGAGACAGAGGAATCCCAGTAGCTCACAGGCCGGCCAGCCAGTCTGGAATACACAGCACTCAACTACAAAGAGACCCTGTCTCAAACAAGGTGGATGGTAAGGACCAACATCCGAGGTTTTCCTTTGCCCTCCACAAGAGAACCATGCCATGGGCACTGACTGTAAATGAACACACATCATTCACACACACACATGCACAATAAAATTAAATTAAAATAGTAGTTTTGAATTTCCTTCTACTTAACTTAAACAAGGTCTTACATCAGCCCAGAACAAAAAGAGACAACAGGCAGGCAGTGGCGACGCACGTCTTTAATCCCAGCACTCAGGAGGCAGAGGCAGGCAGATCTCCGTGAGTTCGAGGCCAGGCTGGTCTACAGAGCAAGTTCCAGGACAGGCACCAAAACTACACAGAGAAACTCTGCCTCGAAAAACCCAAAGAGGGAGGGAGGGAGGGAGGGAGGGAGGGAGGGAGGGAGGGAGAGAGAGAGAGAGAGAGAGAGAGAGAGAGAGAGAGAGAGAGAGAGAGAGAGAAGAGAGAGAGCAAAGAATTCTGAAAAGAGCTTCTTTTTAACTGCTACATCCTGTGGAGCAAGCTTCACAGTCCTTCCACATACAAAGATGATGAGCTGCTTTCCGATCTCACTTCTTTGCCAAGGAATTGTGCGGCTTAAATGTAAAAGGTCGCCTTCTTCCTAATGGTTCATTTTGCCATTTTTCTCAATATCACAATCTCTCTCAGATCGTGAAAGCAACTTAAGTGAATGCATGAGGTGAGAGATGGGGTGGTGGAGATTCGCAGGAAGTCTAAGCCCTTCTAGAAGGTACAGTTCTGGGCTCCACTGACAGCTGCTGATGTAAAAGTAAGGGTCCCTGCCTGTCCAAATCGTACCACTTTGTTGTTGTTGTTTGTTTGTTTGTTTGTTTGTTTGTTTAAGATTTTGTTTTATATTATGTGTCTGGGTGTTTTGCTGCATGTATACCTGTATACCACGTGTGTGTGCCTGATGCTCGAAGAGGCCAGAAGAGGGTGCTGGGTTCCCTACAACTGGAGTTATAGATGGTTGTGCGCTGACATGTGGGTGCTGGTAATCAAACCCGGGTCCTCTGGAAGAGCAACAAGTGCTCCTAACCACCGAGCCATCTCTCCAGCCCTTCATTCCAATTTTGCAAGACAAGCCAAACTTCCCCAGTTTGTGCAGCTTGGCAACCAACTTTAATGTTTAAACAAGAAAAACAGGAGCCAAGCGAACACAGCTGAGCAGCAGATTTGGCAGGGCGGGTCCCAATCTGCCACCTCTGGTCCTCTTTCTGCTCCCCATGTGTAAGTATACATCTGGTAAGGATGATTCCTTCGTTTGGACATTGTGGTGGTTAACGATGTTACCTCGACAGGGTCTGTGTGTGTGTGTGTGTGTGTGTGTGTGTGTGTGTGTACAGAAGAGGGTATAAGATCCCCTGGAGCTAGAGCTACATACAGATAGTAGTGAGCCCCCTTGATGTACGCTGAGCCATCTCTCCAGCCGCTTCACAGAAGTTAGAATAACCAGAGACATAAACCCCTGGGAGTATCTGTGAGGGAGTCTCTAGACTGGGTTGGCTGACAAGCTTAGCTGAAAACCACTTGCTCTGTTTGGTCTGCACAGAACACGACGATGATGACGACAGTGAAATGACTGTAGGGAACACAGATGGGAGCAGACATGGCATGGTAAGTGGTACCATCCTGTGAGCTGGGGACCCAGGCAATAAAAATGAGAAAGCAGCCGGGCGGTGGTGGCACACGCCTTTAATCCCAGCACTCGGGAGGCAGAGCCAGGCGGATCTCTGTGAGTTCGAGGCCAGCCTGGGCTACCAAGTGAGTTCCAGGAAAGGCGCAAAGCTACACAGAGAAACCCTGTCTCGAAAAACCAAAAAAAAAAAAAAAAAAAAAAAAAAAAAAAAAAAAAAAAAAAAAAAAAAGAGAAAGCACCACTCTGGGCTTCCTGACTGTGGGTGCGATGTGACCGGTTGCCCCGGGCATTTGCCATTATACCATGCTGGCCACGATGGACTGGACCCTCAAACTCTAAGCCAGAGTAAGCGACTCCTTCCTTAAGTTGCATTGGTCGAGTATCTTGCGACAGCAATGAGAAAAATAAGTAAAACAGACGTATGTCTCTACCCACCTCTGTGAATTCTCAGGGCCCTACAGTCTTTGTCGAAGACATGCAAGAAAACCACTCACTTTTTTTTTTTTTTTAAGGAATGTGAAAGAGGTCACAGCAAGGAGAATCTCATGGAATATTCCAGCGGCCTCAGAGGGCACATGAGTAAAATCACTAATGACCACCAGAGACTACTCCACCGCCAGCCACCGAGGCTTGATACACTCATGCGCACACAAGTCGTCAAGCAGCCTTGAACTGGAAAACAAACGTTGCCATGACCTGTGTGTGGCCATCTACAAGGTGCCAAGCAGGACTTGTAGCTCCGGGACACGGAGTGACAGCCAGTGTTTGCAGTCACAACACAACCAAGGTGGCTAAATACTCCTGGGGAGAGAACAGAACAGGTTGAACGGAAGCTCTTGGTGCAGGGTCACATCCCACCGGCCTCATTCAGGATTCAGAAGGGCCCACTGACTCTCGACACCACAGCTGCACTTCCCACATGAGGCCATGAGAGACCGAAGTGTGCTCGGGAGAGGTTTCAACCTTAGTGTACACAGCCCACCACTTAATAAAAATTTTACTAGGAGAATAAGTTCTCCAATGGCTGTGATCTCTTTCAACAACAAAGCACATTTCACTGAGGAAGTAATGTAATTATCTCACTTAAGAAGTGCTGTAATTATCTCATTGTTTTAGATCTCCTTCTAATAAATGCAATGTGCCCACTGAATATAATATTGAGAGCCATATGAAACAGTTCAGAAATAGCCCTTCTTCTTAGCAGGTCCTGATCTAAAGGAGCTCTGTACCAAAAGTATTAACATCTTCAGGTGCTCATGGGTGGACACGGATGTATTTCAGTTAAAAACGGGGCTATGGGGGCAAAGCACTCCAGGTCGGAGAACTTGCCAAGCATGTATATAGCCTTGACGGCAATCTCTTGCACTACCAAAGCAAACTAACAAGCTGACCCCACAGCTCAGCTCTCCAGCTATTTCTCCTTGAAAACTACTCACACATGTGCACAGAGACAGCATACAGATAATTACTATTATTACATGATTTATAGTAACAACAAAGGGGGGAAGTTATTAAAGCATTGTAAACTCCTGTTCACACGACAGTTATTAAACAAAGGCCTTCCTGAACTGTAGAACCCCACAAAATGGGGAACAGGAGACAGATCTGCACATCAGAGCATTATATTGTCTCCAAGAGACATCACTGAACAAAACCAAGAAAGTATAGAGCCACAACCTGATGCTTGTGTTCATAAACCGAAAAGAAAATGGAAAATACTACTATGTATTTCCTATTTGTACATCTATGACAAATCAGAGTGAACCAAACACACATGCCTGGTGGTAATAATGACCTCCAGGAGGGACACCAGTGTTGAACACAGGGTAAAAGTGCAATGGCTTAGTTTTACATCATTTATATAGTTAACTATAAGTTTTAAAATGCTGGCCAGAAATACTGTGATTCTTTTCATCTTCCTGTATTTTCCAGGTCCATCACAAGGACTGTGTATTACTTTCGTCATCAGAATGCATGTCCTCTGTTGTTTTCCCCCCCTTTATTGAAAATATATTTTCACATAATATATTCTGACTACAGTTCTCTTCCCTCTACTCCTCCCACTTCTCACCCCACCTCCCCTCCCACCGGAATTCACTCCCTTTCTGCCTCACTAAAAAACAAATAGGCTTCTAAGGGATAATAATAAAAGATAACAAAATAAAATATAATAAGATAAAACAAAAACTCACCCATTGGAGTTGGACAAGACAAACAGAAGGAAAAGAGCCCAAGAGAGGGCACAAGAATCAAAGACCCACTTGCTCACACTCTCAGGAATCCCACACAAACACTAAACTGGAAGCCACACTGTATACCCAAAGCACCTGGTAGAGACCTGTGCAGACCCTGTGCATGCTGCCTTGGTCTCTCTAAGTTCATATGGGATTGATCATGTTGATTTGGGGGACCTTGTTTTCATGGTGTCCTCCATCCCCGTTAAGTAGTTTTTAAAGGGTCAAGCAGAGCTAAAATGCACCAGCCCTCCTGTGCAGTCTCTCTATGAAAACCACAGTGACAAAGAGGTGACTGACAGCACAGATTGGAACACGGGTGAGAACTGATATTCAGGAGGTTTCTTTTAATCAAGCCCTCCTGCAGTCCTTTTTTTTTTAAATCCCTCAACTTTACCTGTAAGTATTAAACAATCTTTTTTTTTTTCCATTCTACCCACAGTGGCAAAATTAAGGCCCCATCCATTTGTCCTCCCATGAGGACAATTGAAGCCATTAGGTACCACCCAGCTAGCATGAAGCAATTTTACATTAATTTTAGAGAGTCAACTACATATGATTTGATTCTGCCGCTGATACTATTATGATAATGAATGAAATTGCTTTCCGGAGGCTCATAGTTTTTTGGTTTTTTTTTTTTGTTTTTTTTTTTCAGAATAAAGGACAGTTTCGAAGTTCGGTGCCATAAAGCAAAGATGAGCTCACTCATAATTTAGTACACAATGTGCCCAATTATCTGACCTGTGGGCAGTGTCTGGGCCAGTCTTGCTACTACAGTGCCTAGCTATCTTATCATCCCATGGACTAAAATAGAGAGAAAAAAAGGAGAAGAGGAAAGTCACTGGCAGTATGGGACACCCAAAAGCTCTCAAGTTCCCTCCATTCTCATCTCTGGGTCCCACAGCCATTCTCCCCTTTGCTCCAGCATTACACCACACCATAACGTCCAACTGAATTACCACAGGCTCTTCCATTATTGAATCTCTCTCTCTCTCTCTCTCTCTCTCTCACCCTCCCTCCTTTCTCCCTCCCTTGCTCTCTCTCTCCCTCTCTCACATTTTCTCTCTTCTTCCTCCTCCTCTCACCTCTCTCTCTCTCTCTCTCTCTCTCTCTCTCTCTCACACACACACACACACACACACACACACACACACACACACACAGGTTTCCAGTGCTGCCTAGTGAATAACCCCTTCTAAGATATTCTTTTCTGCTGTCCATCTTCTCCTCACCAACTAGTTTCTTCCTTAATTCACAGCACATTGACCATCTTGAAAAACAAATCTTTCTACCTGATCACTCCTCCAGTCCACAGATGTCTATCTTTTAGATGTCGCAATATGGCATTAACCTAAAATGTACTGGACCACGCTTAGACCTATACTGAGACACGTAGACCATTGGCTGGAGGTTGGACATGGCTGTTCTAGTCAAATTTTGATGATCTGTCAGGACTCTCCTGAACCTTCTGCTTTTCTCCTCTGCCTGCATTTGGTCCCTGGGGCTTATTCATGCCTAAGGGGGCAAAGTAATGGGTGGAGGACCTAAGAAAGCAGTCCAAGTATCTACAACTTAGCAGACGTAGGCAAGCTTCAGAAGATATTTCTGCATGAATCCAAGGACTTCAAACAAAGCTGACCATGACTTTTCCTTTAGACTTATTTATTATTCACATAAAAGCCCTTCTAATTCAATATACCCGTTGAAAAGAAAACACTATTCTTAAACAACCTTCATAGTATTGCTCTGCTAAAGACATTATATGGTGAGCAGGAGCCATTGTTTATTGTGGAATAATCTTCTTATACACTGTGAAGACGTGTTGCTCTCACTGATTTAATAAAGAACTAAATGGCCAATAGCTAGTCAAGAAGAGGTTAGGTGGGACTTATGGACAGGGAGAGAGCACTGTGATGAAGGACAGTCACCAGGAGACTCAGGGACAAGTAAGATGGACATGCCATGCTGAAGAAAGGTATGAGCCACATAGAAGAACATAGAAAAGGAACATGGATTAATTTAAGTTGTAAGAACCAGTTAGTAATGAGCCTAAGCTATCAGCTGCACATTTATCATTAATGATAAGTCTCTATGTGATTATTTGGGAGCTGGCTGACTGGACAGAAAATTCCACCAACGAATACATAAATGACAACCCCTTTTGGTATTTGCTTTAAGAATGACTCCTGAAGTGTTAGATAACAATACATTACTAATATCCACTGATCCAGGAGCTGTCCCCATTCACAATGACCCCATCAGTAGGGGCTGTCCTTAAAACACCACTTAAAACTGAGGAAAGTAAGGTCCCAAAAGAAAATTATATTGGTAGATGTTTTAAAAAGCCAATAGTAGGGAGATGGGGGGAGGTGAGCAAAGGAGGGACACAGAGAGAGAAGAACTACAGATCTACATAAAAATGAGTTCAATGTGCACTCTGTGAATGGATGTATAAACTGTGGCTGTCGCTTTGGTGCATACTCTCTGCCCCACAGTCCTTCCAGCTCTACACAAGGCCTATCACTGTAATATTTGCTACAATAGGAAAGAGCAAACTTTTGTCTGTCCATAAGATGAGACTCTAGAAAGCAGTTAAAAGCACTGAACTAACCCTGACAACAATCTATAAACATTTGTCCTTATACCCACAGTTAAGAGTTATCTTCACCTCATCAAGGAGGGTGTGGCCAGATCCAGTTAGCCTATGGCCATGTCTGTCAGGAATTGTTTTCACTGTTAACAGATGGAGGAGGGACCAGCCCACTGTGGGGTTGTGACTCAGAGTTGTAAAAGAAAGCTGACTAAACCGAACATGTTAATCTCAGTACTCAGAAGACAGATGGGTTGATCTCTGTGAGTTTGAGGCCAGCCTGGTCTACATAGTGAGTTCAGGCCAGCTGGGAGAGAAATGTGCTACCATCCCAGCTATAGTCCCAGCCCCCAGTTTGCAAGATTCAAGTCCTTTGGTGTGTATTCCTCATCACCTAACCCAGGTTCCTGTTGAGATAATGTGGTAGCTTGAATGTAATTGGCTCATAGAGAGTAGCCCTATCAGGAGGTGTGACTTTGTTGGAGTAGGTGTGGCCTTGTTGGAGGGAGTGTGTCACTGTGGGGGCGGGCTTTGAGGTCTCCTATGCTCAAGCAACACCCAGAGTCACAGCCCTCTTCCTGTTGCCTGCTGATCAAGATGTAGACTCTCAGCTCCTTCTCCAGCACCATGTCTGCCTGCATGCCACCATATTTCCTGCCATGAAGATAATGAACTAAACCTCTGAACTGTAAGCCACCCAATGAAATGTTTTCCTTTATAAGAGTTGTTGTGGTCATGGTGTCTCTTCACAGCAATAGAAACCCTAAGACAGACAGCAAGGTGTGTTCTGTGAGGCAAGTGTGGCAGCCTCCTCTGACTAATATCAACTCACCAAGCTCTCAAGCACCTGAGTTGAAGCAAGCACTTCAACGCCAGGACTGAAATGACTCTGCCAAAACCTCACCCCGAAACAAGTGAAGACTGACACAGTAGGAGGAATTCCTGTACACCCTTCCTTCCGTCTTCCTTCGTGCTGATCTTTCCGGGAAGCTCTGATCACTACCTCCTCGGTGTCTTTTTCTTTCCTGTTGCTGTGATAAAATTCCCCGACAAAAGCAACTTCAATATAAAGAAGGGGGGACTGGAGCGACACTCAGTAGTTAGACCCTTGCTGTTCTTGCAGTAGGCTCCCATCACCCACGTGTCAGCTCTCAACCATCTGTAACTCCAGCTACGGGGGATCTGACACTTTCTTCTAATCTCTGTAGGCCCCAGACATGCATGTGGTACATATACATGCATACAGGCAAACACTCATGCACATAAAATGTAAATAAATGGGGAAGAAGGAAGAGGAAGAGAAGGAGGTTTATTTTAGCTCATTGTTCAAAGTACAGTCCATCGGGGGAGGGGGCTCACGGCAGCAGGAATTTGAAGTTGCTGCTCACATTGCATCCATCGGAAGAGGTGATGAATGCATGCTTACATGCTTGTTAATGCTCAGCTCTCGTTCTCTATTTTATATAGTCTAGAATTCCCTGCCCAGGGAATGATCCTGCCCACAATTATGATGATTCTTCTCTCACCAATTAACCACAATAATCCCCTACAGGCTTGGCCAGAGGCCAACTTAACCAGATAACTCCCACAGGTATCCCTGGAGACCTGTTCCCTAGGAGATTCTAGATCCTGGCAAGGTGACAATCAACAGGAACATCCTTATAAAACCCTCCCAGGTAAACAAGGTAAGAAATAAACTCCTCAAGCTCTATATAACACACTTCTCGTTTAACCAGAATACACATTTCCCTCATTTCTATTCTAATCCTCGATGTCTAGCCCAGCCTTCAGTCCACCATGGAGTGGGGGCGTGATGGAGGAGAATAACTCATGGCATGGCAGCCAAGAAGTGGACCGACAAAGATTTCCTACACTAGGAAGCTTTCTCTTTGTTCATGTTTAGTCTATAAAGCACGCCCCACCTGCAGGATGGTGCCACAGTCATCCAAGGCAGGTTTTCTCCCTTAGCTGGTCCTCTTTGAAATGCCTTCATAGACACAAATGCTGCAAAGTGGACTTTAGTAATCCCTAGGCATCTCACAGCCCAATCAAGCTGAGATTCAGGATAAATCATCACGGGTTTAAGTCTACCCTTTGTCAAATAGACACCCAAAATGTCTATTTGACCCAAACAGACACCATAAAATTCTACTCTAGGACCCACAAAAGGTTTATGTCCATCTTCTACTACGAAATGCATTTAGTCCACCTTCAACGGTCCCCACAATCCTAGCAGTTCTAACCACCTACATAATATTCCAGCATAAAAAATGTATTTTAATTTATTCTTAGGAATAATTCCTGAAAAATAAATGGCTGTGTGGGGGTCCTCTTTCCCCCTCCGCCTTCTGGCCACCAGGTCAAGAGAGGAAGAGGCAGATGGGGAGACAGGAAGCTGTGGCGACCCATGAGCACAAATGGAGACAGCTCTCTGGGAGACAGATTTCAGTGAATCAGCTCAATTTTACTCCAGAGTATAAGGAATATATAGGATTAGGGAGCCTGGGGACAATCCCTAATTTACAATAACTGTCACACTCCCATCACAGGGTTTAGTAGGTGGCAGTAGGGTCCTATAGCAGAGCTCCTATAGCAAGTCTTCTCAGCAGGGATCTGTGCCAAGGGTCAAGCTAAAGATGAGTCAGGCATCTGGTTTAGAGAGAGCTTTCAGATAAGGCCAGTCCTCCAGGCCCAGGGACATTCTCCAGATAAGGGCGGGTAGAGAGCTTTGCTGGAGGGAGGGAGCTCCAGTTTGCGAAGCTTATTGAGATAAGCTGCTAGGCCCTGCTGAGGCTTCGACCTCTGACCTTCAGCAATGTCTGCTAACATGGCTGTGTAATAAACATTTTAAGGATTTGGGTGCTTATCTCACATAAAAGCAACACCAACTTACACTTCACCAATAAACTGAGGTTCATCACATGAAAGGTCACTATATTTTTTTTTATTCTTCTCTCATAAAGTACATCTGAACTGAAGTTTTCCCTCCCTCCCCTCCCCCAAGTCTCGCCCTCTCCGTCCCACCCCTCCTCTGTCTCCCCTCAGAAAAGAAGAGGCCTCTCAGGATATCAACCAAACAAACACGGCATAACAAAGCTACATTAAGACCAAGAACATACCATCCCACCATGGCTAGATGAGACAACCCAGCAGGGGGAAAGGGTCCCACAAGTAGGCAAAAGAGTCAGAGACAGTCCCTGCTCCCACTGTTAGGAACCTCACAAAAATACCAAACTACTCAACCATAAAGTATATGCAGAGGACCTAGGTCAGACTCCTACAGGCTCTCTGATCTCTATGAGCTCCCATGAGTCCCAGGCAGTTGATTCTGTGGGTCGTGTTCTCGTGGAGTCCCTGATGAAGGGTCACTGTTTAGACACCAGCTTTGCATTATTTCTGTAGGCCTTTCAAAACGTCATTTTCCAGGGCTAGGGAAAGCTCTCAGTGTTGGTTAAAGGTGCGCTGCTCGTGGCTGGCCACCCATGGCGGCCATGCCAACAGAGGAGAGTGCTGGAGGAGGAATCACAGGCCATGGTTACCTTTTTAGAGCTTTATTGGGGGTGGGGGAGAGGGAGAGAGAGAGAGAGAGAAGGGGGGGGACAAACGGAAGGAGTGGAAAGGAAAGAGAGGGACGCACAGAGGGTCCACCACTTTTTAGGCTGGGACTCTGTCACAGGCTGATGACATAATTAAGAACCAAATCCTTACACTCAGTGAGTAAAATGATTGCTACACAACCATGTGGAACTGAGTTCAAACCTGCAGAACCCACATACAGTTGGATACAGTGGCGAGTGTCTGTAATCCCCGCAGGAGAATGGGAGGCAGGAAAAAGAACCCCACAGCCAGCAAGCCTGGTTTGCACAACTATACAATGACAGAGAGACTGACCCCGACTCAAAGTGTAAAGGGAAGACCAGAACACCCAAGGCTGTCCTCTGACCTCCACACATATGCAAATCTACACACACACATGCACACTCGCACACAAGCATCGTACACACACATCTTTTTTTGTTGTTGTTGTTTTTGTTTTTGTTTTTCGAGACAGGGTTTCTCTGTGTAGCTCTGTGCCTTTCCTGGAACTCACTCTGCAGCCCAGGCTGGCCTCGAACTCACAGAGATCCACCTGCCTCTGCCTCCCGAGTGCTGGGATTAAAGGCACGCGCCACCACCACCCAGCAATACACACACATCTTTAAAAAGATGTCTGTATTCAATATTTGTTCCTTGAAGGACACAAAATTAGTGATCCTTTCTCAAGGACTGGATACATGAAAACATAAACTATCATTACACTAATTTTACCACATACAGCCCTTACAGTAATGTCACAAGACATGAGCAGCTTGGTCTTGCCCAAGGAGCCCACAGGGACTGCACCGTAGAGCCTGATTTCAAGTCTACCTGCTCATCTGATCCTTAAACCCATGATTTTACCCTGGGATCTACAAATAATTTTGCTTGTATCTTGCCAGGACTATGTTTATATAAAGTGTACTACTGTGTATATCTGGTTTATCACCAAAATACACAAAAATATAAATGAAGATAGTGTTTTTAAAATATATTTTCTTCTTGAACTTTCCATAAGTCATGTGCTATATGCCTTTCTGTACTCAAAACCCCATTGGAGAAGCCAACCCTGGCCCACACTGTTTTTTGTCTACACCATCTCAGGGATTCCACAAAGGACACGCCAAGTGTTAAATACTGAAACCGAGCCTGGACTCAGCATAACGCAATGCAGCCTTATTTAATCCTGGAGTGACTTTGTAATGCTGATGGTGTTGTCCACGACCTATTAAAAGGAAACAAGGCTCTAAGAGGACAAGGGACCATCTGTCTCCTTCCTTCCCTCAACCCTAACCCCCCATGTTCATTCTGCTCCAGCCACAGTGGCTCTTCAGCCACTGAATCAGTGTCCTCTGACCCTTCCACATAAGTTAAGTTCTTGTGTTAGTCCCTCACGTGGGACCAACCTTTATCCTCTGGGTCCTGACCACTGTGGCTATGATTTATCTGAATGACTATTTATACAACATCCATTTCCCCTGAGAGACTATTAGCAAGAGAATGTCAGTTTTGTTCACTGCTGTTTTTTCCAGTGACTAGCCATCGGCAAATGTATGGGGGATGAGCCGGGCGGTGGTGGCGCACGCCTTTAATCCCAGCACTCGGGAGGCAGAGCCAGGCGGATCTCTGTGAGTTCGAGGCCAGCCTGGGCTACCAAGTGAGTTCCAGGAAAGGCGCAAAGCTACACAGAGAAACCCTGTCTCGAAAAACCAAAAAAAAAAAAAAAAAAAAAAAAAAAAAAATGTATGGGGGATGAATGAAAGAATGAATGATCCATCCAAATGCAAACCAGGACTGCTTGACTCCAGAGCCCATACTCCCAATTGTTGTATTACTATCCTATATCTGTCTGGTCAAAAGTTTAAAATAATCTCTCTTCATAAATTGAACTTGTCCTAAGCCCCAGTACTACTATTTACTAGTCTGACTACTGTAATGATGGCTTGCATCCTATATGTAATGTTAAGGGCTTTAACTTTAGTTTATAAATCTCTTTCCAGTTACTGTCTAAAAGATGAGTTCTTTTTTCTGTAAGTGCAGAAACATACAGGTTGGATCTGGCCGATTTAGAAGTGCATATTTTACCCAATATAGTTCTCAAACTGGACTCAAAGAAGTCACAGGGAAATTAACTGACTTCAGGGCCTGTTTTCAGCGTCTAGCACTGTCTTTGCATTTAAATTGGCTCTCTCTCCACAGGAGGCATTAGGTGCCTCTGTCTGGACGGATGATGACTGAATATTGGGAACATAGCCATTTAAGTGGCATGGAGGCAGCAGAAAGCCCTGTTGACAACTAGCTAGGTGGAAACTGTACATGGCTTTCCATTTTCCGGAGAAAAACTGAAAGAATAAGGTAGATGAGACTCAAAGGACCACGGAATGGGAGTGTGGACCAGGTCGCTGGCTGAACCCTCAGAAGCAGGGCAGAGCCGAGAACTCAGTCAACACTGATGTCCATGGGGGCCAAGAAGAAAGACTTGGGGGTCACAAGGTCACGAAGAGGGTTCCTAATCTTCAGCCCCATGACAACATATTCATGATCATTTTCACCATCAGAAATTAGTGTAAGGGAGACAGAGAAGACAATGGGGTGGGTTTCCTTGCACAGGGAAAGAGATATAGTTCCACTCCAGTTAATGTCTCCTGATAATAAACGGAGTCGTGACCAAAAGCTTCATTTTCCTCACCTAAAGGACATCATCTCTAAAGTGTGCACTCATGCATCTGTCCGCCCTGGACTTTGGCCCTCGCCACAGACTTAGCCATCATCTGCTGACCACCTGAAGAAAACTCAGGTGAACCAAAAGGGTCAGAGCGGCCATTGCCTGCAGTCCTACAAGGCAAAGCACCAAGAATCTAGTCCTCTAAGAAAAGAAGTTCTCGGGAGCTAGAGCGATGGCTCAGTGGTTAAGAGCACTGACTGCTCTTTCGGAGGACCCAGGTTCAATTCCCAGCACCCACATGGCAGCTCACAACTCTCTGTAGCTCCAGTTCCATTGACACTCATGGCAAAACACCAATGCACATAAAATAAAAGTAGAAAACATAAAAAAAAAGAAAAAGAAAAGATCTTCTCCAAGACCTAATTTAACATTTTGTGGTCAAAGGCTATGAGAAGCCCTCATATGAGGAATGATTCTGAAGTTAAAGATACTGCCCAGAATGTTGCCAAAGGCCTTTGCCCTGAATCAGATCTGCTGGGTGTAAGACCCGAGTACATGAATAAGGATTCTAACTTCAGCAAAGGCTGTCTGTCAGTCAACTCAGACTTACTATAACAAAATACCAGAGCCTGGACAACTTAAACCAAAAACCTTTCTCGTGCCCAGTTCAGAAGGCTGGGAAGCCTGAAACCAAGGTTTTCTCAGTGAGAGCACTCTCCCTAGCTCGTAGGACCCTATCCCGTGTTCTCACACGACAGAGACAGGAGTCATTCATCTGGAGGCTTCCCTTCACGCACACCCCACACTCTAGTCTAGGAAAGCCCACGTGTGTGCGCTTCGTCGTGTTTACCCCTCTGGACTCCTCCATGAGTTAGTGTGTTGACACTCGCCATGCTTGGCATCTCCCTTGTGCACACGTCACTTACTGCTCATTATTTGTCACTTAACTAAGCTATAATCTCAATTGCCAGAAACAGCACTTTCTACTCTGTAACCTCCTTTGCTGACTGGCACGTGCTGGTGGGAATTTTTTTGTTTTTGTTTCCTTGCTTCATGATGAAGAAAACTTCCAAGAATGATCCAGTGAACTCAAGACTCGTTTAGACTCAGTCAACAATTGTGAGAACATTTGGCTGCATTTGACTCACCTCTGCGTGTGTGAATGACGATTCTGATGGCTGAATCACTTCTGAGCAATCTGCACACACGATGGCCCGTTACCCCCAAGTCCTTCGACACATATTTCCCAAGAACAAGAGCATTCCTCTTCACATAACGTCAAATTCAAGACGTTTAACAAGGCTGCAGAATTATTCACCAATTACCCCAGTGATGTTCTCTCAGAGTAACAGTGAACGCACGGCATGTGGCTGTCAAGTAGCCGTTTCTCAGCCTGTGCTTGTCTTTCGTATCCTCAGTCATGGGATAAACTGTCATGAACTACTCATGCGCCTCCATGGAACTGTCAGTCATGGAGAGACATTGCCCATGCACAAACTGAGAAACATCAGTCAACAAACAACTTTTGTTTTTGATGTTGTTAATCAACAACTTATGCCCTTGGCATTGATGCTGAGGTTACAATATGTTAACTTTCCTATGGCCAAAGCCACAGTTCTGAAAACAATCTATTGCTGTTTGTTTTTGTTTGCAGGATTTTTTGTGGGTGGTGTTGTTGTTGTTGTTTTGTTTTGTTTTGCTTTGTTTTGGTTTGTTTTGGTTTTTCGAGACAGGGTTTCTCTGTGTAGCTTTGCGCCTTACCTGGAACTCACTTGGTAGCCCAGGCTGGCCTCGAACTCACAGAGATCCGCCTGGCTCTGCCTCCCGAGTGCTGGGATTAAAAGCGTGCGCCACCACCGCCCGGCCCAAGTTCTCACTTTTGCTAATCTAAACATTTAGGTTGCAACATCAGGACCTCCTATCAGAAATCCTACTATCTGTCTCTTTGACCCCAAATCCAAGAGATTTATAGAAACACCCAAATCACCCTCTCGTCTTAAAACTCTTGCCTTTGGCACTGATGCTGAGGTTACAACATGTTGACCTTCCTCTGCCAAAAGCCACATTTCTGAAAATGAATATCCATGGGGAAGATTTGAGAAGAAAAATACAAAGGAAATTCAATGAGAAGAAAATCATTTGGGTTACTCAGAACTATAAAGCAGGTATTTATTTTATGAATTAATACCCTCCCTGCTGTCCTAAAGAGATATTTATTTAGATATTTATTTATTCCATTTGATAATTTTATAAACAACCTTTAGTTATTCAAGCAATATATATCTTGATACCAAGACTGTAGCCTGTGGGGCTGGCATATCAGTAATTCAAAGAGTGAAGTATCCTCGTCCACTCCAGCAATGCCTTTGAACTTCCCTACCCTGAGATCAAAGCCGCAACACACCGATTTCAAAGGAGAAGATAAACTAGAAGTAAAACAAAGAAAGAAGGAAACCTTGAGCAAAAGAACATGGCAGAAGAAAATTCCTCGTGTACCCAGTGTGGCTCCCTCATACAGTTTTTAAAAAATTAGTCCTTGAACATGGGTGGAAAAAAAAGTAAGTCTTTATAAATTCATCAATTTAACTCAAACCAAGAAGCATCCACTATTGTTTGAAATGCCTCCACATTCTATTTGCTGACACTAAGTAAAGACAATCTTTTTAAAGGATATTATGGGGGAAAAAAAGTGATTCTCTCTTTGGTGTTCAAAAAGTCCTGCCCATTCTTTGAAGGTGCTATCTCCCCCTGCATTCTGAAGCCAGAAGGTTCTATCTCCCCCTGCATTCTGAAGCCAGAAGGTTCTATCTCCCACTGCATTCCCAAGCCAGAAGGTTTTATCTCGCACTCCATTCTGAAGCCAGGTGGCCGGCGAGTAGGAGCCAGAAGAAGATGAACGGTATAATAAAAATCTCCAACTCAAAGTGTAAATGAGCAAACCTGTCATCATTATTCATTTATCTCTTAGGTATTTTACTCTGAAATGACTTAGGATTCTGGAAATGATGCAAACCCCGAACAAAGACTTTCTGATCAAAGACATCTTCCCCCAGCCTCCCCTGAAAACAACTTGTGCACATTTATCAACACTAAGAGCTTAGAGTGTTATAGTATTACTGCTCTGCAGGCCTTGTTCCAGTCTCACAGTTTTTGCAGTAAGAGCCCTTTCCTGACCACGAGCCAAGGCAGGCTCCCATATTGCCTTTGGCTTTCATATTCCCTCAGTCTTCCTCAACACTTTGGAAGGGTACTGGCCAGGATTATGCCGAATTCCTTTAAAGCTGGGTTATCTAACTTTCTCAAATGATTTGATAGTTTTCCTTCGTTCATAATAGTATAAAGCTCTCATTTCATTCAGTCCCTACCGATAAAGTACTTCTAGGCTTAGGTCTAATTATTTCATAATCTAAGGATTCACACACACACACACACACACACACACACACACACACACACACCACTTTAGGCACAGGGGAGAAAAACATCTTGATAACTTTATCTCATAGGGATTGCAACAGAGCAATAAAACTTTAAAGTGAAGAAATAATACAGATTAGGAAGGAGCAGCTGTCAAGATCGACAGCAACCCATATGAGTGAAGATACTCAAAGGCTCAAAGTATTGTTCGGGGCTTTGTGTTTGTTTATTGAGAACTTTATACACGTGCATAAAGTATTTTCATCAAACCCATCTCCTTTTCCCTCTCTCCAATTCCTCTCCCAGCCTTCCACTATTTTACACATGTTTATTCTCACAATAACTTAACTAAATCTGAATTTTAGCCCTTTAACGCCTCCCCTACTAAACTCTTGACTGGTTGATCCACCTGACCCTAACTGAGGTATACTTGAAGTGTTCTAGGGCCAATGAGATGACTCAGGGAGTTAAGGTACTAACTGTGAAGCCTGATTCCAGTCACTCAGACACCCATGGTGAAGAGAGAGAGAGCTGTCTCTGACAAGTAATCCTCTGGCTTACACACACACACACACACACACACACACACACACACACACACGCGCGCACACACACAGTCTCTCTTTCTCCCTCACACACACACATACGCACACACTCACACACACATACACACACACTCACACACATGCACACAGTAAATGTTCAATTTCAAAAGGAAGGGCATGTGCTACCTTGTGTGGATTTGTCTGTTCATCCTAACAGACCTACCAGGTTTTCTTCTGGTATTTGAGGCTATATATACTACTTCCTGCATACACACTTAGAACTATTACAATTTCCCAGTGAATAAAATCTTTATCATCTTAGGATATCAATTTTTACCATCACCTCGAGTGATGTCTTTTTGCCTTAACATATTCGGTTGTTTGGTTCCTTATGTGCCCGGGTCCTCTGTACCAATAACCAGCACTCTTAACCACTGAGCCATCTTTCCAGCCCCTGCGACACCCAGAGGAAAGAGACTTGCTCCACTTCCCAATAGTAGCTCGTACTGGAGTCGTAATTTTCATTCAGAGCCTCTAAATGAGTGAAAACAGCAATATTGGAAAATAGCCTGAACGCTACCATTAGTTTGTGGCCCTGACAAGAAATCAAAACACTTTTCATGAAATTCCCACTTTATAGCTTTTGCCGATTGTTGACACTGCCCCATCCTTGGGTGGCGCTTTCACACCTCGCTACTGTCTCAAGTGCACGAGGACTCCCAGTTCTACCACACTGTTCATGAATTCTCCAATGCACGGCCCCCTCCTCCCTGCCTGAGAAGCCCCGGTCAGTTCTAACACCGCCCACAGCTCTCACATTTTCTAGCCTCGGGAAGCTCTTCTGGTGGGTGACATGACTTCGGTAAATTCAACTGAGGAAAATCTTAGCGTGAACTCTGCCTCCTGAAGTGACATCAGAGAAGGAATACCCCTTTCATGACTTCAGTTCCCTTGACCACGAACTCTAACTCTCCAGGAAAAGCAAGAATTCATTGCTTTTTCTAGCTTCAGTCACACTCTCGGATCCTCAAGAAACTGATTGTTGAGGTGGCAGCAGAGGTACTGGTTGAAATACCAGTGATGGTTATACAGGAGGGACACTAATGGCTAATTTTAATTAGTATCATAGCAGACAGTCTGTTAAGTGCCCTTCACACATTGACTATGAAATCCCCAAAAGACACTACATGGTATTATGAGCTCAGTCTCTCTCCTTTCTCTTCTCTCTCTCTCTTTTGCCTCTCTCTCTTTTAGTCCAACGGAACTAGAGGAACAGCTGGTTTGAGCCACCACATCAATGTAAGGTCAGCACATGGTCAAACCACTGAGCCATCTTCCCAGCCCCAATAATCGTTTACTTATCACTGAGGGGAATTTTACAGTGGAAGCATCCGGTAGACATAGTCCCCGTCATTGGAAACCTCAATAGTAATAGTCATGCTGATATTTCACAGCTCCTGAAGTAATGTACCAAGACACAGCATCTCCTATGTAGCCTCCTACCAATCATCAGCTCATGGGGAGTCACAGTTGCAAAAAGATGAGGAGCTGGTTCAAATTTTTTTTTTTTTTTTTTTTGGTTTTTCGAGACAGGGTTTCTCTGTGTAGCTTTGCGCCTTTCCTGGAACTCACTTTGTAGCCCAGGCTGGCCTCAAACTCACAGAGATCCGGCTGGCTCTGCCTCCCGAGTGCTGGGATTAAAGGCGTGCGCCACCACCGCCCGGCGAGCTGGTTCAAATTTAAAGACACTAAACACAACGTGGGGGGGGGGAGTAAAATATTTTATATTTGGGATAATTGCTGAAATTTAGCAGATAATATACATTAGACGATATGGTTATAATAATGCTAAATATTCTGAATTTGACCACTGCACTTTGGTGAATTCCCTTATTTTTACAAGAACGTATTTGGAGATAGGAGCTGTAATTTACTTTGAATGGGCTCGCTAAAAGTACATTAATAACAAAAGTATTACATAACTTATATATGATTCAACCATCTTAATTCAGAGAACAGACACTACATTAAGATAAAATTGTCAGAAGAAAAATTAGATGTATTTGCATATCACGCATGATATTGGTTCCCCACAGTATGTGAAGAATCAGAGAAACCTAGAAGTGGGGTGACAGTCAAGTATGCTAAATAACTGAATTCTGATAGCATGTTAGAGAATCCAACCTATGGGTTTTGGGGTTTTGTTTTTTTTTTCGAGACAGGGTTTCTCTGTGTAGTTTTGGTGCCTGTCCTGGATCTCGCGCTGTAGACCAGGCTGGCCTCGAACTCACAGAGATCCACCTTCCTCTGCCTCCCGAGTGCTGGGATTAAAGGCGTGCGCCACCACCGCCGGCTCCAACCCATGTTTTTAATCTAATTTTGCCCAGAGTATGTACATGGTGGGTGTGTCCTGAGGACACCTCCTAGGTTAGAGATGTATTCTGAAAGCAGTACACACGCGCACAAGCGCGTGTACACACACACACACACACACACACACACACACACACACACACAATTTCCGAGGAGGACCCCAGGCAGGTTCAGAAGTTTCCCTTTCCTGTTTGGGAGTGTGACACCTCTTAAGTCCCCAATGCCTAGTACATCCTAGGAGTAACGAGGAGCAAATAGTTCCAACCAAACACTCTTTGGGGACCTGTTAGCAGCCTGCAGGCTGGAGGCCTTGTGAGGCCCAGCGCTGATCCCGCCACCTCTAGGTTAGAAGACGCTGCACCAAATGGAAAATTCAGTTCCTTGAAGCAATCCCTTTGTTCCCTGGAGACAGGGTGGGGGAAGAACCTCCAGAAGAGGCTACTCTGGGGAATTCAGCCAATTTCAGTGGTCAGAGAGGCCGCGTGGCACCACCTCAAGACCTGCCCTTCCTGACCACTTTCCCTGTAGGAGTTGAGCTGCTCCAATCCCACCCACTGTGCAAACCCGAGACTCCCGTGTCCCTCCCAGGAAACAGCAGCGGGAACTCTACCTCGGGTGGTGAGGCGTCGTGGGGGCGCTCCAGGCTCCCGGAGCCCAAGGAGCTGCTGTGGCTCATGTTGGCTGGCCTCCACGAGATGCTGCTGGGACCCAGGAAGCGGAGTGCTGCAGCGCACGGAGCCAGGGACGCCGGTGCGTCTCCTGGGGTAACAAGTAAACAGAACCAGGAGGCGGCGCCTGTTGCCTGAGCTAGCCAGTGGCCAAAGCCACCACGGAGACCCGCAGGCCACAATGCAATTATCCCTTAGGGATCTGTCCTCCTAGCTGCCAAAGACACTTAGGGACAGAGGTCGTTCTTAAGAGGGGGAAGGGTGCACATTGCTACCGTGAGTGTAATTCCAGGTCTTAGGCAACGCTGGAGACTGAACCCAGGGCCTCATGCATATTAGGCAAGCACTTAGACAATTGAACCACATGTCCAACCGTCTCAGCTGGGTTGGTTGTTGTTGTTTGTTTTTTTCTTTTTTAAGAGTCATGCATTCACTTTGTACCTGGCTCTGCAAAGTATGTATGTAGCCTGTCCTGGGTGAGTGAACGTTCTTCCGTCCCACCTTCTCAACAACCCTGCCCAGAAGCACAGCTGTAGCAACGCTGTGCTGTGCGGGTAACCTCGTGGCTTCTTGCGACATACTCACAGGCAGGTGGCCTTTCACCAGCAGCTCCAAGTGTTCCCGTGAGAGTTGGAAGTGGATATTAGAATAATCCGTTTTCCAAATAAGCAAACAGTCACAGTGGGATGAAATAAAAGCCGAGGACACAGAGCTGTCAAATGGAAGACTGGCGACATCCCAGACCAGACAACTAAGTGTGGTGGAGGAGCTTGCCTTAGTTAGAGGAACTGGAAGTGAACCCCACAGTCACATCGTTTGAGAACCCTGGGGGACACATGTGCTGTTGGAAACACACGTGAAATCGGAGCTGAGGCAGCTTTTCTTAGGTTCCATCCAGTCATTCTCGATGTATCCATTACATGTATCTAGATGTATCTCCGGGTGTCTTGGCCTTGACAAGCGGTTATTATTGTTTAACTTTCTGAGGTTTTGTACAAGTATGAATTGTATGCTAAGCATAATTCTTTTCATTCTACCTCCCACGACCTTTTCTGCACCCTCATGAGTCCCCTTTGCCACAAGGACAGTTTAATTTCTGCTTTTATGTCACATATACACATGATTTACATATACGAACATACATACAAAATCTAAGAACTGCAAATGAGAGAAAATCTGTCCTCCAGAGGCTGGCTTAACTCACTTGATGTGATTATCTTCAGTGGCATCCATTTTCCAGAATTTTTCTTTATGACTGAAAAAAATCGTATCATGAATATATACCACACATTCTTTATCTAGTCCTCTCTGTTGCTAAATATCAAGGATGGTTCCATAATTTAAATACTGTGAATAGTACTGAAAAAAAACAACCTATACTACCTTAATTGACACATCAGAGCCACGCATATTCACAGGGCACCACGCGATGCGTGACAGAGGCTTGTAGCCTTACAGTAATAGAGCCACATATTCAATGCAAGCTCCTGTCAGTACTCTCGCTCGAAGCCACATTAATTTTTATATTTCCCCAGTGGAAACTATGTTTTTGAAATCTCCTATTTTCAGTGGAATTCATAGGAAACATACCTTCCAGTTAGTTGGTTTGTTTTTGTTTTTTGTTTTTTTGTTTTTTTGTTTTTCCTCACAGGGGAATCGCTGTGGATTTATTTAATTTCCAATGAACTGATACTGTCCAAGAAACTTCAAAGCAGATGGAACTTGAGGCCTCTGGAAGAACCAGCCTGGTAAAAGCCCCCTCTCCAATAACTCTAAAGCGTATCGCAGAATTCCGTTTGCTGAAGTCTGTGTGTGGTCGCTTTGGTTGACCGCAGACTTTTTTTTCATGAAAACAGGAGATCTCAACTTTCACTGTTCTCAAGACTTGTTGTGAAAAGATTTGTCTCCGTGTGAAGGCATAAGTACTCGTACCGTAATGGACAGAGACAAGTATTGCCTTTGATCTTTCTGAAGTGTTAAGACGTGAACCCAGTGACTCTTGATGCCTCCATCTGACTGGAATCTAACAATGTCTAGGCAGTTGGGCAGGTGGATTCAGAGGCCTGGATTACAGAGGGGGCTACATAATGTTATAGCACTCTGGGCTGGGCTTTGGAGCATTCCATTATTATGGTCGTTTTAGCAAAAGAAAGAAGTAAAATGAGTAAAGCTTGCTCCCATCCAGTCTTCTCACAGAACTCCATGAGTGGGAGCAATCCATGGGTGAGTAATACACTATGGTCCATGATACACCAGTGTGCATTTATGCTTTTCTTTACAGTGACAGCAGAGATATGAGCTACCCACTGTCCTCCCTCGTACACATCATATAACTTTTTGCAGAATGCTCCTAATTGGGCTCAGGCTGAATTTGAACTGTGTGGTCCAGGAGTTCTAAAGCTGGTAAGTTTGAGAAGAGCAATATCATAAATGCTAAACTTCAAGAAGGCAGCAGGACAGAGGTGGGCTGGATGGAGGGGGGGGGGGGTGGCAAGGAGACCCAGGGAGAAGACTGCCACAGGGAAGGGGAGATGTGACTCAACAGAGGGTAGGGGAGTCTTGAGGAGAGGGGAGACAGATGTGAACTTACATCTGTGATCACACAGGGGATCGTAGTGGGACCTAATCAGACAGCAAGCCGACAAAGCAAAGGAGGTAAGAGGGCAAGTTCAGTCAGGGACTGTCCTAGTGCCGTGAGGAGACACCATTACCATGGCAACTCTTATAAAGGAAAACATTTCACTGGGGCTGGCCTACAGTTTCAGAGGTTCAGTCCGTGATCATCATAGCAGGAAACATGGCAGCATGCAGGTAGACATGATGCTCGAGAGGTAGCTGAGAGTTCTACATCTGGAACCACAGTTAGCACAAGGAGACTGCGTGCCACATTGGGCATACCTTGAACATAGAAGATATCTCAAAGCCCACCTCCACAGTCACACACTTCCTCCAACGAGGCCACACCTCCTAACAGTGCCACTCCCAATGGGGCAAGCATTCGAACACATGAGTCTAGGGGCGTCATACATATTGAAACCACCACACAGACAAACTCAGACTGAGGTGTGGAGAGGAGAAGACAAATATTTTGTGGTATGGAATGGGAAGTATTGGGCACATCGAGCTTAAAGCAGAAATTCAGCTCATTCTCCAACAGTGTTTAACCCTGTCTTGAAGTACCCTAATAATCCTGGAGTGCCCACACCCATGTTAAGTAAATGCTGAGACAAGATTTTTTTTGTTTTTAAGCCTGAAAGTAGCTTCTGGAAGGAAGATGGAAAGCTGTTTTTCATTTAGACATAGTTTCTTGTGTTCTAAATCATGACATTTGTTTATTTGTGTGTTTTGCAAATGCACGTGCTTCTTATAAGAAAATTTGTACTGGGCCTAGAGAGATGGCTCAGTGGTTACGACTGCTCTTCCAGAGGACCCAGGTTCAATTCCCGGCACCCACATGGCAGTTCACAACTGTCTGTAACTCCAGTTCCAGGGGACCTAACACCCTCATACAGGCAAAAAACAAAACAAAACAAAACAAAACAAAAAAAAAAAAAAAAAAACCAAACCAAAAAAAAAAAAAAGTGTGTCATCCACCTGGCATGGTGGTGCACACCTTTAATCCCAGCACTCCTGAAGCAGAGGCAGGCAGAACTCTGTGAGTTCAAGGCCAGCCTGATCTACAAGGCAAGTTCCAGGACAGCCAGGGCTGTTACACAGAGAAACTGTCTCGAAAAACCACAAAAATGAAAGTGTGTCACTCAAACCACTCCTATGACACTTGGGTTATATAAGGATTTTTTTAAAGAGTACATTTGATTTAAAGAGTACGACTTGCTATGCTCTATGTTGGTATCTCTCCAAGGTCATATGTTGGAAAACTATTCAGTGTGATAACATTAAAAGGTAGGGGACTGGAAAATTGCTCCGTGGGTAAAGTGCTTGTTTTGCAAGCTTGAGGACCTGAATTCAGTTCCCCAACACCCACATTAAAAAGCTTGGCATACATAGCAGCATACATTTGTAATCACAGCACTGGCTGGAGAAGAAAGACCTCAGGAGGACTACTGGGTAGCAGCCTATTGGGGAACGTTACTTTAACTATGTAAAAATGTGTTACATTTATGTTGCAGAATATTACTTTAACTGTGTAAAGATGTGTTACATTTGTTTATGCTGCATTTGTTCATGTAAAGAGGTGTTGCATTTGCTTCACCTTGCCTGCCTAAGGCACCTGATTGGTCTAATAAAAAGCTGAACAGCCAATAGCTAGGCAGGAGAGGGATAGGCGGGGCTGGCAGGCAGAGAGACTAAGTAGAAGGAGGAATCTAGGCTCAAGAGGAGAGAATGAAGGAGAAAAAGAGGGAGATGCCTGGGTCAAGTCAGCCAGGCAACTGCCAGACAGACAGACACGGAAGAAGCAGGAAAGTAGGACATACAGAATGGAAGAAAGGTAAAAAGCTACGAGGCAAAATGTAGATGCAGGGAAGCAGGTTAAACTAAGTTATAAGAGCTAGTGGGACAAGCATAAGATAAGGCTGAGCATTCATAACTAATAGTAAGTCTCTGTGTCTTTATTTGGGAGCTGCTTGGCACCCCAGAGAAAGCCTGCTTCAGCAGCCTAGCCAGACTATGTGAGCTCTAGGTTCAGTAAGAGGCCCTATCTCAAAAAATAGGGTAGAATGTAATAGAGGAAGACACTCAACATCTACCTCTGGCCTCCACACATGCACACACACACACACACACACACACACACACACAATTATAAAGAAGTATGGCCTCTAGGAAGACCTCACTGTCACGATTAAGATCAATGCCTGTGCAAAGGACTCTATCAATAGCACAAAATGGCAGCCTACAGAATGAGAAAAGATCTTCACCAACCCCATTTCCAACAGAGGACTGATTTCCAAAATATATAAAGAACTCAAGAAACTAAACATCAACAAACCAAATAAGCCAATTAAAAAATGGGGTAAAGATCTAAACAGAGAATTCTCAACAGAAGAATCTCAAACGGCCAAGAAACACTTAAGGAGATGTTCAACATCCTTAGCCATCAGGGAAATGCAAATCAAAATGACTCTGAGATTCCATCTTACACCCGTCAGAATGGCTAAGATCAAAAACACAAGTGACAACTTATGCTAGAGAGGATGTGGGGCAAGGGGAACATTCCTCCATTGCTGGTGGGAGTACAAACTTATACAGCCACTTTGGAAAGCAGAATGGCAGTTTCTCAGAAAATTGGGAATCAACCTACCTCAGGACCCAGTAATACCACTCTTGGGCATATACCCAAAAGATGCTCAACCACACCACAAGGAAAGTTGCTCAACTATGTTCATAGCAGCTTTATTTGTAATAGCCATGATGTTGAAACCACCTAGATGCCCCTCAACTGAGGAATAGATAAAGAAAATGCAGTACATTTACACAATGGAGTATTACTCAACTGTTAAAAACAAGGACATCAGAAAATTTGAGGACAAATGGATGGAACTAGAAAAAAAAATCATCCTGAGCGAAGTAACCCAGACAAAGACATACATAGTATGTACTCACTCATAGGTGGATATTAGCTATAAAATAAAGGGTAACTATACTACAATCCACAGAACCAGAGAGACTAGGTAATCAGGAGGGTTCATGGGGGGGGGATGCCTACATCTCCCTGGGAAGGGGAAATAGAAGAGATTTCATGAGTGGACTGCAGGTGGGTATGGATGGGAACATGAGCAATCAGGTTACAGGGGGAAGGATGGGGAGAGTACTGAAAGAGACTACTGAAAAGGGGGGGGCATTTCAGGGTCATATAAAAACCTAGTGCAAGGGGATCTCCCAGGAATCTACAAGGATGACCCCAGCTAAGACTCCTAGCAATAGTGGATATGTAGCCTAACTGGCCATCTCCTGTGACCAGGCAAGACTTCAAGTGGAGGAACTGGGAACCCAACCTAGCCACACAGCCTTAGACCTATAGTTTGACTTGCCTATGGGATGTGCTGGGATAAGAGTAATCTAGAGATTGAGGGAGTGACCAGCCAATGATCAGTCTAGCCTAAAACCCATGCCAGGTGAGTAAGCCCACTCCTGGCACTGCCTCAAGCACCAGGACCCACAGGTTAGATGACCCAGAGACCTATGATAGAACCAAACGCGACTGGAGGAAAACTACAATGTCAATGTAATAATGCCCAATGATATTCTACTAGACTCATAGATTGATGACTACCCCAATTGTCATCAGAGAGGCATCATCCAGCAACTGGTGGAAACAGATGCAGACCCACAGCCCAACATTAGGCAGAGCTTGGGGAATCCTGTTGAAGAGAGGGAAGAAGGATTTTAAGAACCAGAGGGGTCAAGGACATCACAAGAAAACCCACAGAATCAACTCACCTGGGCTCACAGGGGCTCACAGAGACTGAACCAACAACCAGGGAGCCTGCATGAGACTGACCTAGGCTCTCTGCATATATGTTACAGTTTTATAGCTTGGTCCTCCTGTAGGACTCTTAACACTGGGAACAGGACTGTCTCTGACTCTTTTGTTATATGATATTTTGTTTGTGTTCTGACAAATAAAGTTTCCCTGGAGATCAGAGGATGGAGCTAGCTGCCACTAGCTAACCCTAGAGGCCAGGCAGTGGTGGCGCACACCTTTAATCCCAGCATGTGGGAAGAGGAAAGCAGGAAGATCAGGAGTTCAAGGCCACCCTGGGCTACATGAGATTGAACCAGTCTAAAAGAGAAATAGAATCAGGCGATGGTGGCACAAGTCTTTAATCCCAACACTTGGGATCTCACATCTTTGATCCCAGCACTTGGTGGCTTTTGGGACCCTACTCCTTATACTGGGTCACCTTGCCCAGCCTTAATACAAGGAGAAGTGCTTAGTCTTACTGCAACTTGGAGTGCCGTGTTTTGTTGATGCTCACGGGAGACCTGCCCTTTCCTGAACAGAAATGGATGAGGAGTGGATTGGGGGTAGGGGAGTGGAGGAAGGAGCTGGGAGGAGAGGAGGGGAGGGGAAACTGCAGCTAAGATGTAAAATTAATCAATAAATTTATTTATTGATTGATTGATTTTTAAAAAAGGAGGAAGAGAGATCAGTACCGGTGTAAGAGCTGCTCCAGCAAGCTACCGTGGACATTGCATCAAGACGTCATCATCTGCAAAGAGCAGAGCTCACAACCACCAGAAGTGCTGGCACTCTCACCTTGAACTTCTCAACCCCCGGAACTATGAGACATAGTTTTATCTTTACAGTGACCCATTCTAGTTTTTTATATTTTATTATAGCAACAGGCATGGACTAAGACAGAACTGAATGAAACCTAGCCCAAAGCTACAAATAGCTACTTAGTCACTTAAGGAAAAGAGAAATAATTTAAGCACACATTACTGAAACCTATGTAAGAGCAGGGAAAGGTCTCCTGAGTGTGTGTTAATCCCTACTCTCTAATAAATGAACAATGGTTGTGGTTACCAGTTCATCCTAAAATGCATCCCCCATCTGTTATGTGTTTTATTGTAATAGGCAGCTGGTTGTGAAACAACTTATCAATGCCACTTTTGGTGATCACCACAAACGTCCTTTCCATTTATGTTTAAGGTCCACTTTTTTTTTTTCTCATGTACATGCGAGCATACATTTTTAATAGCAGAAGTAAATATGATCCTTTTGTAACTTCACTGTCAGAGAGGTTGAGAGAGCCATTGGGAGCTCACTTCATGGGAAATAACCCACTCAAACACCTTCTCTGTCACTGTTAAGGGGAATTATAATTGCTATTTTAAGAAGCAAAGACCGTGGGATTCTCAAGAGTGTTCAGTGAATAAAGGTGCTTGCAACCAACTTGACAGCTTGAGACTGATCTCCCAGACCCCCACAGTGGCAGGGGAGAACTGACTCCTAAAAGCTGTCCTCCCACACCCACACATGCACCGGAGCAGGGGCACCCCTTCTCCACGAAGATAGATAAGTAATAAATGTGAAAACAATGATTGGAGGATTAATTTACGTATGTGCAGGATTTCTTATGAACTCTAAAAAATTAGGCCAAGGGGCTGGAGAGATGTCTCAGTGGTCTTTCAGAGGATCTAAGCATCAGTTCCCAGCACTCACATGGTGACTCACAACCCTTCTAACACCAATTCCAGGGGATGTGATACCCTCTTCTGACCACCATGGGCACTACACGTGCATGGTACTCATATACACACTCAGGCACACACATATACACATAAACTTAAAAAAATAACAAATCTTAAATAGGCCAAATATTGCTCTACAATATAATAACTTCTAGATGTATTTGCACTGGATCGTTTTGGTAGTGTTTAAAAAACAAAATTAAAGCTGGAAAAATGGTTCATTAGGTAAAAGCATTTGCCACATAAGCCTGATGGTCAGATCTCCAGTGCCCATGAAAAAATCTGGACACAGTGGCACATTGACTGTAACTTAGCACCCCTACAAGATGAGAGGTGGAGACCTAATTCCTCAGAAGCTTGTGGACTAGTTACACATCACAGTTTACAGTATAGCAGCAAACAAGAAAGGAAACCTCTCCTCCAACAAGGTAGAACACTCATTATACACACACATGCACTTAAACAAAGAAAAACAGAATCTTAAGCATTTATACCATGGGCAAAAGATCTGGGAAAGCATCGAAGAGATTATAAAGCTTTCTGAAGTTGGTAATGTGCTTGCTTTTCAAGCTTGGAGGACTTGAATTTGATCCCCAGAATCCATATAAAGCAAAGATGGGTATAGTGATACTCAATTGTAATCCCAGTTCTAGGAGATAGGCAGATTCCAGGAGGCTAGTCCAACCAGTGTGTCCTTGTTTGTAAATTCTAAGTCAATGAGGGAAAAAAAGATATTGACAGATGTTGTTTGTCCTACATATAGACAAACACAAATATGTACACACATGGGCACAAACACACACCCAGAACTGGTTGCTGGTTAGATTTGGCCCATGGGCCATGCTTCCAACCTGTAATCCCTGATCTAACGTGTGAGGGTGGGGGACGGTCTCTGCAAACGCCATGGACAGCAGAGTGTCAATGGAGGAAGACAAAAAGGAAATCCATTCCAACATGACTCAGTAGCTGGTGTTGGTCCAAACTTTGAGAATCTGACCCCAAGTAGTTTATTTAAGGCACATTTAAGCGCAGCACAACTTGGGAAAAAGTTTCCTGCTGGTGATTAACTCAAACTCCTGCGTACAACACAGCTTAAGATGCGATTACTCCAAACTCTTGCAAAGTACACATGACGTCATCTACGAAGATAGGTTCTGTAGATTAACTAAGGAAAGAGGCTCAAGGTAAACAAGCTCATGATAAGGAGCTAGGGTAGCAGCTGTGGCCTGGCCATACAAACAGCGCAAAGGTCACCAGGCTAGTAACCACATCTGATCCCAGCGTTCTGGGCAGAAAACAGGTTATCCATTTCTCTCTTTGAAGAGACAACCCTGTGAGGTTAATATTCCTGATTTCCCTGTGGCTTGTCTGTGAACACAAGGACCTACATGCCTCCTATAGTCTAAAACAAAATCTGAGATAGAGATACATTTCCTTTATTTTTTGTTTTCATTTTGAGACTAGGTCTCACTGAGTATCCTTGGCTGACCTGGAACTCACTACATAGACCAGGCTGCCCTCAGACTTGCAGTAATCTTCCTGCTTCACTGCAAAAATTACAGGTGTGTGCTGCCACATCCAGCTTTAAATTTTCATCCAGAATCAATTTAAGGTAGATTATGTAGTAAATCATTGCATAGGAAGTATTCAGACACAAAAATATCTTCTAGGTGACATGGGAATGGCTAGCACTTGGGAAAATAGTGGGACTTCCTAGTAGCATTGAGGAAACACCTAAGGTTTATGGTCAAGGTTTTAAAATGAAACCAGTGGTCTCTATTGTATGGTTTTTCTCCTCCGTCCCAATTTTTTGAGGAAAATGGAACACATTTACCTTCAACCAAGGTCAAGGTTATACCAGGCCAGTAAGATCGAGAGAAGAACAGAGACCTTATTGTATTTGCAAGGGAGTCGTCATAATAACGGATATGGAATATGAGTGGGATAGTACAGGAAGTGGAGGCGGAAGAAAAATGAAAGCATGTGAGAGTTACAGGGTAATAATGAAAGGACAGGAGTGATGAATGAAAGATGTGAGGAGGTCAGAACCCGGCAGCGATGGGCTATTCTAGAAAATAATTGAGAAGACAGTGGGTGGGGGGTAGAGTGAGATGTCTGAAACCAGAGACAGTGCAGTTCCTGGGCTAGGCTGTAACCATGGAAACAGGTAACTCAGTCGAAAAATGGGGGGGAAATCATTGCTCCCAAAGCAGGTAATCAAAGAACTAAATGGCCAAGATGTTGGACAGGTCACCCAGTTGGATGTTGATGTCACCAAGGATGATGATAGAGGAAGACAGCCAGGAGCAAAAGTCCTCAATAGATAGGTCCCTGAGAAATCAAAACTGGCCTATGGAGATGGCAGATTTTTTTTCCCCAGACAAAAGCCTAACTCTTCTTCTTGACGGCTAAAAATACTAGATGGCTCAAGGAAAATGATGTAGAATAAAGCATCCTCTTGACTTTAACTAAGTTGGTAATCAGCAATTAACCCTTCACTGAAATCAGATTATTAATGAGATCAAGATCTTTTCACATATATGAAAAAAATGACCATAAAGTAAAGGATATTTTATCATTTAAAAAATATGGAAAGTCTTTGGATTTGTCCCTAGGCTTGGAGGTCCTCAGATCACCAGAGTGGACACATCCTGATCCAGGCTGTCTGGGTTCAAATTTTTATATTGCTATTTCCTAGTCTTAGGATGATGGACAAATTCCTTAATCTCTTTAAACCTATTTTGGTATCAGTGATATAGAGATATAAAGATGATACTGTTTAACATGTGCAAAGTACCTAGCATGCAGAATTTGGGACAAAGTTAATAAGTGTTAGCTATTAGCATTATTTGCCCTAAAAATAGAGTAGAGAATTCTCCCCATAAGGACCACAAAAGCAGTGTTTACTCTTATTCTACTAGACTAACAACTTTGGAAGATAATAAGCTTAAATTATATTAACTAAATGCATAAGAATAAATTTTAAAAACATCTTCTTTGCTTTTGGGAAAACAAGAATTTTTAGAAAGGAGTTGAAAACACCTCACTTCTAAGATCAGACATCCAACTGGTCATGGAGACACAGGCATGTAACACCAGCATTTGAGAGGCAAATACATGAAGATCTAGGCCACCCATGGCTATATAGGGAATCTAAGGCTAGCCTGGGCCACATGAGACTATGCCTCAAAACAACACAGGGCCAGAAGATGGCTTAAAAGTTGAAAGTATTTGTGGCTGTAGAAACCTGACAAGCCAAGTTCAATCCCCAGAACATATGCAAAAACCTGGAAGAGGTAGCAAGTGATGTGGACCCATATTCCCAACAGTCCTCCTGTGAGATGAGTGGCAGAGACAGGAGGATTCCCTGGAAGCTTGCTGGCCAGCTAGCCTGGAGTACCCAAAGTGGCAGAAACAAGAGCCCCTTTCTCGGCAAAGTGGAAAGAATGAACCAACCCGCAAGCATTGCCTTTTGACCTCTATTCACTTCCATGGCAGACTTGAGCCCACATTCACACACGCATACACACCAAGAAAATAAATGATTTCAATGTTTCTAATTTTTTTTAATTAAAAATACAAACCTATGGACCTCCTCTTCTTAAACCACAGCAGAGATATGCAGAATGCCTTATAAAACCCTACTATTTCCTGAGCCAAAGAAAAACCTTAAACTAATTAACTATCTCATCATATTTAAAGAAAGAATGTGGTCAACATGGGACAAGTGGCTCCACAATGGGGACAGGAGACAGGGAAGGCTGTGGACTTTAATCACTAATGCCTTGTCCCTTCGGTAGCTTTGGTCATCATCTAAAATAATAGGTAGGCATTTAGTTTTGAAAGATCAAGGCTCCACCCAACACAGCACCAAGCAGAACCGGCTAGAGCTGGAGAGATCTAAGAACTTCTCTTTCAACAATGCTCAACTGTGCCTGGATCCACACCATAGATTTGTGCTGCTCTCAGCCTTGGTCGAGGAAGTTTCCTTTTACAGTGGGCAAGAGTTAATACAGAGTCTCACAGTGGAGGGTTGAGTGCTCAGCCCTAATCTAGACAGCTGTAACACATCCTCCCCACATCCCGGGAAACATCTCAAAGAGGGGGCGGAAAGAAGGCAAGAGCCAGATGATGAGAGGCGTGCCGAGAAACACTGTCATCCGGGCATGACGCAGCCATGGCCCTCATAAACTCAGCAGCTGTTCTCTGCAACACGCCTGCACTAGATCAAGCCTGTCAACATTCCAGCGTGGATGGGAGAGGGGCTCACCAGGCTTCACCCCTAGTTGAGGAGCTATTGGCAGTTAAGGCTGATAAGGAGTGAAAGGGTCATTTTCCTTCAGGGGTGAAGCTACTGGTAAGCTGCCGATGACCCAGTCAATAATATGACACCCATGCAAGCAACCTTAATTAAACTCAGTGGATCATAAAAATAATACATACAGACATGTGTGCATGCATGCATGCATACATACAAAAATAGGAGGAAAGCATGTTGGGAAGAAGAAGGGATTCAGAGAATGAGAGGGATAAGAAAGGGATAAGGGGTAAATATGATCAAAAGGTACTACATAAATGCATGAAATTGTCCAATGATAATTTTAATGCCATTTACTGAAATTTGCCACTATGCTGTAGATTTATTATTATTGTTGTTGTTTGTTGTAGTTGTTGTTATTTTAATGGCATGGAGCCCTATCCAAGAGAGCCCTGGTTTGTGTACATGTGTGATCTGTGGGTGGGTGAGTGCATGCCACAGTGCAGCCATGAACTTGTCTTCCCTGTAATCCTGGTCCATTTGTAAAATGATTCTGGAGGTAATTTGTCCAGGAACAGGAGGTTAACAGCAGACTTACAGCAACATACTTGAAGTTACTCAAGATCATGCTGAGACAGCAATGAGAAAACATTAAGTATTAAATTTTAAATAATATTGGTTTATTATTAATAACATTATCATTGTGGTGTGTGGTGTACATGCCACAGCACACGTGTGGGGTCAGAGAACAATCCTCTGAAGCCCATTCTCTCCTCTCACCTTGAGTTCCCAGGATCAAACCCGGGGCACCACATTTGTGCAGGAGAGCATCTCTACCCACTGAGCCACCCTCCTAGCCCAGGATCCTTCTGGCACCACAAAGTTCTCAAAGGAGTGAAGTCAAAAGTTCCTCAAAACATGAAGACAACGGATCAAACGTTCAGTTAAGGTCAAGCTTTCAAAAGCAAGCTGGTTTCTAAACTTAGGCAGAAGCCCCAGCTATTTCTGAATCTTTCAAAATTCCTTATCATTTTGGAAAATCTCATGGCTCTGAGTAGGGTTGAGAGGAGTGTGGGATATTCCTGACCCCGTTTTAGACATGTTCCGGATTGCTTTTAAAATTGTGCCAACTTTCAAACAAAAAGCAGTTCTCGTTTTTAAAAAATCAAGAGGGAAACCGTCCCTGCTCACGCTGCTTTCGCCCCTAGCTTCTTGGGCTGACTTGAAGTTCCTGCCAAGGTTTTCATAGCAGCATTCTGCACCCTTTTGATGATTTTTCGGAATCACATGAGACCAGATTTTATAAGCAATCGTTGGTTAGTCAACCACATGCCTTTATCTATAAAGTGACTCTCCTTTATCCCTCCCAGAAACATCCAAATAATAAACTGGTCTAATTTTTTGTTTGGAAGAGATCCTTATCTTATGCTGATTCATGGGTTGATCTCAATTAAATCTATTTATAAATTTGCATTACCAGTCCTGAATTTACTTGGCCAATAAAACTCTTTCAAAGGGAAAGAGAAGGAAGCAGAGAAGAGAAAGCAAGCGAGATACAGGCAGTTGGGGCATCAGATGGTCATTTTAAAAACAAGCAAGCCCCTGAGCCTGTCCCGGGTTTGTTGACACGCTCTAGAAGTTTCATCCTAGATGCAAAGCACCGAACTCAGAACACCAACTTCTTGTACTTCATTTGGTAAATCAGCGTGCTCAATACGCGCGCGTTGGTCAGGAAGCTGGTGAGTTAAAGAGAGTGACAAGTATTTAACACCTGCCCTCCTGGATTCAGACTAATAAGAAATGGTGAGATTTCGAGAAGAAAAAGCGTTAATACGCTTATTGCAAAGTTTGCAAAATGGTAAAGCATAACTCAAGGTAATAAAATGACTTAAAAATATGATCAAGGAAGTTTTCTTTTTAAAAAAAAATTGAAGACATTTTTTTTCGGGGGGGGGGGGGGCGGGCGGTGGTGCATAAGAGATTTGCAAATGGAGAGAGAGTGCCGCTCAAGTAAACCGGACGTAGGTTTCTCACATGAGGAAGGGAAACTTGGGGAAATGGGAGGCAGTGTTTAGAATTCCTTGAGGGACATAAGGTGGACGGAGGCAAATTCGGCACAAATCAGGGTGGTTATAAATTTTGCAAGCGCATTGGAATGTTCGGGTCAAGAGGCCAACTGTGCCAATCTGGTATTTCTTAGACTTTCCAAGGTACTTTCGGAGTCTGGAAAATTGTTCTCTCTGGCAAATTCAGTTCCCAGCGTAATCTCTGTGTGGCAATTTAGCCCTGTTGGTAAAACCACTGACTCGAAAGAGATTTTTGCTCTTTTTGCCCATTCTGTAGCCATTTTGATTTTTATGTTACTGGTAATAGTTTGATGACAGGCTAGAAAATGACTTCCCTGGGAAGTGGATATTACTCAACCTGTCAAAGACAGACAGAAAGAAGCTATTCCCTCGCTTACATGCTGGAGCCTCAGGACAGCCATTTGGGCCTCCCATGAGCCCACAGATCTCAGAATCAGTCCTTACACACCTATGCATTCACTCTCAGTCACAAAACACAAAAAGCAGCTTAACTTGCCCCAATCAAAAGCATAAATGTATAATTTCATTTTTCTGACGCAGCCATAGTGTGGCCAACTGTTTTGCTGGTCACAAAACAGAGTTAGGTGTGACCTTGAAATCTGACCTTTGGGATGTAGGCACAAGTGAAGTACATGACTTCCAAGTTCAGCCCAGAAAAAAAATCACCTGTGCTTGTGGCTGCTCTCTTTTAGTCTTTATAGATCTTGATTTCTGTAGGACCCCAGAACCACCATCCCATCTTCACAGAGCTGGATGCTTCCACACACGTATCCCAGACAAGTGGACTTCATAAGAATAATTTCTATTCTATCAAGCTGTTGAGTTGCGGCTGTTATCACAGCTAGCACAATCTTAAGGATAAGGTGTGCTGTCACTTGAAACAAAGAAAATGGGGGACATGTGAGATGGCTCATGGGTAAAGGTGTGTGTTGCTAAGTGTAAGGATCTGAGTTCACGCACCAGAACTCACATGGTAAAAGGAGGGAAATGGCACCCACAGATTGTCCTCTGACTTCCTAGAGTGTGCACATGCACACGCATAACACACACACACACACACACACACACACACACACACACACGAAAGAAATGTTACTTGAAAAAGAGAAGGGGAAGAGAATGGAAGAAAGAAAGAGGGAAGAAAATGAAAGAAAATAGAGATACACTAGGGGTTGGAGAGATGGCTCAGTGGTTAAGAGCACAGGTTGCTCTTGCAGTGGACCTGGGCTCAGTTCCCAGCATCCACCTGTCAGCTCACAACTTTCTATAATCCAGTTCCAGGGGATCTGATGCCCTCTTCTGACCTCTGCAGGCACAGTATACACATGGTACACAGATACTTGCAGGAAAAGCACTTATATACATAAAATAATACCATTTTAAAAAGAGCACCTCTGACCTGGTGGTGGCATTGGTGGTGGTGGTGGTGGTGGTGGTGGTGGTGGTGGTGGTGGTGGTGGTGGTGGTGGTAGTGACACACACCTTTCATTCCAGCACTAGGGAGCAGAGGCAGGCAGATCTCTGGGAGTTCGAGGACAGCCTGGTCTATAGAGTGAATTTCAGGACAGCCAGGGCTGCACAGTGAAATCCTGTCTTGCAAAAAAAAAAAAAAAAAAAGAGTACCTCAGTACTTAGCTCCACTATCTGCAGCTGAATTTTCTAACATTTCAGATGTCCTTGTCAACACAGTCTGAAAGAACTGGCATGTGCCTTAATTCTTTTAAGGGAGGAATATCACAGAGTACTACAATTGTTTTACTTTTTGATTAGTACTAATCTCATACTGTGCCTAATTTATAAACTAAATCTTATCAGGTTTAGACACACAGGTAGGTATGTACTGTAGTGCATTTAGAACGGATTTCAAACATCCCGTTCCCTGAAATGTTTTAGAGTCCCATTGGGGTTGCCTCATGTTACAAGGGAAATTGAGGTCCCCTTTGAGGGCTCTTAGACTCATTTTTAAAAAAAAGAAACTCAGAAGAAAACTTACAGAAAATTTTATTACAGTTCGAAGGAAGAATCCAGGGCATGCAAGCTATAAATCTTAGCAGCTACCCAAAGGAAGGAGATGGAGACACGGAAGACGGAAAATCATGCTCTTTGAGTTAAGCTGGCATGTTGGACAATGGAGGTAAGCTTCATGGCAAAAGAGGGGGAGGAATGGTCTTTAGTGAAAGCATGAGGATGCCCAAAGTGCTAAATAAAGCATGCTTAGAAAAGAGGAAGAAAAAAAGGAGAAGTTATGCGCTTTCCTGACTCATTCAGAAAAGAGGGCTGATTTAGGAAGCTGAATGGCTGTGGTTTCATATGGGACTACCCAGGGGCCAGGACTTCTGGGAAAGAAAAGTACTATCTCATTAAAGAGATAAATATACCTCCCATCTCTTTAGGATAGCGTTAGATGAACCCAGTTTCCTAGAGGTGATCTCTTGGCCAGGTGATTGACCTGCCCACTTGGATTAAGTCTTAAGGGAGGAGACAAGGGCATGTCTCCACCTAGACGTAGACTTCATCCTTTTGGCTGGGAGGCAGCAGCTTATGGGCTTTCAGAGCCTGTTTATTGGAGGGTAGGCTCCAGGGATAAGGGGGGCTACTAGAAATGAAAGTGTTCAATTTTCTTGGGGGAATAATGTTTACTTATGAGGGGAGATTACTGCAAATTCGTTTTCACTTCTAAAAGTCAAAACAAAACATTGGAACAATGAGTATGACTAAAATTCTAAGTATAGTTATACTCATAAATTACAAGCCTAGGTCCTGCACTACCCTCTCCCCACTAGCTATGAAGCCAGAGTAGATTGTGTCTGTGGGAGGGACTAAGACTCCATTCATCACACAGAAAGTGTTTGGTTGTGCAATAACACTCTTACTTTGCAACACTTTATCCTGATGAAGTTTTACAGGGAATCAAACATGCAAAGCAGACTATGTGGGTGCTGCCTTGGTTGAAATGGGACTTGAGGATATGGCTTCCACTCGGTTCTGGCCCCTTGGAAACACTGTAAGGAAATTCCCAGAGCCCTTGGGAGCACAGTGTAAAAGTCACAGTTATATCAACCAATCAGAGTACGTTAGGAAGAGTCACAATGGGCACACTTAGTTTCCCTTATAACTTAGACTGACCGTACTATCTACCAGTTTGCGTTTTGAAATTTATTTACAATTTTTCCGTGTGTGTGTGTGTGTGTGTGTGTGTGTGTGTGTGTGTGTATCCTTGCTCTATTTTTTTCTACCATTGCTTAGTTCACACTAACATTACATTATTGCCTTTGCCTCAGTTTCCCCCACCCCTCCAACCAGGCACAGGAGTGTGTAGCAGCGGATCTCAGTACATCCAACGTCAGAAGCAACCACCTCACGTACGCATGCCGCTACTTATCTCCCTTCCTTTTCTGGCCCAAGATCCCCCTATAGGAATGTTCCACTGTCAGAACATAGTCCAAGAATGGAGTTGTGTGAGGAGATTTCTGCGTGCTTGTAGGAAAAGGCACTCCAAGAAACCAAGAACCTCCTGACCTCAACTTCTTCAAAAACATGGCACTGTTCTTGGATTGCGCTTTCGTGACCCTCCAAGGTATATCAGACAGGGGCGAGTTTACTTCTGATTATTCGTTACAACTGGCTATTGTTATTTGTTTGCTACACCTCTATGGGAGAACATGGTTTTGCCATGTGCAGTTTGTCTGCCATGTGCGCCTTTTCCTTGTGATTGTACACTTTACTCATATGACTCTCCTTAAGTGTCAGAATATAAAGTGCCTGATGTTCTGAATAAAATTGGCTATTGCATGGACTTTAGTCTGCCTCGTTTACTGGCTTCATTCTCCCAGGTCCCATTGCTTCTAGAGCAGTAAGGAGCCCACAGGTGGAAGGCTCTGCCCACCTTTTTAATCACAATAACACCCGCCCCCCCAAGCATGCCCACAATTTCTGACAAGTCGACACCACCAATCATCATATCATCTCACAGGAGTTGTCCATGAAGAAAAATAGCACGTAGTGGGAAAAGGGATTTGGAATTTTTTTTTAATAAGTATCAACTTTCAAGCAAAAGGGATAAATAGAGTCGTGTTGTTTGGTACATGATAAAAAGAAAAGAAAGAAAGAAAGAAAGGAAGGAAGGAAGGAAGGAAGGAAGGAAGGAAGGAAAGAAGGAAGGAAGGAAGGGAGGAAGGGAGGAAACACCACAACCATATACACACACAAGCAATTGGATACTAAAATTATAGACTAATTATAGCTAAAAGTGAGTTTAGTGTTTATGTATAAAGGATATTAAGTACAAAAATAACTGAACACTTAAGCCGTATACTTTATCTGCAAGGGCATTGTTAATTAGTATTGGAATAGGACTTGAATCCTTGCTCAACTCTGAGTCAGAACCCATCTTAACAATGATCAAGTTCATTTTCCACAGTTTCTGGGGCTTCAGCCGCTCAAGCCAAGATTTCTGTTTGAGATCGAAGGAAGTGGAAACATGGAATAGATCAACATAAAAGCGTACCTCATTTAATTTTAAATAATTTGTCGGTAATGTTGTCAAAGACCAGGCTGGAGTTGGGATCATTTATATGAGCAAAATTTTGGATTTCACCAACAAATTTTATTAGCATCTCTTTGGTTAGAAGAGTGAGCCAGTTCATCTTTGTCAAATGGCTTCCATCTGTCCCCCCACATAACTTCCTTTTTCTTCCCCACTGACTTTCAGCTGCTAGTGGCCTGTTGAAACATGAAGCATGTCTTCTCATCGTGGGAGTTGTTCATGTTGGGGCTCTCTACACTGAAGACCTTAGAGAAGGCTTTCATCTCACGTGGTGTTCAGCTCATTGTAAAAATCCAGGAATTCGAATGTGCCAAATGACGCTAACTGCAACATTACCAAAAAACAGCCTCCATCTGTCCACCAACGATCTTCAGTGTGGGACTTTGTAAGGCTGTGATGTATTTGACACTCATAGTACGGCTTACATCCAGAACCCTGCCTCGCGTCACCATGGCTATAAATTAGGCTGAAATGAAATAATTTATAAAGATATAAACAGAGTTTTGGATTCCAGCAGATTGGAGTTTAAATTTTGATTCATTGGCTAACTGGATAACATTGGGCTTGTAACTTAAAATCCTGTGTCCAGTTGGGCATGGTGACTCACGGTCATCATCCCAGCCCTTAGAGGCTGACACAGGAGGATTGTTACAAGTTTGATGTCAGCCTAGGCTATACGGTGAGTCCTAGGCCAGCCTGAGCTACAGTGTAAGGCTGGCCTCAAAGCAGCAAGAAACAATCTTGCCACTTGATGTCTGTGTGCAGAATGTAATAAGTGTATTTGCCTGTGGTAGCTGTAGGTATCTGTATTAGCATATTATTGCACATCATGAGTAAGGTGTTTAATACTATGCCTGGAATGCAGAGCTTCATATGTGGTATCCACACATTTTATATGCCTGATGCATTTTATGTGCCTCCGGCCGGGAAACTCAAAAAACGAATGAAATATTCTTTTGTGGATTTTGGTTCTAGGTTCTAAATAGGAAAACCATTCCATTTAGGTTTTTTTTTTTTTCATACTTTTCTTGCCTTCTTCTTGTGCTTTTTTTTTTTTTTTTTTACTGATTTATTTCATTTGTAAGACAGTGTCTCATATAGCCCAGGCTGGCTTGGAACTAATTATGTAGCCCAGACTAAACTCCAACTCCTGATGGTCCTGCCTGCCCTTCCCAACTGCTGTGGTTTATAGGGACACACCCCTATTTGGGACTCTGTTTTGACTTTTGTTTTGTTTGAGACAAGATCTTGCTATGTGTCCAGGCTAATCCTGAACTCATGACTATCCTGCTTCAGCCTTCCAAATGAGGAGGTCAGAGCAATGTAACTACCATGATTGGCTTTTTCAGTTTTATTTAAAAACAAACAAACAAACAAAAAAACCTATGTCAGGCTTAGTGGCACACACCTGTAATCCCAGTACTTGAGGGACAGAAACAAGAGGACTGTTACCATCTTAAGGCCATTCTGAGCTACGTAGAGAGTTCCGGGCCACACAGCACTACATAGAAAGACCCTATCTCAAAACAAAATAAAATAAAAAAAAACAATGACTTAGTCTATATGCATACATAAGAATCTTTCATTTGCTGGGTTATGGTGGCACATGCCTTTAATCCCAGCACTCAGGAGACAAATCTTCAGTTTGAGGCCAGTCTGGTCTACAGAGTGAGTTCCAGGACAGCCAGAGCAACAGAGAGAAAGAAATACTCTCTCAACTCTCTCAAAAAACAAAACACACACACACACACACACACACACACACACACACACACACACACACAAAAGAAAAGAAAAGAAAAGAATAATTTACTTTAAGGATTCATTTGAGAGCATTAAGGAAAGCATTTATATTGAGATTCAAGGTAAAAAGGGAAAACACACTCTAATCTGTGCCCTGGATGCCTGAGGTGGGAGGGGCTAGGGAAGTGCTCAATGGCACAGTGTGTGTTCAGCGTGAGCAAAAAGACACTGGAGTCTAGCCTTCGCACCAAACAAATAAACAAACAAAAATGAAAACAAACCCAACTGTCCTATTCAACAACTTCATGAAGGGGAAGAGAGGAAGTGTGCAGAGAAAAGGAAAACAAAAAACGGGATTTTTAAAGCTGTTTTTGTACAGTAATGTGGACTCCTCCAAATAAATGTTTAAATGCTTTAAATCAGTTTGAGAATGGCCCCACGGTTCTGACCGGGACACGGTGCAGACTCAGCACTGAGGAACAGCTGAAGTAACTGTCATCTAACATCACACGACCACAGCTAGCGCTGAGATCTGGAAACACTGCATCTTAATTAGAAATATAGACATCGACCCCCCACCCCTCCACCCCCACCCCGTCTATAAACCACCACATTCAGATGCTCCCCACTGACTCTCTTGAACACCAATGTAGGAATCCCAGCATTAGAGATGCACCAAGTCCAATTTTTGTCTTTTTTTTTTTTTTAATGGTTTTTCAAGACAAGGTTTCTCTGTGTAGCCCTGGCTGTCCTGGAATTCCCTATGGAGACCAGGCTTTCCTCAAACTCAGAGATCCACCTGCCTCTGCCTTCTAAGTGCTGGGATCAAAGGCATGCACCACTGCCTAGCTCAATTTGTATCTTTTTAAATGAAGATAGCCCAGAAAGTTATTCCTTTAAGTCCACTCAATTGTGGTTTTTTTTTTTTATTCACTTGTTACATTCACAATTAATAAATTAGGGGAGCCAGGTGGTGGTGGTGGCAGCGGCAGCAGCACACGCCTTTAATCCCAGCACTTGGGAGACAGAAACAGGCAGATCTCTGTGAGTTCGAGTCCAACCTGGTTCAATTCTTTTCCTTTAATTTGCTGTGTGTAACATTCAAGCAAAGGCTGGCAGAATGGAAAGCTATTTCTTTTTCATAGAAAGGTTTTTCCACAATGTGACTTTTTATTTTGCCCCATTAACAAATTCTCATCTTTTTTCCTCTTCCTGAATTTTATTTTCCAGTCTGCCTAATGACTAATCATTGTAATATGTTGTTGCAAGAAATCTGTGCAGTAATTAAGCCCCAAGAATGGACAAGGACACGCACCTCCATACAATGCTTGCCCTGATCACCGTGGCAGATAGCTAGCTCCACTGTAGTCCTGTTAAAGGTGAAGACACAAGAATTCTTGCGGTCAAAATGAAAATCATGATTTGCTAGCTTTTCACACTGAAATCTCTGTGCACAATCCAGCCACTCCACTGTGCTAATGGGTCTCCCCCTTGTGCCTAAATTTTGTATTGAATTCCAGCAGAACTAAAATCACCAAAGACGCAGGCCTTGGCTGCCCAGGAAATGTGCAGCTACTGCGATTCACCTGTGAGAAGTATCTTCAGGATGAACTGGTTCCCTTGGTTATTTTGTGAAAAGTCTGAAGATGGGGTGAGGTAATAGTCAAGATTGAGCAGGGGAATGTGATGATGTATCAAGAGGCAAAGGCAGAGAGAAAAGAGATTGAATGGTCTCTGATGTGACTGCTTAGCATGGGCAGAGGATCCAGAGCCACAGAGGTTCCCTGTATGTAGGTGACTAAAGAAGGAAAAATCAGCTTTGACAGAGTATTCTGATGACCATTAGTGGATACCAGAATGCTAGAATATTCTTCCACATTGATAATTTCCCTAATATAATCTGGAGTTGAGCCTTAACATAACCCAAACAGACCAGAAAGAACATCTGGTATTTCTTGAGATTATGATTGGGGCCACACAATTAATAGGAAATAGTATCATGATTTAAATGTCTCCTTCAAAATTTGGGTGTTGAAATAATGGCCAATAGGATGCCATTAGGAGTTGCGGGCTGCTGGGTGTGGTTGTGCATGACTTTAACCCTGGCACTCAGAAGGCAGAGGCAGGAGGATCTTTGTGAATTCAAGGCCAGCCTGGTCTACAGAGTGAGTTCTAGGACAATCAGAGCTGCATAGTAAGACTGTCTCAAGGAAGGAAAAAAAGAGTTGAAGGCTAATAACTATGTAGGGGAAATGTTCAACATTCACAATATCCAACTTATACCATCAAAGTAAGTACCCACAGAGGATGGATAAAGAAAACATAGCTAACATACAATGGAGTTTCATTCAACCTTAGAAAAGGAGGAAATGGCTGTTGGAAAATGGGTGTGAAGATCATCACACTGAGCAAAATAAGCTAGACTCAAAATTATCATGGTCAGTGCCATGAGCTGGCTCTTTACACACTGTGTGAAAGCAGAAGGCGGCCTGCTCTGTTTTAGTATCAGTCATATGTAATATCAGTTTTCAGGTCACGCTTAGCTTGAAATGATCCCATTTCATGAAGCCACAGTCTTGACCTGAGTCATACCATTTTGAGCCTAAATGCCAGGAAAGAACAGCCATAGTACATCTTGTTCAAGGGCTCAAACAAACAACCACTGTCTGCCAGTGCAGAAGGCACAAACAGATAAGAAAACAAGGAAGCCTAGCCATGCCTGGGATTACACAAGCCATTCAGTCACAGTTCCACAAGCAGTGGAACCCAAGACCCGAGACTACATAAGGAGTACTCTGAGGTTAGAAGGTGGCATGGAGCAGGCTTTCTTTTTGGCCACCAACCAACCAGCTGCCAAATCGTGACACGGAGACTTATTAGTTATGAATGCTCAGCCTTCTTATGCTTGTCCCACTAGCTCTTAGAACTTAACCTGTTTCCCTTCATCCACATTTTGCCTCGGGGCTTTTTACCTTTCTTCCCTTCTGTATGTCTTACTTTCGCTGCTGCTCACGTCTGGCTGCCTGGCTTCTGGCCCCGGGGATCTCCCTCTCTTCCTCCCTCATTCTCTCCTCTCTTCCTTCTTCTCTCGTGCCTAGATTTCTCCTCCTACTTATTCTCTCTGTCCACCAGCCCCGCCTATCCCTCTCCTGCCTAGCTATTGGCTGTTCAGCTTTTTATTAGACCAATCAGGTGCCTGGGCAAAGTGAAACAAATGCAACACATCTTTACATAATTAAACAAATGCAACACATCTTTACATTGTCAACAAAGGCAGCAGAAACAAATGCAACACACTGTCATATAGTTAAAGTAATATTCCGCAGCATAAATAAATGTAACACATCTTTGCCTGGTTAAAATGATATTCCATAACAGTGGCAGGCACACTGACTAATCACTGTCACTTGTTCCAAGCCCTCATCCAGGAAAGCTATCCCAGTGAAGGACTCTTGCCACTGTCCCCAGGCTCCCGCTCAACTGCAGTTTCTTCTGCCCTTCACATTCAAGCTATTTCAAATTGATCTAGGAAATGGCCCTGGGACCTGCCCCTGACATCTCTGCACCTGTATAACTCTGGGTCTACAGCTCCCAAGGCCTTTTTTTTTTTTCTTTCTTTTCTTTTTTGGTTTTTCCAAGACAGGGTTTCTCTGTGTAGCTTTGCGCCTTTTCTGGAACTCACTCTGTAGCCCAGGCTGGCCTCAAACTCACAGAGATCCTCCTGCCTCTGCCTCCTGAGTGCTGGGATTAAAGGTGTGTGCCACCACCGCCCAGCCTTCCTAAGGCCTTTTCTGAGGCTGTGATAAAACACTGACCAAAACCAGCTTGGAGAGGAAAGTGTTTGGCTTGCAAGCACAGCCCGTCATCAAGAAAAAGCACAGGCAGGATCTTGGAGACAGGCACTGAAGCTGAACCCAGAGAGAAACACTGCTTCCTAGTTTGCCCCTCCAATGTACTCAGCTTGCCTCTTTTTATACAACTCAGAACCACCTGTCCAGGGGGGTGGCGCTTCCTACAGTGGGTGGGCCCTTCTATATCAATCATTATGCGAAAGAATACCCCACAGACATATCCACAGGCCAACCTGATGGAGGCAGTTTCTCCACTGAGGCGCCCTCCTCCCAAGTACGGTGTCTCTCTGCAAGGACTTCAACCCTGTTACACGGTGCCAAGGCTCAGCTGCTCTCCCTGACCCCTTCATGCCTTCAAAACCAGCACCACCTGGGAAGCTCTTCCATATTAGCAAGTTTGACTGCCAGCACAAGGTACAGCCTTGGCCCCTTCAGGACCACAGCGTCTGTGAGCTGACCCTGAAAAAGTAGTTCCCCAGCTTCCTCCTCAGTGATACTGATCTCTCATCAGTCACAACTGGTTTGTGAGCCCTAGCAGACCAGCATCCATTGTCCCGATAAGGGGACAGTTTCCCTTCTACAGATTCTTCCCTCAAAAAAAAAAAAATTACACAAAGGACGGTGTCTTCAAGGGACTCTAAAACTTCACAAGCCAGGTTCCCATTGTCTGCTTTTTTCGGAACATACTTACCTTCCAAGTTCCTGCAGTAGCTCATTAAGCTCTGAGCACTTCCAGCCCCAAATTCCAAAAGCTTCTGTCATATACTTCCCCCACAAACCAACCTGGTCAAGTATGGTGATATTTTATTTGTACTGAAATGTGATTTTATGTGTATGTTAATAAATAAAGTTGCCTGAGAGTCAGAGCTAATAGCAAGCCATAGCAGAAGCCGGGCGGTGGTGGCACACACCTTTAATGCAGATCACATGACAGACAGATCTCTGTGTGTTCAAGGATACAGCCAGCATGGAGACACACGCCTTTAATCTCAATACCAACCATAGAAGACCTGGAGGTCTGTATAGACAGGCAGTGATAAGGAGGTCATGTGGTGGAGTTTACAACCAATGAGAAGGCAGAACAGAAAGTCAATAAAAAGACAGATACACAGGAAGTAGGTCTCTTTCTGAGGGGAAGGGCGACAGCGGCAGTGAAAGGTAAGAAAGGGTTTTAGTCTCAGCTCTTAGCTATTGCTCTGACCTCTTGGGCTTTTAACTCTGCATTTGGCTCTGTGTTTCTTATTTAATCAGACTGTTCATCTACAGTCAAGTCCATCACAGCAACTACCCACCTTCCTAGTACCAACGTCTGTCTGGTCAGGTTGACTACAGACTCTTCCTTGCTCCTTAAATCTGACCCTGACTTTGGGAGTTTCTGAACTCTGGAGCCTCTTTAACCTTTTCTTAGGGGTGTGTGTGTGTGTGTGTGTGTGTGTGTGTGTGTGTGTGTGTGTCCATCCATCTACAGGCCAATCTGATGTGTGTATTTAATAGAAAGGAGGGGATAAACAGACAGACAGATTGTAATCTCAGTACTCAAGAGGACAAAGCAAAAGGATTGGAAGTTTGCAGCCATTGTTATGGAATCATCTTCCTGTACACTGTGAATATTTGCTGTTCTTGTTGGTCTAATAAAGGGGTGAATGGCCAATAGCTGGGCAGGTAGAGGTGAGGGGACTTGCAGACAAAAAGAGCACTGAGAAGGAGGGCAGAGTCACCAGCCAGACACAGCAGGAGATGAACATGCTGAGTTGAAAAAAGGTACTGCCACATGGTACAGTGTAGGTAAGAAATATGGGCTAATCTAAGATGTAAGAGCTAGTTAGCTAACATGCCTAAGCTATCGGCCAAGCATTTATAATTAATAAGCCTCTGTGTGGTTATTTGGGAGCCTGGGGTCCCAAAGAAAAACTCCAACAGGCCATAGCCAGTGCCAAGCCAACCTGAGCTATACAATGCTGTTTCAAAGCAGCAAATTTAAAACAAGTAAAATGGATAAACCCAGAGAATGGCAGGAAATATTTATCAATCTTTTATCTGGTCAGAGACTTTCCTGGCCCGATTTTTTGTTGTTGAGATGATCTCATTATGTAGCCTCAGCTGGTCTTGAACTCTATCTATAGTCCCAGCTCACCTCAAACTTATGATCCAAAAAAGTACAGAAATGGTTAGTAAATGCATCATTTGCTCCATGCCCAGCACCATGGATATAATCAAAGACATCAACAGTGCTGAATGCTAACAAGGATGTGGAGCAACTGGAGCCCTGTGGCATTGCTGAAGGAAGTATGGCAACATTTGAGAAACTTCTGGCAGTCAATCAAAACATACAAGCCACTACATGACCCAGGATCTACCCAGAAAACCTGAAACATCATTATCTGTCCATCAATGGTCATAGCAACAGCATCCTGAGCGAGGAAATGGAAACTCTGGGCCAGCCCACGACTGTCATGCCAGCACTTGGAAGGTGGAGACTCGGGATATCACTAGTTTACAACTGAGGCTGCATAGCCAGCCAGTTCAATGCCAACTTGGGCAATGTGAGACCTGATCTGAAAACATGAAAATAAAATAAACAAGGGAGAAAAAGAGAAAGAGCACTGATAGGCTAGTAAATGTGGTCTTATCTATACAATGGAGTACTCTATTCAGCTGTCAGAGGGGGACGTACTGATGACATGCTACAAGGAATGGTCCTTTGAAAGAGGCCAATCACAAAAGGCCATGCATTTTATTGTTCTATTATATTAAATGCCCAGAATATGTAAATAAATGCACAGAGGCAAAAAGATTAGTAGTTATCAATGATACTGGATTTATTTTAGGGGTAACAAATGTTCTGAAGTCAGCTGTAAAGATGATTGCACAAGCTTGTGAGTGTACTAAAATACTGTGCACTTCAGCTAAATCATATCGAACTGTGTCAATCAAGCTGTTTTAAAAAGTCCAGTGGTAAGTGGGCATATCAGTACATATCTGCACTCTTAGCACTCGGAAGGCTGAGGCCAGAGGATGAGTTTGAGACCAACCTGCACTACAGATAAGAGTTCTAGACTAGCAGCCAAGCATGGTGGGGAATGCCTTTAATTCCAGCTAGGAGGCAGAGGCAGGTAAATCTCTTGAGTTCGAGGCCAGCCTGGTCTACAGAGCGAGTTCCAGGACAGTTAGGGCTGCACAGAGAAACCCTGTCCCAAACAAACAAAGTAAGTTCTAGGCCAACTTTGGCTATATAGTGTAAAAATTAAGAAGTGGGAGGAGGTAGAGGCCAGTCATTAGTTCCTGTCTGTAATCTCACCACTACTTGGGAGGCTGAGGCAGGAGGGTCACAGAGAGTTCAAGGCCATCCTAGGCTACAGAATGAACTTGTCTCAAAAAATTAAGAAATAACAGGAAGGCACTGCTTCCTGCTAAGAATCCATAAGAACTCCATCTTTAACTTTCTCCCAGACAGCCTTTTTTTTCTTGCTCTGACTTCTTGGCTTTCCCTTGCAGGGAGAGGGGCTGAACCACTTTCTCAAACACTACAATGTGCATTCTTAATAAACCACCTAGCAAAAATAGGGGACGCCAGGACAGCGCTTTGCAAAGTGTGGTATATGAGAGCTCCTGTCACCGCCATGAACCACCTCAACACATCACTCTGAATGTCAATTCTGTACACAGAACTTGCCAAGCACTTCAGTGACTTGATGCTTAAAACGGGAGCACAACCAAGAAGCAGCCCATCCCAGATGGCTTTAGATATCTTGACAGAATCCAAAGCCTGAACAGGAGCAGAGTCTAACTTCATTTCTGTCGCACTATCTCACAACTACGGGTAACTGTCAACATTCAGGGACAACACAGATCTCATCTGCGATCTTCTCTTCACTTGTCCCAAAGGAGTATCAAAGCCAGTGAGATTTCTCAGTAAAATTCGTTTATTATTCCAGTACAAGAAAACATTTCCAGGTTTGTTACCAAACAAAGTAGCATGAATTTGCAGACTCTTGACATCTGAGGTGAGGAATACAATGTGTAATGTAAAGAATGAGCTCGGATTGGCAGTATCGAACACAACGCAAAACAAGCTTTTCCATCTGACACTCTTCTAGTACTGCAAACGGAAGCTGTTCATCTGGACACCTGTGTGGTGGTGACGTCAATGTGGACATCGAAGGAGAATGGAAAAGCTCCTGCACTTGCACTCTGTCAAACATAGCTTGTTTCACAATGTTCATTTTGTGCTTTGACCCATATCACAGGTCAATCAAATACAAAGTCAGGCAAGAAAACAGGCTTTTAAAACTTAAGATGCATGCAAGAGAGCAGGCTGTAGTTCAGGTCTGAGGTAATTCTGTCTCTGTGTGTTCAAGCATCACGGACATGCCTCCCTACAGAGCTGTTACAAGGCATGTGCTCTGTAGGCCATTAGTTCAAGAGCCAAAACTAAGTTAAATAATATGCAGGATTCTTAGGATATTCAATAATCATTCTGTTTAAGGAAAAAAAAAAAAAAACAGGATTGACTAACTTAAAAAGCAGACTTCGCTTTCATTTCTCATTCTTTGCAATTAAGAATGAGTTCATTAAAACCACTTAAAAGTTTACATTTAACTTGAAATAGTGATGAAAATTCCAGCAGAGTATACCTAGCTTAAAACCCCATCTTCCCAAACATGGCAATGGGGAACTGTTCCAAGGAAGTGTCATCTACGGTGTAAGGGAGCAATAGGAGCTGAGAAATGGGGTTCCCACGGCTGATAAGAAGCAGGACTAGATCCATGCACTGTTTTTCTGGAGCTGAAAGGAGATTAGCCGGGAGCTCCTGAGCAGAGTCAAAGTGGACCATCAAACTGAAATATTCCATACTTGCCAGTGGTCAGCCAGTGGGGATCAGAAGCCGAGAGCTGCTCGGCTTGCCCAGGCTGTAGACCAACCTGAAGCTCAGCCTTTAATGTCCTTATGCTACACAGAGGTGCAGGGTGGAAGCCACTCAGGGCCTGATGGAATGGAACGGTAAACTCCCACTTTCTGTCACTCATCAACTTCCTATAATTCAAATCCCCCTTGAACAAAACAAGGCACGCCTTTTGTAGTTCAGCATACAAGTCAGGGGAGACCTCGGCCATCGCACAATATGGGTGAGGCAGAGTCCAAAATATATGATCATGGTAAATCCATCTACCCATCTTAACATAGTTTTCCCAGTCAGCACCACAGGTGGACATGGACTCCTGATTATTACTCTTCATATGTTCAACTGTCCAATTAAAGTCACGCACTGTAACGTCAGACACAAACCACGGAATAGTTTTTCCATGAAAATGAATCTCAGTAGCTAACTCAGAGGATAACAAGAAGTCAGCGAAGACTAGATCTGTAACAAGTTCAAACCCAGAGTTATCCAGAACAATATCTACTCTAACTATAGGTGGTTTTGCTGTTTTCTTGCATTTACTGAGCAATGTCCAAAGAGATTCTGTATCATTTATCAGAATGAATGGTTTTAGGCCTTCCAAAGAGTCCATTACACTGGTCTTCTGGGAACTGCTTTCTCCACCCGACAGAGACAAGTCACACTTATTCCCCCAGAGAGAGATCTGAAATGGAAAGGGAAAAAAGGTCATTACTCTTTTACATAACCAACAAAAACTCCACTGTACAGGAAGGCACCCAAAATATTCGTAATATTTCTGCAAAATTCTTTAAATGTTCACCAGATTTACATTTTCTCCAATGACACAAATGTATTTACATGCTACTGTATTTAATAGTGATATTTTAGTGAATATATGAAAATTTTAAATAATATTAGTACCCACATTACTTAAGATACACAGATGTTAAAGACACCATCAGATGCTGTGAGAAAGAGGGTCAGAATTTATTCTATAATTGGACATCAAGAGAAAAAGCAAAGCTCCTTTATTCTCCACATCTCCAAAAAGCCCTACTTCTTTGTACTGATTGTACAGTTGTAGGAGGGCGTGTCTGAGAATGAGTGCGCGATCTTAGGAGGAGGGCATGTCTGAGAATGAGTGCACGATCTTAGGAGGAGGGCGTGTCTGAGACATAGCTCTTTTGTTTGTTTGCTAACGGAAACTGGACACAGAGTCGTCTCAAGACCCAACCCTTATGGAAGTGATGTTTACCACAGGCCCAATGTAGTCATTTGTTTATTATTTAGCTATATACTGAAGTAATGCTCAATGCTATTTTTAAGAAAATGGTATGTAATCCTGTGTTTTTTAAGCTACAAAATTCCCTGTCCAGGACTGCAGGCTCGGAGTCCGACCTGTGTTCAAACTACAACATCTTTGACTACAGATCAGCAGCAATTAAGGTCCCTAAGGTTCAGATTCTGTAACGGAAATGAGACTAGAGCCCCCTGCCCCCTGAGGACTGGTGTAATGCACGCCACAGTACACCAACGTCTCAGCTATAGAAGCATTCAGTAAAGTGGTCAGGGTGGACCTCAGAGTTACAGCACTTGCTTGGCACATTTGAGGGCCTGCATTCAACCCCAGCATAGCCATAAAAACACATGTGCCACAGGGTCTCTGTAATAACCACCAGCTCTGGGGGTTAGATGCAAAGCCACCACAGACAACATGAAAATGTTAGCTGGGTTCCAATAAAACTTTGTTTAAAAAATTACCCAAGGGGCTACTGAAATGGCTCAGTAGCTAAGAGCACTGGCTATGCAATCATGAGGACCAAAGTTCAATTCTCAGCACTTGTATAACACCTGACTCCAGCTCTGAGCAATCTGGCACTATTGCATAACATAGTGAATTATATATATATACACACTCTCAATTATCCAGAGAGACTCCACTCTCATATATATATATATATATATATATACACTTAAGATATATAGATTCTGAATATTCCCAGAATATATATTCTCTGAATATATATATTCTGAATTATATATACATACACACACACACACACACATATATTCTGAAATAGGTTTTCACTATATAGCCCTGACTGGCCTACAAAGCTCCTCCTGCCTCTGCCTTCCAAATGCTAGAATTAAAGGTGTGCACCACCATGCCTGACTATAATTCCCTTTTTTAAAATTTTTTTATTTTTTTTTTTTGGTTTTTCAAGACAGGGCTTCTCTGTGTAGTTTGGTGCCTGTCCTGGAACTCACGCTGTAGACCAGGCTGGCCTAGAACTCACAGAGATCCACCTGCCTCTGCCTCCTGAGTGCTTTGATTAAAGGCATGCATCACCACTGCCCAGCTTTATAATTCTTAAAATTAGGAAAATGCCTAGGTATGGTGGCTTGTGGCTATAGTCCCAGCTACTTTAGAGGAGACTCAAACAAAATAATGTCTACACTCAAAAAAAAAAAAAGTCTACATTAAGGGGTCCAAGGCCAGCCTGAACAGCATGGAAGGCCCTGTCTCAGTAAATAAATTAATTAAATGAAGTTAAACAAAAAACTAAAATTGGGATGATGTATTTTCAACCAAGCACATTTTTTTTAAAGAAGATCAATTGATGACTTTTTGGGTTTTTTTAAGGCATAGGCTAAAATAAAACCTAAGATGGGGCTGGCGAGACGGCTCAAGAGGTGACAGGCAGCATTTGCCACCAAGCCCGGTGACCTGACTCAGTCCCTAGAACCCAGAGTGGAGGAGAGCCAAGCCCTGCAACTTGTCCTCTGACCTCCACATGCGCACTGCGGTGAGCACGTGCCCCAGACACAAACGCAAAGATCAAAAGTGAATCATGTGTCCGAGGCACCTTTTCTACAGTGTGCGAGGATCACCTGTCCAGTGGCATCTGTGACAATGTCTCCAGCTGGGAGGAGGCCCTGTGGCCCTGCACATGCCCTTCGTCCCATCTCAGGTCACCAGCTATACTCCCTCAGAATCGCAAGTCCTAGGCTCAGAGTGGTGACACACACCAGTAATCTCAGCACTTGAGGGACTGAGGCAGGGGGACTGCTGTGAGCTTGAGACTAGTCTGCACTACATGAATTACAGACCAGTCTGGGCTCCAGAGTGAGACTCTGTCTCAAAACACACACACACACACAAAAAAAAAAAATTACGGGTGCTGGGGCAGCAAAGATGGCCATTTTTTTCTTTTTCTGTGACCCTGTGTCTAGGAAAGCACTTGGCATAATAGGTCCAAAATTATTTATGTGAACAGTCACAGAGCTATGAGCTTTGAAAACAGATCGCTGCTCCCTGTGAACCAGAACAACTTCAGACTCCCCTTGGGACATCAATCTCCTGCTCATGGTGGCAATATGAGAAGACAATGCTAGCCTTCTCTAAGGGGAGCAGGGGCAACGTGGCCAAGAGCCAAATCAGAGACCAGCAGATGGCTAACTCCGTCCCTTTTAGGGTTTGGTCTGCTTACAGGACAAAGGACACAGGAGAGAGAACTATTTCCTGAAAGAGTGTGCTGTAAGGAATAATGAGCTGGCATGCAGTGTTCTCTTTATTTTAGTATTCAGAGAGACAAAATGTCAAATAAAAGAAACAAAATAAATAAAAGAAGAAAAGTAGCCAGAAAAGAGATCGTAATACTGGTGTTACTGAGGTATAAATATCTGTAAACTAATAGACATTTGTATAAGCTAATGCTCATGGTACTGTTTGCAGCCTGACTATAGAATCCACTCAGATACCTGCAGAAGTTTAAAAAACTCATCCTTCAGCTGGCTCTCACTGAGGTCTTTGGCTGGTTTCAACTGCTGCAAGTATGTACACAGAGCACTGATGGACTCCTGGGACTCAAAGAAGTTCTTATCTTTGCTTTCTTTAAATACATCGAAGTCATGGATTGGTGGACTGAGGGAGGAGAAAAACAGAAGCATTTATGTGAGTCCTTACCTTCTAAAAGACAAGCAACAACAAAACCCCTCGCTTGGATGAGCGCTTTTCCTTAACAGGAAGAACGGGTTGTCATCTCGGCGACCAGCACTGACAGACACAGCGCTGACTACTCAGTCACACAAACAAATCTCATGGCTGGTGGTGCACACCTTTCGTCCTGGTCCACCAGAGGCAAAGGCAGTTGGAGCTCTGAGTTCAAGGCTAGCCTGGTGTGCATAGCAAAATCCAGGCCAACTAGAGTTACACAGTGAGACCTTATCTCAAAGAAAATAAAACAAAACTCAAATTCAAATAAACTATTTTACTAGAACTAGCTAGCAATTATAGTGACTGTGTCCATAATCATGTACCCACTAGACACAATCGGGATCGAGAAACGAGATCACAAGGTAACTATGTTAGTTCAATATCCTTTCATGCCCTATGTGGAGGGCTCCTGATAGCAAACACAAGCCCTGAATGACACAGTGATCACCCAGAGAGATCGAGCCAGAGCCCTTGAGGAAAACACAATCAATACTCCTGTAAACACCAGCAGAACAACAAGTGGGTCATTTGTGCACAAACTGGGGGGGGAGGGGGCAAGTTTTACTCAGCAGTTACCTCTGACCTAAGGTGAGTTTGTATTGTGACTCTGTCATTTTCATGGGAGCTTTGGGAACACATAACTAACAAGGTATAAGTACTAATATGATAGTCATTAGGGAATTGAAGACATCCTGAATAACTGACATTTGCAGTTAGCGACATTCTTCATAGGCCATCCATGTTAGGATAAAAACAATATAGGGCTTATGGAATGAGGGTTTTTTGTTTGTTTGACTGATTTTGAGGTTTTTTTGGGGGGAGGGGTGGTTTTTGTTTGTTTTTTTGAGACAGGGTTTCTCTGTGTAACAGCTCTGGCTGTCCTGGAACTCGCTCTGTAGACCAGGCTGGCCTCAAACTCACAGAGATACACCTGCCTCTACCTTTCAAGTGCTGGGATTAAAGATATACGCCACCACCACCCGACTTGATTTTATTTTTGAGACAGGTTCCCACTCATATTCCAGGCTGGCCTAGAACTCATGGCAATCCTCCTGCTTAAACTTGCAGAGTGCTGGGATTACAGGCATAAGCCACTGTAGTAGGCAAGATTTTTTTTTTTTTTTTAACGACATACCAGGTGAAGGCTGCTCTTTCTGAGCAGCAGTGTGGGAAGCCACACCTCTACTCCAAGGGCGCTGTCATTGCCAAAGCACTCTGGTGCTCCTCTTTAGGAACCTTCTTCAGAACCTGTGGCACATTATTAAACACCCTGTCAGTGACCGTGTATCTCTTGACAGCTTACTCTCAGCAACAGGCAAAAGTCACTCAGTAGCCGGGCCGTGGTGGCACATGCCTTTAATCCCAGCATTCAGGAGCACAGGCAGGTGGATCTCTGTAAGTTTGAGGCCAGCCTGGTCTACAGAGCAAGTTCCAGAATAGCCAGGGCTACACAGAGAAACCCTTTCTCCAAAAAAAAAAAAAAAAAAAAAAAAAAAAAAAAAAAAAGTCACTCAGAAATGTCAGTAGAATAGAACAAGCAAGCTGAGTAAAAACACTTTGATTAGAAAACTTGAATCAAAAATCAAAAATAACAAAAACTAGGGGGCTGGAGAGATGGCTCAGCGGTTAAAAGCACTGGCTGCTCTTCCAGAGGATCCAGGTTCAGCTCCCAGCACCCACATGGCAGCTCACAACTGTCTGTAACTCCAGTTCTAGGAGCTCTGACACCCTCACACAGATGCACATAAAATAAAGTTAAATAAATTTTTTAAAAATAATAATAACAAAATGAATTTTCCTTTTTGAAGACTGGAAATGGGCTCTGAAATAAATTCCAAAGAATTCAAACATATTTTCAGCAATGACAGCGTTCCTGAAATCAGTCAGTCCCTCAAGGTGATTTAAAAGAACAGAGGCCATTTGGACGCATGAGTTCAAATGTGGGGGGCAGCTAACCAAAGTCCACAGACCCCAGGAGACTGTGTGACTCACAAATGGTTAACAGCTAAGCACAAGAGAAGCAGCTGGAGCCTACACCCATAAGCCCAGTGCTCAGAAGGCAGAGACAGGAGGATTCCCTTGAATCTGGGGCCAACCTGGAATTCATAGTGAATTCTAGGACAGCCAGCACCATCTTAAAACAAAAAGGAAGGGAGAGAGGGAGGGAAGTGGGTTTTTGTTTGAATCTGTCTAATGATAATGGACTAGACATTGTTAATGTAATTCTTGACTGTATATAGTATATACTTATTGGATATAGTTTTTCTTGTATTAGTTATGTTTTTTAAAATTTTAGACAAAAAGGGGAAATGTGGTTGATATATTGTGCACCCCAATAAACCCAGATTCAATTCTGAGCACCCATCCATCTGTAACTCCAGTTCAAGGGAATCTGAGGTCCTCTTCTGGCCTCTGTGAGAACTAGACACACAAGTGGTGCAGAGACATATATGCAGACAAAACATGCATACATACAAAATAAAATAAAATGTATCTTAAAAAATATACATATTATGGGGGCTGGAGTGCTGTGGGATGTATGGCAAATGTGTTGCTAATTAATCAATAAAACACTGATTGGCCGTTGGCTAGGCAGGAAGTGTAGGCGGGACAAGGAGGAGAATAAAGCTGGGAAGTGGAAGGCTGAGTCAGAGAGACACTGCCAGCCGCCACGATGACAAACAGCATGGGAAGATACCGGTAAGCCACGAGCCATGTGGCAAGGTATAGATTAAAGGAAATGGATTAATTTAAGCTGTAAGAACAGTTAGCAAGAAGCCTGCCACGGCCATACAGTTTGAAAGCAACATAAGTCTCTGTGTTTACTTGGTCGGGTCTGAGAGGCTGTGGGACTGGCAGGTGAAAGAGATTTGCCCTGACTGTGGGCCAGGCAGGAAAACTTAAGCTACACTGGAGAGATGGCTCAGCAGTTAAGAGCACTGGCTATTCTTCCAGAGGACCTGGGTTCAATTCCCAGCGCCCACATGGCAGCTCACAACTGTCTATAACTCCAGTTCCAAGGGATCTGACACCTTCACACCAATGCACATAAAATAAAGTTAAACAAATTATCTAAAATATATACATATTTAAAATATATATATAAAGTTAAGTTATACACACACACACACACACACACACACACACACACACACACACGTTTGTAGCTTTGTTCTTCATAAAAATCCCAAACTGGATGAATCCCACCAATGCAACAGGCAGTGGAAGAAGCCTGCAATAAATATGTGTGTCATAGTGTTTAATTTAAAGAACACTTAGGAGCCGGGTGTGGTGGCACACACCTCTAATCCCAGCACTTGGGAGGCTGAGACAGGAGGACAGTGATTTTGAAGCCAGCCTGGACTATGTTCAAGGACAGTGAGGCCATGTCTCAGGAGGGAAAAAATATATATATGACCAATTAATAAATAGCCTGAAAGTGGGCAAAACTAACACAGGTCAGAGAGTTGTCTCTGAAAGAGGAAACAAGTTCTAAAATGTATCTGTTTGACAAAATCAATAAATTCCTATTTTTGAAACTATAAAAATTAAGAGAGAGAAAAAATCCTAGACTCAAGGTTATAGTATTTCCTAAAATAACTTTATTTTATAATTAGTACTGACTTGATTCATTTCTTCCTTTCTTTCTCTTTTCTTTTCTTTCCTTCAACAGGTTTCCCAGTCAAGGATAGCCTGGAACTATCTATATAACCCAGACTATCCTCAGACATACATTCTTACGTCAGTTTCCCAAGAGCTACAATTACAGGCATGAGCTGTCATCTACACTTTGAGCAATTACTTTAAATCATCCTATGCTGTGTTTAGAAGCAGGTACTAAAGGATTCCTCTTACATCAAACTTCTATTTCTGGAACCTGTAAAACTAAAAAGACAATTCACATCGCCTCCTCTTTTGCACTGTGAACTGATGTAAAAAAAAGCAAACAGAATACATGATCTATGAAAAGACTTTTTGGAAAATATGGCATTAGACTTTTTTTCTAATCTAGCCTTTAAAAACAAAATACCAGGACTAGTGAAATGCAGTGGTTAAGAGCACTTCCTGTTCTTTCAGAGGACCCAGGCTCTGTTCCCAACACCAACATTAGGTGACTTACAACTTCCTGTCAGTCCAGTTCAAGGGGATCTGACACCCTCCATCCTATGCTGGCACCAGCGTGCAAGTAGTGCACACACATACACATGCAAGTAGTACACATACATACACACTCAAGTAGTGCATATACACACAAGTAGTACACACACACACATACACTTAAGTAGTGCATATACACACATACATACACATGAAAGTACTACATACACACACAAGCACACACACACACACATGTAGTGCATATACACACATACACATGCAAGTACTCCATATAAACACACACAAACATGCAAGTAGTACACATATATATATATATACACATAACACACACAAGTAGCCCATATACACACATAAACATGCACACACAGAGTAGTGCACATAAACACACACAAATAAATAAATCTTTAAAACTAAAACAAGAATGGAACAAAGATTAAGACAGTATGTGACAAGAGTCCCCGTTCTGGCGATTCCTTATACAGAGTAAATTCTGATATATTATTTGTAGTGGTTTATATGGATTGTCAACTTAACCGGATCTCCAATCACCTTGGAGGCAACTCTCTGCACATGTCTGTAAGAGATGATTATCTAGATCAGGTCAACTGAGTTGGGCAGACCCATCCTAAATGTGGGCAGCACCATCCCCTGGGCTGCACAAAACGGAGAAGCAAGCTGAGCTCCAGCTCTCCTAACCCTCTGCTCCTGGCTGCAGATCTGACCGGCTGCCCACACTGCCCACTCATGCCGCCACGCCTTCCCTGCCATGATGGAATGCACCCTGTGTACTGCAGCCAGATGGTACTTTCCTCTTCAGCTGCTCCCTGCCAAGTGCTCAGCCACGAGAGAAGTAACTAAGCATGTCATTGTTATAAATAAAGCATTTGCTTTCCTTGTTCTACCTTAACTTAAAATAAAAATAATAAATAAATAAATAAATAAATAAATAAATAAATAAATAAAAAGGTCCCACTATGTAGCTCTGGTTGGCCTGGAACTCACTCTGTAAACCAGGCTGGCCTTGAACTCACAGAGATCCACTTGCCTCTGCCTCTATAGTGTTGATTAAAGGCATGCGCCACAACACCCCGCTCCATCTTAAATTATTTTATGTAATCATTTCACATTAACATTTTTTTACTCAGTAAGCACAATTTGTTCTTACTGCAGAAGTCTTTTGTAAGAATATTTAAGGCTGGGTGAGAAGGTGTAAGAGAACTGAATCCTATAAGCTGTCTGACCTCCACATGCATGCATGGTATGTGTGCCCAGACAGACAGACAGACATACACATCTTTAGTAAGATCATGTTATTCAACCATCTGTGGAAATGTCAAAACAGTATTGTTACTACTTGCTGAATTATTCTTTCTTTTACATTTATTTATTTTTTGAGGGGTACACACTGGACGTGGTATGCCTATGGAACTCAGGTCAGAGGACAACTTTCAGGAGTCAGTTCTCCCCTGCCACCATGTAGGTCCCTTACCTGCTGAGCTATCTTGCTGGCCCCTGCTGAACTATTAAAAAATGATCATCATTACTAAACACTTGCCTCTGGATGACAGCTTCATGAATCCTCCGATACATGTAGCACTCTACGAACAACCAGGGCGAGAAGAACCAGCGTGGCTCCCCATCGCCTTCATTTAAAAGACTCCGCTGATATTCCAGGTACTGGTTCCATATGTCAGTGTCGATGCATTTATCAACCAAGGGGATAATCGGTTTATCCGTCTGTAATTCATTCCGTAACTTAGAGAGAAGAGAGATGGCTTTCTTTTCAGCTTCCACTCCTTCCTGTGAAAGTACAAAGGGACAAAGAAAAAGCTTTGCTGTGTTTGTGGGTATACACATGTATGCATATTCCTTCAGGGGAGCATATCTTACAGACCTAAAGTGAAGAAACTCGGTGTTTTAAACCTGCATTTTGCCTTTTATATGATCTTACAGACATTACACTTTGCCTTTTCTACGCTCTTAGCCTTGGCGTGACTTCACAACCTCCCTTTCTTAGTCTCTAAGACCTGGCCTCTGCGTTTTCAGAAGGCTGACCCAAGCACAGGGGAGGGAACCACCAGCACCCCTGGACCTTTCCCACCTGCACACCCTCCCACTGACGTGGCTGGAAGGAACCCTGGACTCCCTGCGCCCCTCTTGGTGGCTCTCCAGTCTATATCCTCACTCCCTACTAAGTCCCAGGTCAGTGGCAGATCAGAGAGGAGACACATGTTGGGCTAACAATACAGTGCCTCACTCTACACCAGCAGGATGTAGGTCGCGTGGAAAACAAGACGGAGCTGAAGCAGGGAGCAGGGCACTCCTGTCATCCCAGCACTTAGGAGGCTGAGACACAGGGATCAAAGGACCAAGACCAACATGGCTGTATAGTCTGAGGCCAGCCTGGGTTAGGAAGAGGACAAAGTCATCAAGCTGAACTGAGGGTTTCTATAACATCATTACTAGGGGGTCCTCATCGTTTCAATCCTGTCACCTGGACAGTCTGGCCTCATCCCCTCCTCCCTCTGCTCAGAACGGCAACCAGTGCTCCATGCAGGCTTGGCAGGCACTCAACCAAACACTACACACACACCCAAATCTTTTTTGTTTTATCAAGTGGGATCAAAACTCTGGTCCTCATGATTATGCAGCAAGTGCTCTTAATCGGTGAGCCATCTCTCCAGCACATCCTCCCATGCTAAAGAGCAACTTGCCACCTGCAAGTCTCTACCCTAAGGTCACTAATTTGAACTGATTATTTAAGGACAAGTTATTGAGATTTTGTTTGTCTGCTTAGAGACAGGGTCTCAGTGTGTAGCTCTGGCTGACCTGAAATTCATCATGTGGCCCAGACTAGCCTTGAACTCACAGAGATCCACATGCCTCTGCCTTCCACGTACTGAGATTAAAGACATGCAACACCACACCTGGGCCCCAGTTGAGACTTACATAGGGTTGTAAGCATCATTGTTGTGGAATATTTTTTTACACTGTGTGAAAATATGTCACTGTGATGGGTTTCATAAAAAGCTAAATGGCCAATAGCTAGGCATGATTCTGGGGGCAGAGAGAACACTAAGAAGAAAAAAGGAGACATGGAGAGTTACCGGTCAGGCATGGGGGAAGCAGGAAAGCAGCATGGGCAATACAAAGTAAATGTAATAAAGCCACGAGACAGTAAATGAATAAAAATGAGTTAATTTAAGTTATAAGAGCTAGTTAGAAACAAGCCTAAGCTATCAGCTGAGCTTTCATAATTAATAAGAAGTCTCTGTGTGGTTATTTGTGAGCTGGCAGGCGGGACAGAAAAATCCACCTATAAATGGCACCTCACCCCTATAATCCAAGCATTCAAGATAAATAAGGCCTGGGGCCATCCCCAAGAGACTCAACGTCTACCCAATCAGGCAGTCTAGAGGGATGGGCTTTTGAGAATCAAATGAGGGACATGATTCCCTGGAAAACATGGTATTGTTCAGAGAGCCAAAGTAGAGTCTAAAAGTATGGGAGTCCTGAAGAGGTGATAGGAGGCCACCAAGGGTTGACTCTATTCATGCCAGTGTTTTAAGAGTGTCCTAACCCCAGCCCAGCAAAATGGGGCAGGGCTGCAGCAACAACAGACAATGGGTTCTCATGCTTAGCCAGAGCTGTATTTGGCCCCTTGCTCAGAACGAGCGCAGAGGCCAAAGCCAAACACTAAGACGCTGTGACCCATTCCTGCATTTTCAGTCACTCTAGTAGAAAAAATTCAAATTATAAAAGACTTACGGTAATTTGTGTTTAAGTAAAGGAGCCAATGTTTAAGCAAAGCACCCAAAGTTGGCTCATTTATACTTAAGTAAATATGTACATTCATCAAAACAAAGTTGCATGTATGTGATAAAACACTGGGAACGCTCATCAGCCCAAATGTCAGTGTCCAAGAAGAGCTGGATGTCAGCAACAAAGAATGACAGACAGTGGGGTATGGTGGTGTAAGCCTTGGACCCTAGCCAGGAAACAGGCAGAAGGATCCGAGTTCAAGGCCAGCCTAAATGACATAGTCTCAAGAGGGGAGAAGAAAACAAAAAATGATCTTGTATTATTCCAGAATTTGTTCAGAGAGAAATCCAACACTGAGGCTGGGGAGGTGGCTCAGGGGTCAGGGGTCAAGAGAGAAATCCAACACTGGGGCTGGGGAGGTGGCTCAGGGGTCAGGGGTCAAGAGCACTTGCTGCTCTTGCTGACGACCTGGGTTTGGTTCCCTCACCCACATGGAACCATCTGTACCTCCAGTTCCTGGGGATCTGACGCCCTCTTCTGAACCTCCATGGCCACTGCACGTATGTGGTGCACAGACATACAAAAGAGATCAAGCACCCATACACATAAAACAGATGATTTTTTAAAAAAGAAAGAAAGAAATACAACTCTATACACTCAAAATACCTGTGTGATGTTTTGCTCCATTTCAGTCCAGCCAATTAAAAAAAAAAAAATCACTAACCACCGCTCTACATCTTTGCTGCCAACATGTTCAAGAAATGTACAGGCCCTGGCATACAACTCAGTTGGTATAGTGTTTGCCTAGCATGCAGAAGTCCTGGGTGAAAAGGAGGGGTAGGGAGAGGTGGGTAGGGGCCCCCAATTCACTCTCTAGCAGTGTATAATCTGTGTGGTGGCCCACGCTTGTAGTCCAAACTTGCAATATCTTTAGATACTCGGAACCTTGTCTCAAAAGAGAAAGACAGGAAGGAAGGAACGAAGGTGGTCAGGTGTAGTAGGCGCAGCCTCCTAGAGCATCCTGAACAACCCAAAGATTACTGGCTTCCTAGCTTGAAAGGCTTTTATTGACACTAATGTGGTTATTTAGGTTTTTTCCTCACCTGTTGATTGGACAGGCAAGGTGACTTCTATAGTCTTACTCTACTCCAATCAGCAAATCTGTCACGCATTAATCAGGCCGTGTCAATCAATCATAATTCACATGGCCCTTCACTGGGAGTTCTGCACTTGTGGGGCTCAAGATACCAAACCAGAAATGCAAGTGCTGTAATACAGATAGGTCTGAAATCTAAACAGGCTCTTCAGAAAAGTCAACAACTTCATTTACAACAGAAAACAAGAGATCCATTAAGGTTCCATGAGACTAAACTGTTAGCACACAGCACGTTTAAACCAGACGCTGCTGCCCTACCTCAACACACAGAAAAGCAGGGAAATATTTGTGCCAGAAATGAATCTTTACATGAGAGCTGAGACCTTCCATGAACACTGTTATTCTCATGAGGAAATAACACAAAACTAAAGCTGAGACATAATTCTTACCTCTCCATGTTTTTCAAAAAATTCACTTTTATGTCGATGCAATGTATCAATAGCCTTGGTTAAGATCTGAGGTGTTCTGTCCTTAATTGTAAGATAAGCAAATGACCTAGGAAAGAGAGTCACATATGACACTAACATCACAAAGTCACATATGCAGCTTTAATACTAGAAGACATGCCCAATTTTAGTTTTTGGAACTCAAATTCAAATTCTTGAATTCAAATTTCTTTGTATAAACTATTAAAGGCAAACCAGTTTTACCTGCTTCATAAAGAGCTATGGGGCTGGGAATGTAACTCAGTGCTCATCTTGCATGAATACATGACTGAAGGCCTAGCACAGGACGGGACACAGTGCGCATCACTGGGACCCTAGAGGCAGGAGGATCAGTAGTTTAAGGCCATCCTGGAATACATAAGACCGGTCTGGAAAGGAGGGAGCGAGAAAGGAGGGAGGGAGGAAGGGGAAGAAGACAGGCAGGTACAAAGACAGACAGACAGAAAGACACAAGAAAATTGGAAAATCTCTCTAATGTCATGGCAGCTAAGCAGACTATGATATCAGGTTCTGCCCCAGAACTCTGTGTAATCATCTTCTTTCTATTCTACTCACTTTCTTTTCCTAAATCAGAAACTACTTCAACAATGTGTAAGTTCAAAAAAGGATTGTCCTTGCAATCAAACAGGCTCTGTTCCCAGGTCTATCAGTAAGGGATTCCATCTACTTAGAAAGATGAAAAGGGAAATGGGTATGAAGTATCTCTGGGTACTAGTGGGCTGGGAGAGCAGAGCAGCGAAGAGTACTCAGAATCTGTTTCTCTCTTATCTAATTTCCCCCCAAAAGTTTTCCTCACTGTCTTCTCTACACACAGAGAACTATTACCGACCCTAAACAAATAAACGCATGCCAGTCTCTCCCTTCTGCTGAAGAAGTAGAGACTTTACCCAAGTGCCAAAGAATGAAGATGGAGATGACAAAAACCTAGTCGTGCATCAAAATACAAAGACATTTTGACCAGACATTAAAGAAACCACAAAATTGACATAATTTTTTCTTTAAGGACATGCAATCCCATTTTTATCATTTTTAATTGTGTGTGTATGTGGAGGGGGTTATGTACACATGTCTGCTGGGGCCGGAGGCCTAGAACTAGAGTTACAGGTAGTTGTGAACCACCAGACCTGGGTACTGGGAACCAAACCTCTGGGTCCCGTGCAAGAGCAAGACTCACTCTTGATGGCTGAACCCTCTGCCTAGCTCCTGAAACATTAACTGTTTAACAGGGTACAGTGCTTAGCTGATCAGTTTCTCTGCCCAAATCATCTCCATTGAATTTAAATTATTATTTTCTGCAAACTCATGTGCCTTAGTCAAGCTTTTATACTATTGGGCTTAAGCATTTCTTCAGAAGGCTTCCTCGAATGATAACTATGAAACCTTTAAGAATTAAAAAAAAAAAAATTACAAAATCACATTTGGACTCTGTGAGGCTTTGCGGAGCTTCAAACCTGCTTTTTACTCCTAGGACTTAGAAGTGAATGTTCAGCAATCAACAATACTGTCAAAGGTGATGGGGAATGACCTGATCAACACTTGGATTTTCTAAGGCTGCAGAAACAAAAAGAGGCAGTCCTTTCTTGAGATGGCTGGAAAGCCTTATTTTTCTATCCCCGACCCCACACCACCACCACCACCACCACCACCAAGTCCTGCTTGCCTCTGGTGAGACAGCTGCCTTAGGAAGAAGCCAGGAGGCTCCTGGAGGCAGGATTCCCCAAACATCGTCAGCTTAATTCTGGAGGCATGGCCACGTCCCTCTGGCTGCAAACTACTGTGTCCTAGGCCACACCTAAGCATCTTAAAGAAACCATTCCAAGAGCTGGTGAGATGCCTCAGTAGGGGGCGGTGTTTGCCACCAAGTCTGACCACCTGAGTTCGATCCCGGAACCCACACAGTAGGAGAACGCAGACTCCGTACACAAGTTGTCCTCTGACCTCCACTACTAGGTGCCGTCAAAGGTGAGTGCCACCCTCCCCACACACATGAAATCAATTAAATTATTTAAAAATAAAGTATTTCGTCCAGGCAGTGGTGGTGTACACCTTTAATCCCAGCACTGCAGAAGCAGAGGCAGGTGGACCTCTATGAGTTCAAGGCCAGTCTGGTCTACAAAGTGAGTTCCAGGACAGACAGAATTGTTAAACAGAGAAAACCCGTCTCGAGAAACCAAAAAAATTCAATAAATAAATAAATAAAGATAAAGTATTTCAAATATGAACTGAGCCTGGTATGGTGGCTCACCTCTAATGCCAGCCCTTGAGGTGGAGGCAGAATTATCTGGAGTTCGAGGTTATCCTCTACTACACAATTCAATAGTTCAGTCTCAAAAAGAAAACCAAATTTTAAAAAAAATGGCTATTTAACCAATGCAAATGGATGTTGTATTATTTTTGTGCTTATTTATAACTTTGCTCTCAAAGCCAAGGATACTGCAATTCCCCTTTGTCCACAGGTTTGCTTTCCCAGGGGCACTAGACTAGTTTAAAAACACTGCAAGGTGAAAATCCCAACAGTCAATAATTTATGTTTTAGGTAACTTTAATCACCATATTTAATTGTTCCATTTTGCTATTAGCAGTTTTTGTTCATCTATGGTGCCTAACCATAAGCTTCATAAGATGTATAAGAAAAAACAAAACTGTAAATATGAGAATTGCTGGGTTCCGCTAGTGAACTACTTCTGGTATTTATGTTGGGGGCCAGCGAGACGGTTCAGCGGGTAAAAGCACTTGGTTAAATCTGGCCGCCTGAGTTCTAAATCCCCTGAACTCCTTTGCAGGTCAAAGAAAAAAAAAAAAAAAAATCAACTGCCATCGCGAATAATGGCGCGCGCGCGCATACACACACACACACACACACACACACGGCATTCAAAAATTTTGTTCAGAGTATTAGTTTGACCTATACCAGAAGTACACATATCTCAGTAGGTGATTCCTTAATGTTAGCACCCTCAGTGCTGTTCCTCCTCGCTTGTTTAGTTTGGGACAGGCTTTCCCTAAGGTATCCCAGGGTGGCCTTGAACTCAACTAGTACAGCAAGCTGGCCTCAACTCGCAGCAATCCTCCTGCCTCAGGTGACAGCAAGGAAGAAGCTAACACAGCGGACCCAGGTCCCGGCGCTGGCCGAGTGCAGCGTGCCGGCTCCTTCCTACCCAAGGGGGGACTTGAACTCTCAGCGTCATCACAGGGTCGGGAGCCCCCGACTGTCCACAGCTTCCCCCACCCAACCCGGCTTTTTCTCAGAAGAGAGAAAAAAAAAAAGCGAGACGCACCCTACTTCCTGAGCGGAGAGAAACGCCGGGGTCTCGGCCATCGCCGGCGACACGCGCCACACGCCGGCGTCACCGGGGGTTCAACCGTCGACGCCGCCAGGCCGGGGAAAGGAGCGTTGGGGCTTTAAAAATAAAAAAATAAATAAATAAACAAACCGCTTTTGAATTCAAAAACTTTATTTGGTGCCCCGGCCAGGGACAGAGCACGGGACGCAAGAGCCTTCCGGCTACGCCAGCGGAAGCCCGAGAGGACCGGAGGCGCCAGCCGGCCCAGCGGAAGAGGGAAGCACGGAGAGGTCACGTGTTCCGACAGTCACGTGGCCCGGCCGCCCGGCCTGGGGGCCGGCTCCCAGTGCGCCTGCGCGGTAGCGGGGCGGGGCGGAGTGTGTTTCCGCAAAGGCTCCTGCGGCGGCGGCGTGCGCGCGGGGCTCTGCGGTCTTCCTCTCCGCGCACAGGTCAGTGCTTGGCGCTTCCCCAGCCCGGGAGGCTGGGGAGGAGGTGTGGGCTTCGGCCGGGGCCCGCAGGTGTTAGCCGGGAGTCGAAGCACCTAGGACAAAACACTCCTGACCCCTGGTTGGAGTCAGGGCATTAGTGGTAGCGGCCAAGATGCATGAAGTCACCCCTGAGCTTAGGCATTGGAAGACGTGCTCGCAAAGGTCAGCACCACTTTGCCCATGGAATCGAACGGGGACGCAACCGCTTTCTTAATTGATAGTATGCTGGATCTCATACATGTATACAATGTGTTTTGATCATGTCCATCCCCCCCCCCCCAGTCGTCCCCTCGAATTCCTAGGCCTACGCCTCTCCCGTGGCCCCCTCCCAAATTAATGGCTTTTATATAAAACACTGAGCCCAGTTAGTGCTGTCCTTAGGCACACGGGCAGATTATTCTTAAAGATAAGTGCCCAATAACGGTAACTGCCTTGTGTTTAATTTTAAAAATGTAGTTGACACCTGTGCCCTAGGACACTATTATCACTGAACACAAGGTACAAACACAGAAACCTGTTTGGAGGGGAGACAAAAATCTCCTTTATTGCCTCCTGATATCATTGTTATCTAATATGCATTACATTGATTTGCCACATTCACTGTTTGCCATTCCCAGTAGAGGGATATTTGCCCATTTTCAGCTGTATTAGGAGCTAGCATAATGCCTGGCATCTGGTAAGAACCCAGTTCATAACCGTTGTATGAATTAATAAAAACACAAGGTATGTAAGTGATGTTAAACGCGATGAGAAAGTAGAAAATGAAGAGGGATTGGGTGGGTGTTAGATGTTTTAAGTGAAGCCATTGAGGACTTTGAAAGCAAAGGCTGGGGAGGGACCCTTGCAAATCTTTGGGAGGAGAGCCTGAGGACAGGTAAGTGTGAAGACCCAGAGATGCCCAGGGGGCCTAGAGCAGAATCAGCAAGAAAAGGGACCAGCTATAAGGGAATGGATGCCACAGTGATGCAAAAGGCGGGAAATACAAGCTCTGCAGGCTGTCTTAGGGCCGCCGGCTTTTCTTGTTAATGTAAAGCTGTCTTCAGATCTGACCCTGGAAAAAGACGTGGTTCTAGTTAAGGTCTCAGAATTTTGCTAGCGTCCATTGTGAATAATCTATAGGAGTCCGAGAACGGAAGCCGGAGGACCAGCGTGCCGTTGCCTTCCTTGTGAAAAGCTGCCTGAAGAGAAACAGCTCAAGGGAGGAAGGGCTTGCTACTCAGCTTCAGTCCATCATGGCAGATGAGGCATGGTGGCAGGAGCTGGTCACATTCCTTGGCAGCTAGAAAGCAGAGTAATCAAAGCTGGCATAGGTCTTCTTGCCTCGGTTAACCTACTCTACAAAGTCTCACAGACATAGTCAAGGGTGTGTCCCTATGGGGATTCTGAATCTCATCACCTCAACCATCATAAACAGGTAAAGGGCGATTATAATGATTGGTGGGAAAGACAGAAACTTGGGCCAGATGGTAGGAGAATTCGTGCGGAGTACCAGTCAAAACAGGCCAGTGGGATTTACTGAAAGATTGAGCATGGAGACTGAGAAGTTAAAGGAAATTCCAGGTTTCCAGCTTAGCAGCTATGAAGATATGATTGGCACGTTACATTTTTGGTGCTCAGAGTGATTTAGAGATAAATATGTGCTACTCATCCGTGATTGTGTATAAAACCATGGGGTTGGCCAAGGACACCAAGAGACTGACTAGGAAGAGAAGTGAGTGGCCCAGAGACTGACTCCTAATTTATCACATTCTTGAATGGATGAAGAACTAGCAAAAGAGATCGGGAAGAGGAAAACAGTCAATGTGATATTCTAGAAGCCAAATGAAGAGGGGCTTCAAGGACTAGGGAGTGAGTTCCAGGGGATCCAATGCCTTCTTCTGACCTCCATGGGCACTGGGTGTGCACATAATGCACAGATGCATGCAGGCAAACACTTATGCCCATAAAATAATAAAAATTTTCAAAGAGGCTGGATTGATCAATGGGCACAGCAGCAATGGATTACAGTCTGATGATGGCTCACAGTTCATCTTGTAGAACTTTTGATTTCTATTTTGTTAGTGAAAGAGGACGTGAGATCATCATTGAGAATGAGAAACTAGGAAGAGACCTGAAAATTTGAGGTGAGGGGAGTCAGTATTGAGTATAGCAGGTATATGGTCATGAGCAGCATAGAAGACCCACCGGAAGAGAGTGGCCCTGGCTGGAGAGAGAGATGGGAAATGGTTAGTTGACTCTCATCACAGTGAGCTGCAAGAGTGTAGGCACAAATTCAATGAGGTGAATTGTTGTAGAATATTATTTGAAGATGTATTATATTTGTTTATGCTGTGGAACATGTGTTTAATGATGCAAAGATGTGTTGCATTCTTTTATATTGCAATTGTTTAACTCTGTGAAGCTGTGTTATTTTGCCTGTCTAAAATACCTGATGGTCTAATAAAGAGCTGAATGGCCAATAGTGAGACAGGGGAAAGGATAGGCGGGGCTGGCAGGCAGAGAGAATAAATAGGAGAAATATGGGGGAAGGAGAAGAAGAGCAACAAGATGAGGAGAGGAGGATGTCAGGGGCCAGCCACCCAGCTGCACAGCCAGCCACTGAGTAGGAGTGAAAGTAAGATATACAGAAATAAGAAAAGGAAAAAGCCCAGAGGTAAAAAGGTAGATGGGATAAGTTAAGAAAAGCTGGTAGAAATTAGCCAAGCTAAGGCTAGGCAATGATAAGTAAGAAAAAGCCTCTGTGTATTTATGTGGGAGCTGGGTTGCAGGCCCCCCAGAAGAGTAGAAAAAACCACCAACAGTGAACCATGTTCATTTGGGCTTGAGGTTATGTCATTTGGCTATGGAAGACAGAGGGATGCAGGGGTCACGGTGAATGGGAGGGATTAGAAGAGTAGACCTGGAGCGTAACTGGATGTGCAGGAAGTGGAAGCAGGAGGAAAGACTGAAGGTTGTAGGTCCTGCTGAGGTGGGAGAGTTGTTGGCTTAGGGTAGTAGAAGGAATGGACTGGAAAGATGGGAGGTCGTGTCTGAGGCAGGTGTAAAATCAGGAACATGGGCCATGCTTACAGGACACATCAGGGAGATCTTAAGCTTTTTAGACTCTGCATGGGTAAGAGAAAAATTAGCTTTATTAACATAACCCCTTCTTACAGGGGTTTTACAGGTAACTAAGGTAGTGGTAAGAATATGGTTCTTACCGGGCAGTGGTGGCGCACACCTTTAATCCCAGCACTCAAGAGGCAGAGGCAGGCGGATCTCTGTGAGTTCGAGGCCAGCCTGGTCTCCAAAGAGAGTTCCAGGAAAGGCGCAAAGCTACACAGAGAAACCCTGTCTCGAAAAACCAAAAAAAAAGAAAAGAAAAGAATATGGTTCTTGAAATAAGGAAAGCCTGGGTGACTTTTGTTTTCATTTAGAGATGGGGGAGGGGGAATTCACAGACACATGCCACAGCATGTGGAGGTCAGTCAGAGGGCAACCCGCAGGATCCAATTCTCTCTTACCCTGTGAGTTTTGGGGATTGAACTTGGGCCAGCAGGCTGAATAGCAGGCATGTTTACCCACTGAACCACTGAAGTTTGCCCTGGCAATGTCCTTTAGCCTCTAGACTTTAGTGTCCCCATGTGGGAAATGTCCTCCTGGGCTACTGTGAGGAAAAACAGCATTTAGAATGTAGAGGGTACTGGAACATCATGTCTGAGTTTTTCACTATTCTTCCTTCACCCATTAGCAGAGACATGTTTCTGAATCACACCTGACCACGTGCTTCTCTTATTTCAAAGCCCGGGCTTCCCCACCCGTGGAACCTGTAGGGTCATTTAACATGACATTTAGTATCTGGCCACTTTTTCATCCTTACCTCAGCCCACTTCTCCCTCCGCTGAAGTCATACCCTGTTTGTTAGATACATGATACTGTGTACCTGGCCTGTTTGCTTTGCTGATCTCTCTGCCCTTTCATGAACCATTGCAAATATCACCCCTGAGTATGGCACAGTCCTCACTCCAGGGCCTCCCTTGTCGAGGCCACATAGCATTCTGTGGTCTGTCATAGTCTGTCTCCTTGGCTGGACTGTGAGTTATAAAGTCTCGATGACATCGATGCTTGTATCTCTGGCACCTAATTTTTAAAAAATGTTATCATCACTTACTGTAGGTTGCTTGTAAAAGACCGTGCTATTTTATATTGTAGGGGGTGCGGGGGAGTCACAGCTAACAGCCCATTTCCTTCGGGCTGTGTGTGTGCTTGCCTGTCTGATATGCCTGACCCACTTCTTGTGCCCAGCCCCGGACTGAATAGCACTTTCCCCCTTAAAAGATGGAAGCCAGGCTGGAGAGATGGCTCAGTGGTTAAGAGCACCGACTGCTCTTCCAGAGGTCCTGAGTTCAATTCCCAGCAACCACATCGTGGCTCATAACCACTTGTAATGAGATCTGGTGCCTTCTTCTGGCCTGCAGAGACACATGCAGGCAGAATACTGTATACATAATAAATAAATAAATAAATCTTTAAAAAAAAAAAAAAAGATGGAAGCCATTTCAGTCTTTCTGGGAGCTTTTCCTGTAGAACTGAGTAAGCTCTGTTTGCTCGGTGTTTTGGACCCAGCTCCATGGATTGGGGTCTTCATGGCATTGTGATGAAAAGGAAAAAATTCGGGCTGAAGAGACGGCTCAGAGGTTAAGAGCACTGGCTGCTCTTCCAGAGGACCCGGGTTCAATTCCCATCAACCACATGGTGGCTCACAACCATCTGTAATGAGATCTGATGCCCTCTTCTGGCATAAAGTCATACATGCAGATAAAGCACTCACATACATAGAATAAATAAATAAATCTTTAAAAAAAAAAAAATGCCCGTCTTCTCCAAGGGCTAGAATATGTTGGCAGGGGTTCTTGGCCTTGTATGCACCCGTGGCCTTGGCTGGTTTATGTTTTGTTCGTTGGTTTGGTTTGGTTTAGTTTGGTTTGGTTTTTGGAACTCAGTCTGTAGACCAAGCTGGCCTCAAACTCACAGAGATCCTCCTGCCTCTGCCTCCTGACTAGTTGATGTTTTAATTATAAAGGTTGAAAAAAGGAATGTGCAAATACTGATTGGTGTGTGGGGGGGTTGGGGGTGTTGGTTTTGTTTGGGGTTTTTTGTTTGGTTGGTTTTGTTTTTAAGAGAGGGTCTCCATATGTATCGCTTGACTGGCTTGGAACTCAACTATGTAGAGCAGGCTAGCCTTGAACTCACCTGCCTCTGCCTCCCAAGTACTGGGACTAAAGACATGCACCATCACACCCATCTGTTTTTAAATATTTGATATTATAAAATGATGAAAAGTTTCCATACCTTTTTCTCTTTTAACATCTTTGTTATTGAGAGTAGATTTATAATTTTTTTATTTATTTAACTTTATTTTATGTGCATTGGTGTGAAGGTGTCAGATCCTCTGGAACTGGAGAGTTACAGACAGTTGCGAGCTGCCATGTGGGTGCTGGGAATTGAACCCAGGTCCTCTGGAAAAGAAGTCAGTGCCCTTAACCGCTGAGCCATCTCTTCAGCCCCAATTTATAATTTTATAATCTTCCAGAAAGAGGCCAAATAATGACTAAATAGAAAAAAAGAGATAGATAGATAGATAGATAGATAGATAGATAGATAGATAGATAGATAGATGAGTCAGTCTTTGACAAGACTGAGAAAACCAGGGCTTCATTTATTATAAATAAGTACTCTACCACCAAACTATGGCCTTAGCCATATATGTACGTGTGTGTGTGTGTGTGTGTGTGTATGTGTGTGTGTGTGTGTGTGTGTGTGTGTGTATGTATAGGATTATGTTCCGATACTTCTGTTTTACAATTTTTGCCAGTGTTTTGCTGGCATCTTATGTTTGTACACCTTGTGCATGTCAGAGAGGGCAAAATAGGTGGTGGTGAGCCACCACACAGGTACTGGAAATTGAACCTGTGTCCTCCGCAAGACCAAGTGCTGGACCTGGTGTAGGTAGCATGAGGCTTTAGTCCTAGCACTCAGGAGGCAGAGGCCGGCAGATCTTTTTGTGTCTGAGGCCGGTCTGGTCTACATAGTGAGTTCCAGGCCAGCCAGGACTGCATATTATGAGATCTTATCTCAGAAAAGAACACATGCTCAGGGCTGGAGAGATGGCTCAGCGGTTAAGAGCACTGGCTGCTCTTCCAGAGGACCTGAGTTCAATTCCCAGCATCCACATGGTGGCTCACAACTGTCTGTAACTGCAGTTCCAAGAGATCTAACAACCCTCACACAGACACACATGTAGGCAAAACACCAATGCACATAAAAATAAATCATTTAAAAAAAAGAACACATGCTCTTAACTGCTAAGCATTCGCTCTAGCCCATGCTGTATAAATTTTTAACAGAAATATGTGTTTCCTAAGGAAATATATGTGTATTATAAACATTTTTTAAACCCAACCTGACTTTTTAATTCTTTTGATTTCAGCCTGAGATGTGGTCATGCCAGCCAAACTTCTCCAAACCCTGGCCTCTTTACACAGTGCATCATCCAAGGCACGTCGGTGCAAGAGACTTTCTCAGCTTCCTTTAAAACCGCTTACAGAATCTGAACATACAGCATGCCGCAACACCCTGAAAATACAGCGACATTTAGGTTCCTTCTTTCCTAGTATACCAGCTGACAGTTTGAACAAGCCAAAGATCCTGGAAATAAGCTGGATGATCTCAAACGCAAGCAGACCCTTTCCATTAACCGCTGTCCATTGTCGGGATGGAAAAGCACACCTACCAACCATGCGCCCCTTTGGGACTCCCAGGATAGAGACCAATAAACCAGATCTCTTATGTTCTAAGTGGTTTATAAAAACAGTGAAAAGGCATTACTCTATATCAACTGAAACACTTGTTCCAAAACAAGACCTTCCACCGATCAAGAGGCCCCTGAAGGCATCCCGGACGCGTCAGCCATCCAGGACCAACCTGCCAGACCTATCTGTGAATGAGGTAAAGCCCACTAGTTCTGTGGCCCCTGAGTGCGTCGGTCCTTGTGTGCCCTCCCAACCGGCATGTGTTGCACCATACCCTCCTGCTAACGTAGGAGAATGGGCAGCCAGCTTAGAATGCCGTACTAGACCTTTGAAGCCTAACGCAGCCAAACCAACAAAAAGACCACGCAGCAGTTAGTTGCCCGTATCAAGTGTGGCACTAAAGGCCCCAGTCATGGTGTGGGAGGGTTAGTTAGGCCAGGGAGAACTGGAAAAGAAGCCTCCAGCCAGGCCAGCCAGGGATGCAACTGAGGAAAAGAGCTGATTTTTCGTTACTGTTGTTACTTGTTTGTTTTTTAAGAATTGAGCCAGAAATGCATCTGGAAGTTAAAAAGATTTACCTGCCAACCAGCAGGTGTTTACTAGCCTGTGGTGACTGCTTAAGGGTGAAGAGAGGACACCGCAAGGCAGGAAGGAAGCAGTGATGGCTTTTGCTGTTTTACCCTCTGCAAGTTCAAGCATGTCTTTGTTTTGATTTCTAGTCACTGTTAAGGAGTTTCTGGGATTTTTTTTTTTTTTTTTTCAGATGCAGTTGGCATTTGTCCTCCAAGCTATAAACAGTTTAGGGTCAGAGCCGAGGCCTTAATTAACTTAGTGTCTTGAATGATATCTTCAGCCGTGCCTTGTACTTACATGTGTACTAAATTGAAAAAAGAGGCAGAGAGGTCTTCGATGTCTATAGCCTTGTGCATGGTGGCGCACATACCCCATAGTGGATCCAGCTGAGGAGGCTGAAACAGCTGGATCATCTGAGCCTAGGAATCAGAGGCCAGCCTGGATGGTTTAGCAAGATCCTGTTTACAAAGAAAAGAATGTATATGTTCAAACCTTGGTTGGCCCTCCTAAATCTGCCAGAACAGTCAGAATGTCTGTCTGTCTGTCTGTCTTCAGACTTGAGAGCGTAGACCCTGAGCATGTTTCATTTTGATGGGGCTTGTTTTTACTGAGCTGCTGACAGATTTTGAAAAGACAAACTTTGACAGGCATGGTAGCACCCCGAGGCTCAGAAGGCTGAGACAGGAGGATCAAAATTGAGGCCAGCCTGGGCTATATAGTGAGACCCAGTTTCAAAAGAAAAAGAAAGTACAAGCCAAGGCCATGTCTTTAATCCCAGCACTCAGGAGACTAAGGCAGTCAGATCTCTGAGTTCAAGTCCAGCCTGGTATATGTAGTAGGTTCCCTCCCAGCCAAGGCTAAATAGCAAGACCTTGTCTCTAAAAAAAGAAAGAAAGAAAGAAGAGCCGTGCCAAGGGTGGACCTGGTCGCTGGGCAGTGGAGGGACTTCATGAAAGGCTTGAATTCGGGATCCTGGTTTGGCTTCACTCCTCACACGGCCGCTACCCAGACTGTAATGGAAGGCCTCCTCCCTGAGCCCTGGGGTGCTCTGCGAGTTAACTCACCCGCCAGCATTTTTCCTTCCTCCGGAGAGGTGGAGCTGAAGGTTGCAGGCCTTGAGTCCGGGTTTGTGTTCCCAGCATCCAGTCCCTATCATGAATCCAGCCAGAGCCCAAGAGTTACCTCAGAGAATAAACAGCATTCCTTTCCCGCTAAAAATTGCAGAGGATGTGGGATGTGTGCCAGGAACAAGAAGGCAGGGACCCAAGTGATGCTCCGGTGTCCCGTGTCACAGGGAATGGCACCGGCTTCAGCTCTCCTGGGAGCTAAGGATGAAGGCCGACTACAGGTTTCCCCAGTCCCAGGGTCAGTAAGAGAGAATCACCTCCCCCTGCACCCTGGTCATGCTGCAGGAGTGAGGCCCTCAAAAGAGGGATCAGGACTGCTAGCCCCATCTGCTGGACCGTGGCTTCCAGAGCCAAAGAAACAAAACGTGTTGAAGGAGACTGCATTTGTTTGTCTTGTTTTACGTTTTAAAATAGATGTGAGTGAGAGGCCTAATCCAGTAACTGTTTTAGGCGGCTCTGGTTACCTATTTAGGAACAAGTTCTCATCCCAAAACCTGAAATATGCTTCAACATAGGTAAATTTAACTAGCACTTTAAAATAAATCAGATAAGCTGTGAAAAACTAGAAAAGACTGTATGAAAATGAAAGCTGCTTACACAGTAGTGTTACCTTTAATAGGCCAAAAAAACAAAAAAACAACCAAAGACAGCCTCCTTCATGGATCTCTTTCCCCTTCTAAGCAGCTTAAGTGAAACAATACCAAAACAAGATGTCAGAAAGAGTCTATTTATAAAACTTCTGAGGTAATACACACACCATTAATCCCAGCCTTGGGAGACAGAGGCAGGTGGATCTGAGTTCGAGGCCAACCTGGTCTACTGAGCTAGTTCCAGGACAGCCAGGGCTACACAAAGAAATCCTGTCTCGAAAAACAAAAATAAAAAGCAAGAAAGCTTGTGAGGTGTATATTAGTAGAAGCAGCCCACAGCTGTACATACAGGAGTCCAGGCAAGTCACATTCCCCTGAGCTAAGTGTTCTGAGAGAAGCACAGGTAAGGACTGGGGAACCAGGCTCGCCAGCATCGGGGAGGACAGCTCACAGCAAAGACTTAGCCTAAGTAAAGGCCTTGTGTTTGAAGACATTCTTCATCTAAGCTTAGAATGCATTTTCTCATGGAAATGGTGATGGAGTAACCTGCTACACCTCATCCTTTGAGAGGATTGCATTTTATCACAGAGGGGACAGGCCAGCCACATAAACAAAGCAGGCAGAAGAGGTAGGGACTGCCTCACCTAGAGACGTCCACCCTAGTTGGGCATGTCCAGGTCTTGCCTGTGGTCAGAGATGCTGGGGAGTCTGTGGAGTCCCTCCATTTGTGTTGACAGGTCACATTTTAGAAATGCTACAAGCCGGGCGGTGGTGCCCCATGCCTTTAATCCCAGCACTCGGGAGGCACAGCCAGGCGGATCTCTGAGTTCAAGGCCAGTCTCGTCTACAGAAATGCTACAGTTAGAGAGCTGGGTGTAGTGGTGCACACCTTTAACTCCCTGTACTCGGGAAGCAGAGGCAGGAAGATCTTGGAGTTGGAGGCCAGCCCGGTCTACATAGAGTTCCAAGATGGCCAGGGCTATATAGAGAGATCTTGTCTCAAAAAGAAGAAGAGGAGGAGGAGGAGGGAGTGGGGCTTCACTTTCAGGATTGCCCTGTCAGCTTTTTTGACTAGCAGAAGCAGGTTCTTTTCTGACTTGAGCGGAAATTTGCCTCCATGTAACTCATTCCTCTCTGTGCTCACTGAACTCCGTGTGCACATGGAGGTTCCGCAGCACACTCTGGAGGGCTGTTTTTGCAGGGTAGAGTTGCCTCACGGAATCCAGCTGCCGCTGCAGGTGCTTGAGCCCTCTGGTAACCTCGGTCCTCTGCTCCTCCCCTAAACAGGACCTGATGCAGTGCACAGCGTTTGCAACAGCAGATGAGTATCACCTGGGAAGCCTGTCGCAAGAGCTGACCTCCTGTGGCTATGTGGAAGTGACGAGCCTGCCCAGAGGTACTGCCGCCCTAACCCCGGACCAAGTGTTCATGCTGTGTGCTAGAAAGTGACTCTCCTGTGGTGGTGTTCCGAGTGTACCTTTGTTCCCGCTTCATTTTCCAGTGGTGTGCATTATGAAAGTGGTCTCAGAGGTCTGTATTCAAGGGATACAGTTAAACATACCTGTAGAGAGTTGTTGGATTAAAATGAATATGCTTTACTTATCTTTATAGGATCACAGCCATTTGAGAAGATCAGAGGATGTGTGTGTGTTAGCTTCCTGTTGCTGTGTTAAATACCTGCAGTAACTGTGAGGTCAAACAGGAAAGGCTGATGGGAGCTCCCATCCTGGAGAGTTCAATCCACAGTCCGTTACCCATTGTGTGGGGGTCTATGTTGAGGCAGCACATCCTGGTACAGAACACGTGGCAGGGAAGCTGCTCCACACAGTGATGAGGGTCCTTTTCAAGGGTGCACATCCAGTGATCTGTCTTTCCTCCAGTAGGCCGCACCTTTAAAAGCTGCAGTGCCTCCCAGCATGGTGAGCCGCGACCAGTCCTTTAACACTCATCCAAACCACTGCTCCACACTGCTGCTTTACGGTCACATTAAAAAGCTATTTCAGCCCTCACGAATAACAGTGACAATAATTGATTATAAAAAAATTTTTTAAGCTAACAAAATTAAAGCAAAAGTTGAACACATAATTATAAGAAAGAAACCTGACTTAGTATTTTAGGAAGGTGGGAAGGACTCAGATTGACCTGGTCCCAGCCGTGGGTGGTGGTGACACCTTCGATCCTACAGTCAAGAGGCAGAGGAGGTCGGATCTCTGGGAGTTTAAGGCCAGTGTCTGTCTATGTAGTGAATTTCTGGACAGCCAAGGCTACATAGAGACCATGACTCACAAACCAAAAAAACAAGACTCCCTGGTGCCATAAGGGGTCGAAATGCCATGCGTTTTCACTGTTTATTGTATGAACAGACTGTATTTGATGGCAGAAGCTGATTTAGAAGAGCAAAGCCCGATGGGTGGTGGAGGCACACATCAGCACTCAGGAGACAGAGACAGGTGGATCTGAGTTCAAGGCCAGCCAGGAGTACACAGAGAAACCCTGTCTCAAAAACCAAAAAAAGAGAACAAAGCTCTGTCCTGAACCCCTGAGATGAAAAATTGGTCAGTGTAGCCATGACTGATGCTGAAGACTGCCACTGGTGTGGCTCTGCAGCCTTTCATATCCTTTAGGGTACTTTGGGCTACACAGGTAAACTGTCCTGTTAGTACAAAGTTCTCGGGGACTTGGGAATATGCTCCAAACGGTTGTGTAGGGTTTTGTGGCTGTCGAAATCTTACCAGGAATCCTGAAGCTTTGAGGATCCTGATGTTAGAAACCAAGTGTAGGGACTTGTTCGTGTCATGTCAGCACTCGAGAGGTTGAGGAGGACAAGTGGAAAGCCGTACTGGGTTATGGCTAGACATGGTATCAAACACATAAAAATTAAAAAAAGAAGAAATTGTACATAACTGCACACATTAGTAACAATGTCTTGATTGGGATGTATTGTTTAAAATTTACATTATAGATGATATACCTATAAGAACTATTACTATACTAATATGTAAAACAAATAATGATGAATATTGATACATTCAACAGTATTTAAAAGATTAAAAATGTTATGGATAAGTAATTATAATGGTAGTTTTCATGATTAACCTTGAAATTAGCTAAATTTTTAAATTGTCACACTTTTTTTCATTGTACATTATCTATTGTCCAAACTTTACACAATTTAATTTAAAATTCATGGGGTGGGGGTGTAGATCACTTGTCAGTGTTTGCATGCCCACAGCCCTGGCTTTGATCACCAGCATCACTAAAACCAAGCGTGCTGGTGCACATATAATCCCAGGAGGTTTGGGGCAGAGGCACCAGAAAGATGTTCAAGGTTGTCATTTGTTCCATACTGAGTTGGAGCCAACCTGAAGTATGTGAAACCTTGTCTAAATAAGTATAAGAATTTTAAGAGGCATTTAAAGAAATAACATTAATTTATACATTTTTAAATTAACTTTGTAGAAAGACATTTAATTCCTGACATAGTTGTATAGAACCTAAAACTGTAATATTCATTTAACTGGACTACTGGCTACTGAATCAAAAATCAGTGTGAATGAGCAGTTGTAGATAACATTGCCAATATTATAGGTTGTAGAATGTTCTAGGGATATAATTTCTTACTTTCATTTCGTTTTCTAAGACTTTTTTAAAATTTTTATTATTTGTATGGGTGTTTTGCTTGTATGTATATCTGTACATCATGTGCATGCCTGGTATCCTACAGAGTCCAGAGAGGTGCTGGGTCCCCTGAAACTGAGGTAGAGTTGGCTGTGAGCCACTGTGTAGGTGCTCAGAACTGAACCTGGATCCTCTGCAAGAATAGCAGTGCTCTTAACCTCTGAGCCACCTCTCCAGCCCTCTAAAATTTATGTTTATTGTATATGTGTCTTTGTGTGCATGCACATGTGTGTGCCAGAAGAGGGCATCTGAGCACCTGGAAATGAAGTTACAGGTGGTTATGAGCCACCCAACATGGGATTTGGGAACAGAACTCGGGTCCTCTGCAAGAAGAGCATATGCTCCTAACCACTGAGCAGTCTCTCGAGCCCCTATTTTGGTTTTGGTGGTTGGTTGTTTGGTTGGTTGGTTGGTTCTCTGTGTAGCCCTGGCTGTCCTGGAACTAGCTCTGTAGACTAGGCTGGCCTCAAACTCTGAAATCCGCCTGCCTCTTCCTCCCAAGACTGGGACTAGAGGCGTGCGCTACCACTGCTCAGCCCATTTTCGCATCTTAAAACCCTTCTTGAGTCTTCAGTGGGAAGTTGATAATTGTGCTGTGGAGCACTGTGGATTGTGAAGTGACCTAAGAACAGATTACACGTACAGGCTGCTCTCAGCAGGCAGTGTACGTCACCTGGAGACACAGCCTTGACTGACGTTTTCAATCACAGATGCAGCAAACATTCTGGTGATGGGTGTGGAGAACGCTGCCAAGGAGGGTGATCCCGGAACAATATTCCTGTTCAGGTAAGACAGGACGGACATGGCTTTGGGGAGACAGACGGCTGCGCCTGGATGGCTGGAGTCGAGGGTGGGCCTGCCTCCGCTGCGATCTTCCTGGGCCAGTGCATTTGGGGTTTGGATCTCTCATCTGATTCTGACTGCATCTTGGAGAGTTTGTCAGGGTTAAATCTCCTGGTAGGTCATCTTTCTTCGAATATGTATTTATTTTATGTTATGTGTATGAGTTTTTTGCCTCCATATGTGTCTGTATACCATGTGCATGCCTGCCTGAGGAGGCTAGAAGAGGGCATTGGATCCCCTGGGACTAGAGTTACATCTGGTTGTAAGTTGACATTTGGGTACTAGGATTGAATGTGGGTCCTCTGGAAGAGCAATAAGTTCTCTTAACCACTGAACTCTCTCCAGCCTCTGGGAGATCAACTTATAAAATGAAAAACAAACTTTCTGTGAGACAGGGTTTCTCTGTGTATCTCTGGCTGTCCTGGAACTCACTTCGTAGACCAGGCTGGCCTTGAACTCACAGAGATCCGCCTGCCTCTGCCTCCCAAGTGCTGGGATTAAAGGCATGAGCCATCACCACCCAGCTAAAATGAAAATTTTTAATACAAGTAAATCATTGTTGCCCGACATGTCTTTCACTGAATATGCAAATGGGGCAAAGCAGTCCTGTCACTGTCCTTATGAGACTCCACACCTGCTGGCCTTCGCTTGCCTTCTGTAGCATTTCAACTGAAATTTTAGCCGGCCTTGGCCATTCCAGATACCTGAGAGAGGGACCCGGGTTCACACAGTCTTAGCCTTTTAAAGAGTAGAAAGGCAGGACGGTGGCAGTAGCAGCCATGTGAAATACCTGCTGTCCCTTTTACAGCCAAGAAAAGGAGGGTCGGGTGCATTGGGGAGTAACCCATAGTCGGGACAACTAAGTGGTGGAACAGAAGGTGGATGTCCAAAAGAATGTACACTAACCCCGGTACGGTGGTGCACACCCATAATCCCAGCAGCCTGGAGGCTGAGGCAGCCTGGGCTGCAGAGTGAAGCAGTAAAAAGGCTAAACTCTAAACATGTACAGACACATGGTGGCTCGTGTCTGTAGTTCCAGATACTCAAGCAAGCCATCTTACTAATCAACCAATTTTCTTCACCTGCATTCTCAGCGTGCTCTAGAGCAGTGCTTCTCAAACTGTAGGTTGTGACCCCCTCGGGTCAACCCTTTCACAGGGTCACCTAAAACCATCAGAAAACACATATTTATATTATGATACATAACAGTAGTACAGATTAGGAGGTAGAAATGAAAATAAATCACAACATGAGGAACTGTATTAAAGGGTCGCAGCACTAGGAAGGTTGAGGACCACTGCTCTACAGGCTACCTGAACATGGCTTTTGGTATGTCTCTGAAGACTGTTTTCTCAGGGCTGGAGAAATGGCTTAGCAGTTAAAAGCTGCTGTCCTTGTAGAGGACCCGGGTTCAATTCTCAGCACATATCTTGGTGGTTCACAACCGTCTGTACCTCCAGTTGCAGGGAATCTGTCACCCTCATGTCTGTGGGCACCAGGCACCACACAGTGCATCCACACATGGAGGCAAAATAAAATACTAAATCTGAAAAGAATGTATTCTCCCTTTGCCGAGGTTGACTCTCCTGTTCTTTGAATCAGGGAAGGAGCTACTGTGTTCTGGAATGTAAAAGACAAAACTGTAAGTACAGTACAGTGTAAGCATGTAGAACTCTAGTTTCTAAGAATAATTTGTCACTCATACTCAGCAATCTGAAGACTGGAGTGCAGGGACATACTGTCATCCACAGTTACTTTTCTGTGCGTCACACAGTGTTTATCCCATCACTTTCATCTTCCAAAATATAATGACTTTCAATTATTTATAAATTTTCTACACGATACAGTTGAATTAAAAGAGTAGGTCATAAGTACAACCAATGTACTATTGGTGCTTGGTCAAGTATGTTGTAAGGCGTGTACATGTCTGTCATCCCAGAACTCATGAGGTGGAGGCAGGAGGATTGTGAGATAGAGGACAGTACCTGAGCTACAAAACGTGCCTCCAAAAAGAAAATAGAAAAATCTGGGCATGGTTACACATGCTTATAATCACAGCACTTGGGTACTGAAGGCCGAAGATGGGTTACAATGTGAGGCCAGTCTCTTGGTTACATGAAAGAAACCATATCTTTAAAGAAAAAAAAAAAAGCCTGCCCCAAACCATACCCCTTCTCTACTGAAATCCTTTTTCACCCGAAATCTACTCCTCAGAGGTAACCATGAATAATGTCAGTGCATACATATCCTTCTGTGTGTTTTCAGGGTCACTGACAGGAAGGAGCTACGCACATCGTAGGGAAGGAAGGGGGGGGGTCAAAGTAAATGCACCAAAGCGGCTGTCCGACTGTTGTAAAGACAGGAAGGCTGGTAACAGGCCTCGCTTCTATGAGCACTCATGAATATTTCGATCCAAAAAGGAAAAGCTGTTTTGGAGAGCAGTTTAGCAGAATTGTAAGCACACATGTCTGTCTCCCCTTCCCCATACCCCTTCTTTGCAGGGCTGACAGTAGTCACACTTCAGCATGCTAGGCCTCTGCCCTAGAGCCTCTCAGCAGTTCTTCAAGAAGTACCTCACGGCAGGAAGGTGGTGCTGTGGGATAATGCCCTGAGAGGGGAGAGAGTAGATCACCCCATGGATGGACACTCGGGGTGGATAAATAAGGTGCACATCCTCCTTTAAGAACAGCAGGGAAGATGTCCATATGTAGAGTATAGTCCCACTCACATAGAAAACAAATGGCACACACGCTCATAGAAAGCATGTAGACGCATGTGGGATCTGCCCTTCGCCCCTCAGAGACAAAGGCTATTCACTAGGTTTAGTCATGGCTAACTCAGGATCAGGACTCGGGAGCACAGTCTACATCATTATGTTGCTTACCTTTTTAAAAATTCATCTTATGTGTGTGAATGTTTAGCCTGCATTTGTGTGTATGCACCATGTGAGTGCTGGGTGCCTGAGGGAGTCAGAAGAGAGGGCATCAGATCCCCTGGCACTGGATTATTGGGCCATTGTGAGCCACCATGTGGGTGCTGAGAACTGAACCCAGGACTCCTGCAACAGAGGCTCTAACCGCTGAGCCATCTGTCCGGCCCCTGTTGCCTGTTGCTTTAATTTTTACAAGTAATTTGCCTGTACGATGTTTTCTTTTTTTTTTTTTTTTTTTTTTTTGAGGCTCAACAAAATATATTAGCAGTGATTTTCTTCGGGTGCTGGATAATGGTAATTTTTCTTTTCTTTTCAATGCTCATCTGTACTTTCCAAATGTCAAAATAATGGACACGCCATTTGGTTAGTTTACTGTCACGGTGAGCTTGCCTTTTCCTACTGAGACTCAGAAAAGATGCTACTAAAGTATGGAAAGCCGTCGTGAGCAGATGAGCCCGTGTGGCTTGTAGGGAGTCGGTGTAACACCAGCAGACCTCCTCCTCTCCTAGGTGAAGCACGTGATGCAAGTTCTGGAGAGACACGAAACCCAGCCCTACGAAGTGGCTCTGGTTCACTGGGAGAATGAAGAGCTGAACTACATGAAAACAGAGTAAGCATGTCTCAGCACGTGTGTGAAGAGGGCGGGGAGAGCGCCGGGAAGCTTGGAGGAGATCACTGTGACTATATGGAGATTCTTAAGTTACTGGTCAGAGCCAGTGCCCACAGCAAAGAACAGGATTTGTATTTACATTCTCACGTTATCAACCTAAATTAATGGGAGCACACCCTCAGCAGGATGAGTTTATCAGGTTATTCCAGTCAGGATTTACTTCCCAGTAAATCCATGGTTTTTTGGTTTGTTTGTTTTTTTTTCAGTTGAGTTTGAATATGACAGATGTGTGCTGAGGAGGTGATCCAGGAGAGCCACTTTGAGAGGTGTGAGGGCCTGACAGGCATCCTCAGGTGAGGCCATGTGGGCGAGCAGCGGCCTAGGAGCCCTCCCGGCTCCTCCGTGCTGTGACTACAGGCTCAGGCCATCAGGCCTTTTTGTTCTGTGGAATTACTAATCTAGTATCTCTCTCTATTGAGTCTTTTGAACATTTGACAATAAAAAGTTTACTGCGGGGCTGGAGCGATAGCTCAGAGATTAGGAGCACTTGCTGCTCTTGCAGAGGACCAGGTTGAGTTCCCAGCACCCACGTGGTGAATTAACAGCAGTTTATTGGCTAGGTATGGTAGCTCAAACCTGTAATCCCCAGCACTTAGGAGCTGAGACAGGAGAATTGCCATGAGTTTGAACTAGCGTAAGCTAGTGTGACAATGTGTCTCCAAAATACAGTAAAAATGTTCATGGTACACAAGCTTTATCTGATTATTTTTGTGGGCTAGTTCCTAGGAATGGAATTACTCAGATCAGAGAGTAGGAGAACATTTATAAAATGTCATCAGTTGTCGATTGGCTTCTAGGAAGACAGAGTGCAGCTGCTTTTAAAATTTGAAAGACGATTTTTCCTTTTCTTTTCACAGGGGACAGTCTAAACTGCACAGAGGGGAAATCAAGTTAAACTCGGAGCTGGATATAGATGACTCCATTCTAGAAAAATTTGCTTTCTCCAATGCTCTGTGCCTCTCAGGTCAGTTATTCTGCTTTGTGCAGATGGCATATTACATAGCTTTATTAAACATTGGGTCATGATAGCTGGGTGGTGGTGGGGTGCATGACTTTAATCCTACCACTTGGGGAGGCAGGCAGACCTGAGTTCCAGGACAGCCAAGGTTGCAAAGAAAAACCCTGTCTTGAAAAACCATGGGGGCAGGAGGAAATTGGGTTATGATTTCGGATTGTTTTCATAACACTCAGTACAGCCTTAATATTCTTTTTCCTCTTTGAAAATGTATAAACTATATCATCCACTGGTTGTTCCTGCCTTGTGAACTGTATTGATGAAGCTTCACTTCTCTGAAATGGACTCACGTTACTGGCACGGCCTTTGCTGTACTCAGTAGCCTCTAATCCAGACATAGCCCAGCCCTGTGTGACCGGGAGCGAGTCACAGCACTGAGATCACGGCCCCTGGTAAAAGCATAGGTGCTCCGTAAGGGTTTCCTTTATCCTACTGTGCATCAGGCTGCAGGGACAGTACGTACCCTGTGGGAAGCCTCTCAGGTTACTCTGATTTGCTCAGTCCTGAGGAGTATAGGAAAGGCCATGGAAGTCTCACCTGCCTCATCTACAGCACTACCCATAGGGGCTAGGTGTGATCTGGGTTCCTGAGATGTGAGCAAAAGTCTGGAATAGGAGATAACCTGTGTTCTGCCAACAGACTCAGAAAGCTGAAGTCTACTTCCCTCTCTTTTCTTTACCACTATTTTTATCTTCTTTAGTTTTGAAGTTTTAGTACTTTGGCTTTTTCTGTTGTTTTTGTATTGGAATTATTAAAAATTCCATTGTTGGGCCAGACTGGCACTTACCTTTAATCTGAGCACCCAGGTGGCAAAGGCAGGTGGATCTCTGTGAGTTCAAGGCCAGCCTGGTCTACATAGCAAGTTCTAGGCTAGCTGGGGCCGCAAAGTGAGAACCTGTCTCAAAAATAATTAACTGAGCCAGGTGGTGGTGGTGCACACTTCTAACTCCTGCACTCTATGAGTTCAAGGACAGCCAGGGCTACACAGAGAAACTGTCTCAAAAAAAAAAAAAAAAAAAAAAAAAAAAACTAAGTAAATAATTAATTGAATAAATAAAATGTCATGTGACATTCCTTTCTTGTCTCTGGGTCATACTTAGAAAGTGAAAACATCTTTTTTATGTCCCAAATCAGCCTCCGACTCCTCAGCGCTAGGGTTACAGGTGTGCACCACCACGCCCAGCTGTGCATCTGCTTCTTAGTTAGGAAGCGGCAACAGAGGCACCGTGCCATTCTGCGTTCTGTGTAGATGTGCCCAGGATGGTAAAGAAACGTTCCCTCTTCCTTCTTTTTCCAGTGAAACTGGCTATTTGGGAAGCAACGCTGGACAAATTTATTGAGTCTATTCAGTCAATTCCAGAGGTAATTATATCAGCTCTATGCTTTTTTATCTAGAATTGGCTTTTTGGGGGAGAGTACTAATTGCCAACATAATGATACGCACATTTGAGTATAAAGTACTGATAACTAGAAAAGCTGCAGAAACTGTAGTGGAAACACGTTCAGTTACACAGAAAATGATGAAGTCAGCTAAGGAATCCCACGTTGAAGACTTCAGATGACTGTGCTGTGAGTGCAGTGTTTTCAGTGTGACTCAATGAAAGGCAAACCGTGCTGGGTGTGGCCCAGTGGTGGTGTGATTGACCAGCATTCACAGGGTCCTAGTTTTTACTATAACAGAATAATATGACTCATTATCCTTGGGGGGAATGGGTCTGGGCTGCAGAGATGGATATGTGATTAAGAGCATGGACTGCTCTTGCAGATGACCTGGGTTTGGTTCCCAGCACCCACATGGCAGCTCACAACTGCTTATAACTCCAGTTCCAGGGGATCCAATACTCATTTCTGGTGTTCTCTGGTATTAGTCACTCATGTGATGCCAAAACCAACATGCAGGAAAGCACTCATACACATAAAAACAAATCTCTTTAAAATGAGCAACAAGGAATGTTTATCATCGAAAAGACTGAAAAGGATACATTAATTGGCTTTCTCGTAGGTAAACATAAGCCTGGGGTAACCAGTGTTTTAGTAGGAAAGGCTTATTTGCCCAGCTTGTGCAGCTGGATGGGTGCATTGGTTTAGGCCTTGGGAGGCGGCTCCTTGTGGCAGGAAGCCCATGGTGGGGCAAGCTGCTCACCTCCCGGCAGCCAGGTGGGAAAAGGGCCAGGGGCCCAGCAGCCCCTTCAAGGCCATGTAAGAAGTGGCCTAACTTCTTCCCAGAAAGCTGCACCTCTAAAGGTTTTACTCACTTTCCAATAACACAAGCTGAGGATGAAGCCTTGGACGGACAGCCTATACCAGCCATTTAGGAACCAGGCTGTAGCAGAAGGGATGGAAAGCCTGAGTGTAAAATTCTGAACTCTTGATATGAGTTAGGACATTTCAGTGGGCAACAGTTATCTAAATCATTCATATAAAATGAAGTGTTCCTTTGAGAACATGCTACATAGACCTAACACTGATTAGAAAGATGTACATGCAGTGCTCCCCCAGTGTCTGTCAGGAGGATTGACTGTTCCAAGAGTTCTTCCTGCCCAGGGTACCAAAATCTGTGCAGGTCATCTTTGCCTAAAATGTCAGTGTTTGCTGTGATGTGTGTAGAATAACAAACCAAGAGTGTACCTGATCAGTAAAGGTGCAGTTTTTAGTATTTCCTGAATGGGGTTCATTGGAGCTACAAATGGAGACCCCACAGACAAAGGCCCATTGTGTGTTTCCTGTTTTTGTTTTCCTTCCAAACAGGCACTGAAAGCTGGGAAGAAGGTCAGACTGTCTCATAAAGAAGTTATGCAGAAAATGGGTGAGCTCTTTGCCCTCAGGTAAAATGTCCTCTTGTAAATGAAGGATTTCCTTTAAGACAATCCATTTAACTCTAGGCAGTAAAAACTCTTCCCCATGAGAAGCAGGAAGGCTCCATTAGGACTGTCAGGAAATCAGATGAGTACAGAAGAGCAAAGCTCCTCTTCATTCAACATGTCACACGTCACACGGCCCCCAGGGAAGCAGGGCAGTGCACATAACGCAGAGTGTGACTTTATACACTTAGTTACTGGGTGTCATTGTTCCGGAAGTTTTACCCTAGTTTATTGAGTCTGACACTGGATAGTGGTCCAGATAAGGAGGAACCTATCTCCTCACTGGTGACTTCCCATCTTTGTGGAGTAATGTGGCCTGGTTGCGGTTGTCTGGCTGGGCCAGTTACCAGTTTCCTCAGATGTCTTCTCACCACCTTAGATCAGCCAGCAGAAGGGTGGTCCAGGGTTTCCCAGACGGCAGGGATGCTCATTCACGTTCCTGAGAGCATCCAGCAATAGACTTGTGTTCCCTGAGAAGTAGGGGAGATTGTTTTCCCCTATTCTCTAGCTAATACAAGCAGAACCCATAAATTGTAATACCCAAACTCAAAAGTTAGGACTAAATGAATTTCATTTGAGAATAGTTTCTACAAAGCCTGACTTTCCTTCCCCTGTTTTCGTCTTACAGTGAAAGTGTGTCTGTTACTGCAAAGAAAGTAATGGGCCAGCAGGTGGCTCACTTGCTGTTGAGCAAGCCTGGCAACCCCAAGTAAAAGTTTGGAGAGACAGGCAACCCACAAAGCTGTCCTCTGATCGCTACATGCTTTGCCACACACTCTCAATAGTTCAAAATTTTTTTTTTTTTTATTTCTGAACCTGGAGACTTATTCCATGAACATACAGACACACGTGCACATAAATCAAAATCAATCTTTTTTTAAAAGAGATATAGTGATCTGTGAAGACGCATAGCTAAGGGTGTTAGGTGAGAAGTGAAGTCGTGGGGCTGCAGGTGTAGCTCAGTTGGTAGTGTCCACCTCGCACGCACAAGGCCTCGCTTTGATCCCCAGAACTGCAGGAAACCGTGGAAATAAGAGAATCAGAAGTTCAAGGTGATTCTCAAGCTCGTCAAGGAGTTTGAGGCCAGGGTACACTACATGAGACCTTGTCTTTATTTTATTTTATTCTTTTTCAAGACAGCTTCTCTGTGTAGCCCTAGCTGTTCTGAAACTTGCTCTGTAGACCAGGCTGGCCTTGAACTCAGCTCCACCAGCCTCTGCCTCCCAAGCGCTGGGATTAAAGGTGCACCAGTACACCTGGCCGAGACCTTGTCTTAAAAAAAAAAAGAAAGAAAGAAAAATTACAAGATATGGTGCCATTTAATGCCACTGCTGTGGAGATGGATGGAAGCAAGTCTCTGTGATTAAAAGATCAGGCTAGTGTATGCAGTGAGTTCCAGATCAGCCAAGGTAACAGTGAGATCTTGTTGAAATACAAAAACAAAACAAAACAAAAAATCAAGTTGCAAATTATATATGTAGTATTTCATTTGCATAGTAAGAATATTTTTATTTCTCTTGACCTGTACATATTCACAAGTCTGTTCAAGGAGAAATGTACAGGTAGTCCTACGCAAGTGTTCACAGGCCTGTCCTGTCATTAAGGAATAAAGGACTTTGCATTGTTTGGTAGGCTAACCAAGCTGACCACTGTTTCTGCTTTCCTCTCCAACATACATCTTAGAGTTAAACAGCTGTTTGTATTTTACTATGCAACATGAATTTCCATTAAAAATTAAATATTTTTAAAGTAAGCTCACACTTCTGATACCAAAATATGAGTGAAACTAAGAGAGCACCAGTGTGGCGGCACACCCCTTAGAAGTCTTGGTACACTAGACCAAGGCTTACCAGAGCCAAGCTAGCCTGAGCTACATAGTCAGTTCCTGGCCGGGCTAGCCTACGCAGCCCTGTTGTAAAGGAAGAGGCTGCATGCTGCTGCCTGTCTTGTGTTTGCACAGTGGCTGGAAGGTTATAGAGGAATCTGAAAGTGGCCAGTGAGCCCAGAGCCGGGAAGGGAGAGCTTCCGGGATCAAGAACAGGGAGGTTTACCCGTCCTTACCTTTTTATTTCTTCCTGGCTTTCCTTTAGAGGGTGCATAGGTGTGGGTGTGTGTACACTTCTCAAGTATTTTTTGAAGAGGGACACTTAAAACTATTCTCTTATTGCACCATGAAAACAGGGACTATAATAGGAACTGGTTTTTATTTCACCATAAATAAAAAGCTAAACTGTACTTTCTGATTTAAGGTACCGTATAAACTTGAGTTCAGATTTCTTGATGACTCCTGACTTCTACTGGGACAGAGCAAACCTGGAGGAGCTTTATGATAAGACCTGCCAATTTCTCAGCATCACTCGAAGAGTTAAGGTATGTCTTTAAGAGAAAAAGACATCCAGAGCAGTGGTGGCGCACTCCTTTAATCCCAGCACTTGGGAGGCAGGTGGATCTCTGAGTTCAAAGACTGCCGGGACTACAAAGAGAAACCCTGTCTGGAAAAACGGGAGAGACAAGAGAGAGACAGACAGAGATTCTCTGCTGTAATTTTATTGCTGAAATTTTCAGCCAAGTCTGTTTAATTGCATTTGAAGAAATACTATTTGACTTCTGGTCATGTCTCCTCAGATTCCCACTTCCGCCTCTTGTCCTCACTGCAGTCGGTTTAGTTTTTTTCTCAGGAGACTGAGACAGGAGGATTGCTTTTGAGCTCAAGACCAGTGTGAACTACAGAGATACTGTTTCAGCCATGACCACCCGAAGGAAGGTATAGAATGAATTGTTAGAAGAGGGGTTTTTAGATATAAAGTATCACACTGTAGCCCAGGCTGGCCTCAAATTGTTACAAGAGGAGTTTTTAGATACAAAGTATCACACTGTAGCCCAGGCTGGCCTCAAACTCCCAGTGATGCTCTTGCTTTAGCCCTAGTCCCAGGATCACAAACATGAACCATGGCATTTGGCTCCACTTCTCAGCTTTCTGGGTCAAAGGCTCAGCTCTAACATTTCCATGTTCTTTGTTTTAATGTTTCCTTGGTTTTGAGGTGGAAGTCTCACTATATTGCTCAGGCTGGCCTTCAACTTGGGGATCCTCCTGCATCAGCTTTCCAAGTAGTAAACATGTTTATCTTTCTATTACATGTGATGTGCATAGTATATGCTTGTGTTCATATGTATATGCACATGTAGATGTGCACATGCATGTGGAGGCTAAAGTGTGACTTCAACCATCCTCTACAGTTGTCCACCTTTATAAAAAAGATTGTTATTTATCTATATGTATCTATGTGTCTGTGTGTAATTCAAGGGGTGCATGTGTGTGGAAGGCAGCTGTTAGATCCCTTGGAGTTAGACTAACAGGCAGTTGATAGAAGCCTCTCAGTGTGGTTCTGGGAACCACACTCCGAACTGGACTCCTGGAAGAGCAGCAAGTACCCCTCATTGTTAAGTCAGCTCTCCACTCCCTCCATCAGGCTTCAAACGGGCTCTTGCACTGGACCTCACTGGTTCATTCAGACTGTTGGCCAGCAGAGGCCTCAAGGGTCCTCTTCTTTCCTCCTCCCCAGCTCTGGGATTATGGGCATTTGCTTCTGTGCCCATTTATTTTTTAATTATGTCTGCTTATTTGTGTGTGCATATATGCCAGTGTGCATGTGGGTTAGGAAACTTGATTTCTCCTTTCACCACTTAGGTTCTGGTGTTTGAACTCGGGTTGGCAGGGTTAGTGGCAGGTGGCTTTACCTGCTGAGCCATCTTGTAGGCCCTATGCCTGGACTTTTTATGTGGATGCTAGTGATCTGTAATTGGGTCCTCATGCTTATATTAGAAGCACCTTATCAGCGGAGCCACCACGCACTGTTTTCTGCTGAGGGTGAGTGTCTGTTTCTAATGGCCAGGCACAGTGCTGGTTTACATTTATTCTGTGGGAGGTAGGGAGTGCGTGGGTGCTGTGGTATGCATGAGGAAGTCAGAGGGCAACTATTAGGACTTGGTTCTTTCCACCGCGTGGGTACCAGGGATTGAATTTAGACTTAGCAGCAAGCACCTCTACCCACTGAGCCATCTTACCAGCCTCAAAGTTCCTTTGTTTTAAACTTTCATTCTCTCAAACAGCTTCTAAAGCCCTCATTACTTTTGTTGCCTAGAACAGTGTGTATAGCTGTTCCTGGTCTACACTTTTCAATATTACTTCCAATCACTTCCCAGTCACCTTATGCCCCATCAAGTAAATTACATAATTTCAAAAAACCCTCTAAATTCATTGACTGCTATGCAGTTCTAGAATATATCTGTTTCTCCAATCCAGACACTTGTTCTTTGCATAATCATCCCATCAAAGGTGTCTATGATTTGTCACTCATCTTGGTGTTCCTTTGTGTCTTCTATAATGCAGGAATGTAGAGATACTTGCCAAATTTCAGGCAGACAGCCCTCCCAAGCCACGTCACCTTAGCTGGCTTGGGAAGGACGGGTCAGTGGTGTTTGCAGAGTTGTTTCAGGAGACTCGGTGTAGTTTGATAACCAGATGTGAGACATTTGTAGCCCAGGTTGTCTGGACACAACACAGGAAAGGAGATTGACTTTCCTGATGCACAGGCTAAAGACAGGGATATGAGGGGATGCTAAAGGTCTATGCAAATGAGGCTCTCCAGTGCTAGCATTGGCTAACTGCTGCTGTGCAGTAAACTTCTCCAAAACTAGCAGCTTAAAGCAGCTCTTCCTCCTAGTTTTATGGGTGAGGGCCTCTCTCAAGGCTGCAGGATCCACTTCCTGTCTGCTCATGTGGTTGCTAGATTCAGTCCCTCGAGGCTGTTGGACTAAGGTCTCAGTTCCTCGCCAGAGAGGCTTCTGTGAGAGTATCTAGAGTCTAGATTCAACAAAACAGGAGGCGGTATCTTACAGCCTAATTACAGTCCTAGGTAACTGTCTTTTCTGCACTGCTCTGTTTAAAATAAGTCAGATGCCCACCCATACTCCAAGACAGGAGGTAATGACAGTGAGCAGCAGGTCAGAAACATATCTTAGAAGTCACCTGTCAGAATGGTTTTGAGAAAAGTTTGTTTTAGAAGCCTACTTTGTAAACAGTGACCTACATCATCCTCACACTACCAGTTAATGATTCAGCACCTACATGGTACCACATACCTGTCAATTTCCAGACACTCAGTAGGTACACATTCATATGCATAAAATAAACCTAAAAAAAAATTCTAGAAAGACAAATACCTTCAGGGTGAAGACAAACTACTTCAGATGCTGAAGATACAGGTTAGTTGGTGAAGAACTTTCTGGTATGCATGGATGAACCCTGAGTTCTATATCCATCATCTATACACTGGGAGCGGTGGTGCTTGCCTGTAATCCCAGCATTTATGGAGAGAGGGAATCAGGAATTCAAGGTCATCCTTGGCTACCTAAGTTGGAAGCCAGCCTGGGCTACGTGAAACCCTGTCTCAAAAGAATAGTACAACACTGATTCTCTTTAAGACTAGGGAGTGTGGTGGTTGGCAGGTGGGGGTAACACACTTCAAAGTGAACTGTGGTAGTAGAAATGTAGTTACATAGATGTTGTTTGTTAAAATCTGATGCTTAGAATGGGTGTTATGTAAATTGTCTCCATTGATTTGAAAATAAGCCTCGTATTTTTTGGGTGCAGCTGTATTTATTGTGAAAAAAATTTAAATATTCCAATTTCCCTCTTGAGGTCTCTCTCCATGTGCAGATTTTGAGTGTAATCATTACGATGAGATATGACTGTCACCAAGATGTAGGCTTCTTTCCTGCTTGGAACCACCATGTTTCCACTCAAGCTTAATGAACTTGATTAGGAAACAGCCATGAGCTCAGGGCTGTCCGCACCACAAGCACCGTGTTTTCCTGACCTCCACTCTGGTGGAGGTCATGTGTCTCCGGCGACCTCAGGCCCTCCACACTGACATTCTTTTTTTTTTTTTTTGGTTTTTCGAGACAGGGTTTCTCTGTGTAGCTCTGCGCCTTTCCTGGGACTCACTTGGTAGTCCAGGCTGGCCTCGAACTCACAGAGATCCGCCTGGCTCTGCCTCCCGAGTGCTGGGATTAAAGGCGTGCGCCACCACCGCCCGGCCACACTGACATTCTTAGGCATCCCCTAAGCCAACTGCTATTCCCCACTAGTGTGTAAACTCCATGACATCTGCTACTGTATTTGTAGATAAACAGGCAACTCGATTTCAAAAGGAAACAAATTCTATTCTCCTGATTTTGAAACTGCTTTGGCCTGTGCCAAATGCTTGGGTTAATCCAGCTTTGGACCAAGAAAACGTATTTTAATCAGGAGACTTATCTTTAAAAGAATCTGGGGGCTGGAGAGATGGCTCAGCGGTTAAGAGCACTGGCTGTTCTTCCAGAGGTCCTGAGTTCAATTCCTAGCAACCACATGGTGGCTCACAACCATCCGTAATGAGATCTGGTGCCCTCTTCTGGCCTGCAAGCATGTATGTAGGCAGGACACTGTATACATAATAAATAAATCTTTAAAAAAAAAAAAGAATCTAAGTAGCTCTGGCTGGCCTTGAACTCAAGACACCTCAGGTACTGAGATTCAATGGTAATTCACCACCATTCTCTGCAAGAAAGTTCCTTAAGATTTGTTTTTTATGTAAATCTGTGTGAGCTTTCTGCAATACATGCGTGCAGGTCCCCAGAGTCCGGAAGAGGGTATCAGAACCCCTAGAACTGGAGTCACGGGCAGTTGTGAGCTGCCTGACATGAATACCAGGGAAGGCCTAGGTTGTCCTTTGCAGGAGCAGTAAACACTCTTACTGCTGAGACCTCTCTGGCCCCAGGAGACTCTAACACTGCACAGATTATTTGGGGTTTTTGTTTTGTTCATTGTGAGCAATTGTTGGGGGAGAACATGTTCTCTGTTCTGTGGTCACAGCTGAAATGGAGGTCTGTCAGCAGTTGGGAGAGAAGCAAGCTTAAAGATGAACACATTAGAGGCCAAGACTAAGCAGTCAGTAGACAGAACAAACAGTGTGCCCTAGATATTTCTAGTTAGAAACTACAAGGTGGGCCTATCATCCGGGAAGTTGTGTGTGCTGTCCCTCACTAATAAAGCAGTTGAATGCTGTGTAGAAGGACCCTGCGTATGACATACGATGCTTCAGTCCTCACAGCTCATCCTGGCCAAACCTGCACCAACTCTGTCCCCTAACTTACAGCTTTCAGAGGAATGTAAAGTACTAAATAGGTGTGTACCTACCTAGTACTCACGTCCAGGTTTTAAAATCAGAATTTGTGTGACACCCATCCATACCCCACGCCAACCAGTTTGTCCAAAGTGGCATAGCGCAGAGCCTCTGCCAGTTCGGCTAGTAGTGGTGCCATCTAGTGGTAAGTTTCAGGTTACACTCACATACTAAAACTCCAACCTTGGGGATTAGCATGGCCCCTGTGCCAAGTAGTCCGTGCCACGTGCTTAGTAAAGTTTCCAGTTCCCCTAACAAAATGCTAGGAAACCCTATTTTTAAACTTCCATCAGGGGTTGGAGAGATGGCTCAGCAGTTAAGAGCACTCACACTGGCTGCTCTTAGAGAGTACCCGGGTTCAATTCCCAGCACCCAACATGCCAGCTCACAAATGTCTGTAACTCCAATTCCAAGGAATCCAACACCTTCACACAGACATACATGCAGGCGAAACACCAATGCACAAAAATAAACCTTTTCTTTAAAAAAAGGCTTAGAAGCTCCATTAGTCTTACAAATATTAGTATGCCAAAAAGAAAAAAAAATTGAAACTGCAATACAAAGGGACCAGGGACTATAACTAATTTGGTAGTGTTTGCCTATCAAGCATGAATCCCTAAGTTCAGTCCCCAGCACTGCACAGAGAGAGGTGGTGATTGGTAGAACACCAGGACTCTGGGAGGTGGGAGGAAGACTGCAGGCCACACTAGGCTACAAAATAGCTAAGGGCTAAAGAGAGGGCTCTGGTGGTTTGAGTGCTTTCTGAATTAGTACCAGAGTTAAGGTCCCAACACCCATGTAGCTCACAAATGCTTGACATGAGCCCGAGTGGTTCTTGATCCTCTGGTCCCCCGTAGGCACCTGCACACGTGTTCAGAAATACACACAGTAAGCAAAGTGCCATTTTGTGGATGGAGTCACTAAACACCACTTGCTAATGGCTAGTTGTCTTTGAGGACTAAACAGCAAGAATTTGATAAACTGGGCTGGAGAGATGGCTCAGAGGTTAAGAGCACTGACTGCTCTTCCAGGGGTCCTGAGTTCAATTCCCAGCAACCACATGGTGGCTCACAACCATCTGTAATGAGATCTGGTGCCCTCTTCTGGCCTGCAGTCATACATGCTGTATACATAATAAATAAATCTTACTATGTATATCTAAATTTGTATTCTTTAAATATAAATGCATGACGCTGAGGTTTTTCTTGCAGGTCATGAATGAAAAACTTCAACACTGCATGGAACTAACAGACCTAATGCGGAATCATCTGAATGAGAAGAGGGCACTCCGCCTGGAGTGGATGATCGTCATCCTCATCACCATCGAGGTTAGCAGCTGGGTTCTAGTCCGGAGACACAGTCTCAAATGACTAGTTAAGATGCACTGACTAAAAACAGCATTCTCTAGTTTAGCTGTAAACTTATCATGCACAGCCTAAGATCAGATCACCTGCCACGTGAGAAAGGCAGTGCTTCTTCCAGGGACACTTCTCATCACAGCAGTCTTGGAAGTCACCTTAGCTGCTGTGGTGGTGGATTCTTTCAACTTGACACCAGGTAGAACCACCAGGGATTTGTGAGCCTCAGAAAAACCCTTCTTTTCTTAGGAAATGAAATTCAGGTGTTTCAGCACGAAATTAGTAACTCTAACTTCTTTATTCTCCTAAGGTAATGTTTGAGCTGGGAAGAGTGTTTTTCTGATCTTGTGAAAATGAGAATACTACTGGAAGAGATAATTCAAGTTCTCCAACTGAAAAAAAAAATCAGCATTCACTTCTGGCGAATTCTTACGCAATAGGTATTTAAACCTTTAAATCAACTGTCAGTGGGCATGGGACACACACCTGTAATCCCGGCACTCTGAAAGCTGAAGCAGGAAGATGCGTTTCAGCCTCGCCTTGCACTGCACAGGAAACCCAGCTGAGAGGGGAGCCGACTGTGGTGTCACACACCAGTCTCAGCACTTGGAAAGCAGAGGCAGAGGACTGCCCAAAGTTTGAAGCCAACTGTAACACAGCAGGACTGTCTCAAAATAAAACAAATGTCATAATGACCTTTTGCAGCTCTTAAATATATTGTTGCCCAAATAAAAATTATGAATATGATGTTTGGGTCAACACACTGAAAGTTCAAAAGGAAACTGTTTCATCAGTTTTAGCGGCCTAATTTGACTGTTCATAGGTACACTGCATCTTAATAATCAACCCTTTGTCCTATAACATCAAGAAAGCCAATCTTCCTACAGACACACTTTATTATGTGCATGGCTTAATGCACTACCCACACCACAAACACATAAAATTTAAAAAAAAAAAAAAACTTGGAAGATACTTACCTTCATGGCCTTTTCAGGCATAGCTCTGCCCTCCCTCTTTCTAGTCTACCAAGATCACACTTTTCACACATGTGTGCTCACCCAGTATTACTTTGCACTAGAATGGAATGTTCATTTGTTCCTTGGTTAACTGTGTACCCAGACAACACAAGTTCACTGGTACCTTGCTGATAGTGTCTACTACTACTGCTGAGTACCTGGCCTCTGTCGGGCACACTGTAAAGATGTAGGAGCTGGGTCCCAGCTGAGATCCGTCTGTACCCAATGGTACTCAAAAGTTTTCCAAGGAGCCGGTAGCATGGAGAGTTCATAAACTAGCCGTCACGAGCCTGCCATGACTTCACAAACAGTAGCATCTCTCAGCCACGCTGGTTGGTCTGCTTCTTAAACCACACGAAAGGACAATTAAACTGGTGAGTATAGCCTTTTTGAGCCAAGGCCATTAAGATTACCTCTGTTAAGAGATGCCATGTCCGGGCTGGAGAGATGGCTCAGAGGTTGAGAGCACTGACTGCTCTTCCAGAAGTCCTAAGTTCAATTCCCAGCAATCACATGGTGGCTCATGACCATCTATCATTAAATCTGATGCCCTCTTCTGGCATGCAGAACGTTGTATACATACATAATAAATAAATACATCTTAAAAAAAAAAAAAAAAAAGCCGGGTGCTGGTGGCGCACGCCTTTAATCCCAGCTCTCGGGAGGCAGAGGCAGGCAGATCTCTCTGAGTTCTAGGCCAGCCTGGACTACCAAGTGAGTTCCAGGAAAGGCGCAAAGCTACACAGAGAAACCCTGTCTTGAAAAACCAAAAAAGAGACAGACAGACAGACAGACAGACAGACAGACGCCATGTCCAAAACTGTTAACAACAAATTCCAGTCGATGGCAAGTGCAATTACCTAAACAGGAAATTGTAACAATTTTAATACACTAGTAAAACCATGTTGCCGGATAGCTGACAAAATTTAACATTTATAAATGTTGCACAAAACAACAATATTCCTCACAAATATTTATTGGATAAAGTTTTAGGGGGGAACTGTAATACAAAGGCAGTAGCCAAAGAAAGGAATAATGCAGATTTGAATAGTTTTCCTGTATTTCAATGGATCATGGTGGACACTTATTAAGGTATTACATTCTGTAGTCATGCCTTGCCCCAATGTCGCACTTGGCAACCACACAGCATTGTATACCTACTCCAATGGTCACTCTTCATCCAGTTCAGCAGCATTACAAATTCTTATATATTACTCTCAGCTCCAAGAAACCATGGAGCAGCTAAGAGCCGCCCCTGCTCTGCAAAGCTTACCGGCATTGAAGGCAGGAGGAAACCACTAAGTCATCTGCTTTAGGGACAGGAACTCAAAGTTGACTGAACAGCCTTAGATGTTACCGTTTGAATTTTAAAACAACTTGGAACAGGAGAGATTTAAAACTTTTAACTTTGCTTCCATACAAGAGACTTGGGATTTGCTTATACAGTAACCATGTTTTTAATATTGGGCCGGCTGGTGTTTATCAACTAAAGGCTTCTAGAGGGCACAAACTAAGAAAAACTAGCCAAGTGCTTCTTCCATTCAGATCTACCACTCCTGCCCCAGGGCTGATCTTGAACTAAAGCCATGTGTGCTGGTTCTGGTCACCCAGAGCTTTACTTCTAGGCACCACAGGCCAATCAGGCACCTGGCAGCTCCTGTTTAAGCTTATTAGAATCCTCTAACAATCCCTTTGGGACCCTCTTTGCATAGCATGACCCACCATCCTGTGTCTTCCTGAAAGTGAACGTTTCCCAGAGCAGCCACTTTCTGACCGAGAGTGTGCAAGTCTGGCAAGAACTGACCCACCCATCTTCAGACCTCCTGAGGCACTGATGCTGGGTGGAAAGATACCTTTCATCTCACAGCTGTGCTGCAGTGCTATGGAGCCACAACTGTGCTGCCCTCTGCCATCAGGGGCTGTTGTCACAAAAACATCAGACAGAGGAAGTTTCTTCTCAATTTACTGTGGTGCTCAAAACCACCACCACCTCCAAAAGAAGCTACAAGTGGAAAATATGAATGAAATGCATTTATCTCACCTGCCAAACACCAGAGTTCCCAACAGTGCCAGTTAGCGGATGTTACCACCAACTGGGAGCTGCAGCTCACTCAGGAGAATCAGACTAGAGTGCATCTGCATCCTCAAGGAGACTTGAAAGTCAAAACACTGATTGTGGGGCTGAGGATAAGGCAGTGCAGAGTGCTTGCTTAGTACAAGCAGCAGCACCACATCAAACAGCCCTGTACTAATGCCTGGAATCTCTGCACTTAGATGGAGGCAGATGCTCAAGTCATTCTGTCTACTTCATAAGTTGAAGACCAGCTTGAGCTACAGAAGACTCTTAGAAAACAAGACAAACAACTAAGTTGAAAACATGTGGCAATTTTCCTTATAAATTTCATCATTTAAAACCCTTGAGTCAGCCAGGCAGTGGTGGTGCATGCCTTTAATCCCAGCACTCGGGAGGCAGAGCCCGGTGGATCTGAGTTCGAGGTCAGCCTGGGCTACAGTGAGTTCCAGGACAGGTGCCAAAGCTACACGAAGAAACCCTGTCTCGAGGAGAAAAAAAAAAGAAAACCCTGAGTCATTGCCAGGCTTAGTCACACACACCTTTAATCCCTGCACTCTGCAGGCAGAGGCAGCTGGATCTGTTTGAGGCCAGCCTGGTCTACACAATGAGTTCGAGGACACCCAAAGTTACATAGTGAGACCCCGTCTTGAAAAAATAAAAAACAAAATCCTCAAATGGGACTTGAATAACTAGAATAGTACTTTAGTGGGGCATGGTGGTCCACACCTATAATCCCAGCACTTGGGAAGTGGGGGTAGTTCAAGATTATCCTAGGCTACAAAGTAAACTCTAGGCCAGCCTGGGCTATCAGACCCTGTCTCAGAGGGGGATGGGGGACCCACAGGGGCCTAAAGAGATGCCTCAGAAGTTAAGAGCACTTGCCGCAAGTTCCCAGCACCTGCAAATCAGCTCAGAACCATCCACAACTCCAGTTCCAGGGCATCCCAAGGCTGATCTGGGGCACCAGGCACACTTGTGGTACACATATATACATGCATGCAAGACTCATACACATACAGTTTAAATCTATAGGATTGGAAAAATAGCCCAGCAGTTAAAAGCACTTGTTGCTCATGCAGAGGACCCAACTTCAGATCCAAACACCCAATGCTCTTCTGACCCTGAAGGGCACCATGCACACGTGGTGCACATACATACACGCAAGCCAAACATTCATGCACATAAATAAGCCTGTTTGGTTGGCACCTCCAGCTCCCTCCTGCTTGATACTGAAAGCCCCAGTCCTGTCTCTCTCCAAACCATGACCTCTCATAGAACCTCTGAACAAAGGGAAGGCATCAAAAAGCCCAGTTCCGCATTCTTCACGGGTATTGGTAGCTTCTCCCCTGAAGTTGCTAGCAGTCCAAGTCCCACCCAAGCAGTCCGGCTTTTGACCATACTTGGGCACAAACCCAGCTTGTGGTGGACACGTCATCACCCCTGGCCTACAAGCAATATAACCTCCCTGCTTTAGTACAGGCTCGTGACTTCTCCTGCCTCCATCTCTGGAGCTGGAGAACTCACCTGGAAGTTGCTTTGCTCAAATAAACCTGTTCTTTTGATGGGGGGGCGGGGGGGGGGTTCAAGACAGGTTTTTTCTCTGTGTAGCTTTGGAGCCTGTCCTGGATCTCACTCTGTAGACCAGGGTGGCCTCAAACTCAGAGATGCCTCTGCCTCCTGAGTGCTGGGATTAAAGGTGTGTGCCACCACCACCCACCCAGCTTTTTTTACTTTTTCAATTAGGCTTGATCTGACTTATTGTGTCAAAAAACCTATTATCGTGATCCAGAAAACCTATTATCTTGGTGCCAAAACCCTGAGGAGTGGACAGGGTCCTCTGTCCACGTGGGGCCACTCCTCTCCCTTTCTCTTCCTCTTGGCCAGCAGCGATGACTTTCAACTCTGGGTTAAGTCTCTGGGTTCAGAAAGAAAATTAAAAACCAAAAAAAAAACAAAAAACAAAAAAAAAAAAAAACCAACAAAAAACCAATTTTGAACTATTCAGTGTGTGGCAGTTTTTGGTTTTTTTTTTTTTTTTTTTTTTAAGGTTTATTATGCAGTGTTCTGCCTGCATGTATCCCTGCAGGCCAGAAGAGGGCACCAGATCTCATTTTAGATGGTTGTGAGCCACCATGTGGGAATTTTAACTCAGGACCTCTGGAAGGGCAGCCAGTGCTCTTAACCTCTGAGCCATCTCTCCAGGCCTACATAAAGGTTTTATAAGCATTTAGTCCCAACACTTGAAAAGTGAAGCAGAGCTAACAGAAGCTCAATGAAGCGGGAGAGATGGATCCAGGGTTAACATTTGCTACTCTTTGAGAGGACCCAGATTCAGTTCCTAGCACCCACAAGGCAGCTCACAAGTCTCTAGCTCCAGTTCCAGGGAATAATGACAACCTCTTCTGGCCTCTGGGCACAAGTACACTCTGGGCGTACATACATACAAGGAAACATTTATTACACACAATAAAAATAAATCTTTTAAAGTTAAAGACACAGAGGGTATATAAGTTTGAGACTAGCCTAAGGTACCTGAGACCACCCACCTCTCCCCCCCTAAATTCAGTTCTAACTTGGATGTATGTCTCACTTTAGCCAAATTAAAGCACGCACTCAAATGGCTAATTTTTATGATTTTATTTACATAAAATGCTGGAAAATTTAAAACTGCAGTACAGCCAACAGATGGGAGTTCTAGGGTTAGGGGTGGGAAGAGGGTAAATCTGTAACAGAGAAAACCAATGGAGACTTGATGTGATAGACCTGTCCTGAATCCTTGGACTATATGTATATAACTATACATATAGTGCTGAAATTAACAGGACTGCACATGAACAGAAAATCAACTTTATTGTATGTATAATTTGAAGTTATTTATATAGAAGTCATCCATTTCAGAAGTGTATTAATGAACACCATCATTTACTGAGATTCTATGCTAGATAAGAACCCTCTACATTGCACTAACTTATTCTACACAACCCTAATAAAAATGAAGGTTAGAGATCACACAATGTGTTAGATGTAATACAACTCCAGACCAGATCCTTCCTGTGTCCGTGTCCGTGTCCTTGAAGCCAGAGGTTGGGAGCTGTCACCACCATTCATGGGGGAGGGGGGGGGATGCACGCCATGCCACGTAACAGCATCCGTGTAGAGGTCAGAGACAACTTTGTGGGGCCAGTTATCTTTTCCCACCTTTACATGGGCTCCAGGAGCTGAGCTCAGCCCAGCAGGCACCTTTCCGTTCTGAGCCATCTGACCAACCCTTCACCTTATTTTTGAGACCACCGCTTTTTTTAGGCTGGCGTGGCTGGCCAGTGACGCACCAGCTTACAACTCTGAGGTGGTGCTGGGGCTCCACAAGTCCTCATGCTTGCACAGCACTTTACCCACGAGCCACCTCCCAGCCCCAAAGCCTATCTTCTTAACCACAATGCACAATACTGGCTCCACTGTTCATAGACATCAGCAACAGCTCCTCCCACAACAGCTCCTTTGTTCCATTCCCAACTAACACAGATAACACAAACACAGGTAAGCCAAACACGACGTCACAGCAGCACCATCCGAGAGGAATTCTGCTGCGGTAGAAATGCTCTCTGCTATCTATGCTAGCACCTGTACCAGGTGTGACTTAGCTACTAGACTAGACCACGCAGATCTAGAGAAATAGACATTCTAGAAGAACGAGTAATTTATGATGGCAACTTACCACCAATCAAAGAAAACAATTCAAGGTAGATGTCACCCAACTAAAACTACTTTTTGAACATTTCCTCTCCAAAACTCCAGAGTCAGTTTCTATACCACCTTCATCTGTAGAGTGGAAGCAAATGTATATTACATTATCTCATTGTGTCCCTCCCCACTGTACCTTTAAGAGCAGGGCTAACCAATTCATTCATTCATTCATTCATTCATTCACACACACAACACACACACACACACACCCCTACCCCTGTACCTAGATGCTTTCTACAACAATCACTTTTCCATCCAGTGCTAGTGAGAAAAATCATCAAGCCCCTTAGCCTTAACCCTTCAACTACAAATCCACTGCACAAAGTGAGCAGATAAGCACCAGCAGCTCACAGTTACTCAAGCTTACAGTGGGGTAAAGGTTAAAAATATACAGGTAGGGGTGGAGACTTGTCTCCATTGGTAGGTGGTGTGTTTGTCTAGCACAGAGGAAGCCCTGGGTTAGCTCTCCAGCACACTATAAACTGGAGTGGTGGTGGAGGTGCACAACCTGTAACCCAGGCACCTGGGAGATGGAAGCAGGGTCAGCAGGGTCAGCAGTTTCAAAGTTCAAGGTTATCTCTGGCAACCAATGCCTGCTCAGGCCACCTGAACCGTATCACAATGGTCTAGTACGTGGGAACAGGAACCACAAAGGTTGCAAGGTAAGACAGTTCATAACAACAATCCCAATATTCCAGAACAAGAATAAGACCATACAGGAAGTCCCAGGCCAGCCTAGGCTACCAAGTGAAACCATCTCATTATAATGGGGGGAAAAAGGTTAAGCAAAATGTTTTAAGAAAAAAGCTTGTCATTCTCCACCTGTGATAGTACAAGTATAAAATAACCTATGTTGTCCTATCTGTTATTTACACTAGTCTAAGATTTCCAATGGGCATGGTGGTCCACTCCTTTAATCTCAGCACATGGGAGGCAGAGACAGCCAGAGTTACATGATGAGACATTGTCTCAAAAAAAGTTTCCATGAAAAAAAAAAAAAATTAAAAAAGCTGGGCCGTGGTGGCTCTTGCCTTTAATCCCAGCACTCGGGAGGCAGAGGCAGGCGGATCTCTGTGAGTTCGAGGCCAGCCTGGTCTACAGAGTGAGTTCCATCAAAGCCACAAAACTACACAGAGAAACCCTGTCTCAAAAAATAAATAAATAAAATAAATAAATAGTTTCCATGAAAATTTCACAGCACATAAAGCTGGGATGGTAACCTAAATCATGTAATGTAATCCCAGCTACCTCAGACTGGGGCGGTACATGCCAAGCTGAAGGCCAACCTGAGCAATTTAGCAAGACCCCATCTCAAAATGAAAAGTAAAAGGACAAGAGACTTAGTTCAGCAGCACGGCGCGCACACAGCACTACAGTCAATCCCCAGTACCAATAAATAATTTCACAGCATAAATAAAATACTGTAGCTTTCTTCACACTTCATCGCTCTCTTCTGGACTGAGGGCACCTGCACATGAGGGCACACCCAAACACATATACTGTGGTGGTGTTCCCCACAGCCTCATGTAATTCAATAGGTGGTCACACTGGTGGTGCTGTTGGGGAAAGTCTGGAATCCTTCAAGATAGATCATGCTAGACGGATTATGGGGGCAGACTTTGAGTTTGCAGCCTACCTCCCCTTCAGCTTGTTTCCCTGCTTCTATGTGAGGCTGAGATGTGACCTCAGCCTCCTGTGGCCACACCTCTCCTGACATCATGGACTCTACCTCTGGAACCATACACCAAAATAAACTTCCGAAGTGGGTTCTGGTCATGGTATCATAGCACAGCAACAGGAAAGTAACTAACACATACATAATTAAAAATAAAGCCTTCTTTAATATCTACAGGGACAGGAGGGATGGCTCAGTGGTACAAGTTCCCAGCACCCAATCCAATGCCTTCTTCTGGCCTACAGAAGCACGGGACATCCATGTAGTGCACACAAACTCAGGCAAACACACACATACACATAAATAACTAAAAAGGACTATGCAGAAGTCCTTTAAAAATACACACACACACACACACACACACACACAGAGCTAAACATATCATCAGAGGCCTGCAAACTGGAAGACCAGACAACAGATCTACACAGTAACTTCTTTAAAAAAAGAGTCAAAAGCAATTACCAATTTTCTCATCAGCAAACAAATTATTCATGATAAAGGTCAGGGAAAATATTAGTTTTCAAAGACTGAATCAGGCCTTAGGCCGGATAATTCCTTAACTTCTCTGAGCCTCCTTTCACAGTTAAGGCTGAGCAGAGAAAGTAGATGCCCTTAGAGGAAAAAAAAAAAACTGACTTAGTCAATTACTCACAGATGGACTTTAGGGAGGTTTCTGATTCCACCCTAACTCATATAGGAACTGGAAAACCGCTCAACTAAGCCAGCTGTCGACTGGCCACTGAGGAGCAGGAGGAGCTTACTTCCCTCCTGTCATCAGACTAGATGACCTGTGCTGGCACTGCCACCAGAAGGCAGTACCAGTGCCGGTGCATGGTTGCTCCTTCACTGTGGTGGATCACTTGCTCTGGGGAAGCCATCCATGTCAGCCAATAAAGAACTGGGGTCTGCGACCAACACTACTGGCCGGCAGTGAACCACCCTGGAAGCTACAGTAACTTGACTGAAATCCCTGAAAGACCCTGACACAGAGCCTCTCAGCTCCACCACTCCCTGACACCTGTGACCCACAAAAACTATGTGACATACATATATAAGCCTTACGGTCTTAATGGTGGGCTGGTTATAGCAGAACGACAAAACCAGTGTTTCCTCATATTGTGAGCCCAACTTTGGGATTATGAAATAAATGTAAAACAGTCCAATCAATTTTACAGGTACATACACCACTGGGAAAATAAAGGCAAGAGAATTCAAAATTCCAGGGAACATGGCATGGGCACATGAGAGCCTTCTTAAAAAGTAAGAGTACAGGCTGCTCTTGCCAAGGACAACTCAGTTCCCAGCACCCACAGCAAGTGGCTAAGTACTACCTAACTTCAGCTCCAGGGATTTGACCCCTCAGACTTCAGTGAGCACATACAAGCAACACACACTCAATTTAAAATGTGGCTCAGCAGGTCAGGGTCTGCTGTGCAAGCCTAAAGACCTGAGTTTGATCCCTAGAACCCACGTAAATGTGGAGGGACCCAAAGTATTCCTCTGACCTCCACTCACGGGCTACAACACACACCCACATGCCTATGCACCCGGTATTTTAAAAGGCATTCATTAGCATCAGTTAGTGAATTCTCACAAATTTGCATGTCCTTGACCACAGCAGCTCACTGAAGCACAGGGAATTCATCTCTAGGGACTGTGGCCTAAGTAACAACCAGTCATGAAAACTCTTATGATACAGCCAATGAAATAAATACAACAGTCTTCAAAATAAATTGGGTTTTCATCTGCTTTGTTTATGGGGTTTGTTGGGTTTTTGTTTTAAGATTGGGTCTCACTCTGTAACCCTGACTGGCCTCAAACTCACAGCAATCCTGCTGCCTCAACCTCCAGATAGCTGAGGATTACAGGGATGTGCCAGTTAGCTAAAATACATCTTTTCTTATTTATCCGTTAAGCTTATTATTTAAGAGGGTATGAGGCAGGCATGCTGGCAAATGCCTTACAATCTTAGCACTCAGGAGGCGGAGGCAGAGGCAGATGGATCTGTGAGTTCAAGCCCAGTCTGGTCTACATAATGAGTTCTCCGCCATTCAGGACTACGGTAAGACCCTGTCTCAGAATACCAGAGGACATGGTATCCCACATACACACTCTTAAGTCCAACATGTAAAAGCATGCCATTGTCCTAATTTAAGAAGTTACTCAACAGGACATCCTTCATAATACATAGTGAAAGACAGCATTGGATTCTGATCACATTTATTACCAAGCTCTTCCTGTTAACTTTCTCACCAATGTTTAAAGGAAATTCCCCCTTCAACCTGAGCACATACAGCTCACAACTTTCACTGAAACTATGGGAGTTAAAGGATAAGTTCAGAACTATTACTTTGTCCACTGTCAATGTCACATTGGAACTATCCTCTTCAAAACATACAAATAAATGCCTACTTTTATGGCTGTACCTCAGAACACAAACCAAATCTCTCATCAATACAAAACTTCACAGGATATTTACTCAGTTTTTTTTTTTTTTTTTGGATGAATCCACTCAGAATGTCAGCACTGTTTTCTTTGAATTCCCAATTTGCTAGATTTATTTTCAAAGTCCCAAAACAAATCAGTAATAAAATTGACTACTTATTCAACGTGGAGCAGCTGTGGCTCTTCTGTGAATCAGAGGTGTGACAGGTGCCCTTAGCACTGTCCTGAGCTACACTAGCCCTTCTCTGCAAGGGCTGCCGTTTCTCCCAGCCTCTCCATACAAAGGCGGCATCCACTAGACAAGGTGGGAGAGAACAGAGCCCACACAGCCTCTAAAGCTACCTACCAACCCGATGGGGACTGAAAACCAAAATAAGCCGCCCTCTCAGAACAAGTCAAGCAGACCTGCCTGTGCCTTGAGAACTAGCAGCGAAACAGTCAGGCTCCAGTTTGAGCAGCAACTTCTAAGGAGACAAGGATGCTCTAGAAAGCACACTGGCGGCAGCAGCTCCTGAAGGTTTGAGGACACATGCCCTCACCACATGCCTTAGGAATGATAGAGCGCTTACCACTGGTTTGTTCCTGCACAACTATACCAAGTCCTGGCAAACTATTCTTAAGACTCAAAGACAGGTGATATGTGGTGCACCCTTCTAATCCTAGCACCGCAGGGGAAGAGGGACGATTGTGGCAAGGTCCAGGCCAGCCAAAAGCTGCATAACTTTTGAGACTCTGTCTCAGAAAACACGAGGATGTTCTTTGATCAGTCCACCTTAACAGATGACTCCACAAGCACAATTTAAAAGAACGAAGAATCTAAGGATCTTAATCATGACTCTCTACACAACAAATCAGATGCATTTCAGTCACTTACTAAAAGGAAACAGACCCGTCAGCCCAATGAACCAGGCAAGCCAAGCCGTGGCCCCAATAGTGCCCTAGGTCAGGGTCAGAATTTGTTTGTGGAGGCAAACATGTAAGGACTCCACAAGTCGTTCATCTAGCTGATCAAAGTCTACGAAAGTTCAAGGCAGGTATCCACTGGATCTATTATTCACTCTGGGGCCACACCAGCTACACAGATGCTTAGTTTGTCTTCAAAGAAATTAGTCATCAGTAGCTGTACATAAAACTGGACTGCTAAATCAAAGTCAAGACTTCCAAGATAAACACTGCCAACGTGCCAGGCATTGTGCTAGGGGTCTGCCTCTGTAAAAACAAGTGGGTTTGGCATTGAGGTCCTTACAGGTACTACTGTGCTATAAACAAGTGTGATCTGGAAACTGCTGCCTCCATTTACTTAGGAGCCAAGCTTAAAATCTAAGATATGTAAAATAAACCATTAACTCTTCAAAAGGGATAAAATTGTACTTCCTTGACAGAACTAGCAAAATGGCAACATAAAAAGTACAACTTAAAAACCTTAAGAATGCTCATCAGGGAATTCCAACTCCACTATCATGTTACCATGTTTCAGGATCTCCCCGTTACAACTAACAGGATGGCAACTCTGAATCCACTCCACCAGATCCTCGATGCCAAAAGTCAACCAGAGTGGTGTACCGCACAAATACACACAACACCCTGCAGAGCGTCATAAACTAAATCTCAACCTAAGGAAATAAGCATCCCATCCCATTCAATCCTAAAAACATCCTAGGCCACAGATGCCTATGTGAGGCAGCACCTCCACCTCGCCACACAGGCCACACAGCGACATCTACTTCTGCACGACTTTCAGCCACCACCGGTGGCAACACCATCAGTGACTGACAGCAGCCCGCTCAAGTTCACATCTGAGGACGAAAAGCTAACACGGAGCAGTCCCGGTACCAAGGCAGAGCCAAGAGATGTCAGGCATCCCTTGACAGGAGGACGGGCATGCATCTCCCTCTGCACCCCGAAATGACCACCTGCATCTGCAGGACTGGTCCTACCTAAACACTCTGTAAACAAGGGGGTCGGGCCGCCAGCCTCCCGGGCCCGACCGCTGCGGAGAAGTTTCCTCGCCCCGGCTGCACATGGCTTGCAGAACTTTGGCTGGAGCCGCGAGCCCAGGCTGGGTGGGAGCCGCAGCGCCGAGCTGCAGGCGGCGGCGGCGGCGGCGGCGGCGGCGGCGGCGGCGGCGGCGGCGGCAGAGCAGCAGGAGGCGGAGGCGGGCAGGGGGGAGGGGAGCGGCTGGGGGGGGGGGGCGGAGGGGCTCTTGCCGCCACTGCTCTCTCGCCGCCTCTCCCCCCCGGCGGGAGCCGCTCTCAGCCTCTTTGCACTAGTCGCTCCGCTCTCTCGGTCATGTGACCTTAACGTAACCGGACAGGAAAAGCCCCGCCGCCGCCGCCCGCCGCCGCGCCGGAGACACCGACCGCGGCGGCAGCAGCAGCAGCAGCAGCAACAACGCGGGGCAGAGGCGGAGGCGGCGGCGGCGGCGGCGGCGGCGGCGGGGACAGTTAGGCTCGGCCGCCCGGCTCTGCCTTCCCCCTCACGCCCCGCCGCGGCCGCACCGGCGACAGGTAAGCGCGCACCGCCACCGCGTCCCGGGGCCCACGTGCCGCCCCCGGCCCGGGCTCCGGGAAGGCGCAGGGAGGGGCGGGAGCCGCCGGAGCTCGCAAACGGTTCCGGCAGCGGCCGTGGCAACAAAGGCGACGAATGACTCCCGGTCCCGAGGCTCCGGGGCGAAGGCAGGCGGCGTGCCCGAGCGCGCGGGGCGCCGGGGCGGGGAGGCCGGGGCGAGTGGGGGGGGGAGGGGAGGGGAGGGGAGGGGAGGGCGGGGGGCCGCCGGGCGGGGGAGGGGGAGAGTGGAGAGGGGGGGCGGCGACTGCGCCTGGCGCCGGGGCTCTGGCCGCCTGACAAAACCATCCCGGCAGCCAGGCGGCGGCGAGTCCCGGCCGCTCCATCCGGGGCTTCGCGAGAGGGGGAGGGGACGGAAGCCGAGAGGGCGGGCGCAAGGGGAGGGGGCGCTCCGCGTTCCGGTCCCAGTCGCCGGTCCCTGCTGCCCGCCGCGGCCAAGGGCGTCCGGAGCGGGGCGGCGGCCGGCCGGTGAGCGGTCCCGCGCCGGAGCCCCTCCAGGTGGGCCCGTCAGGTGCGTACTCCGCCGTCGCCTCCTGCTCGTGGTCGTCGTCGCCGCCGCCTCGGCGGCCAGGCCGCGAGCTGCGGAAGTGGGTTGGGGGGGGAGGGGAGGGAGCAGGGAGGGGGAGGGGAGGGATCCGGTCGGACCGGAGCAGGCCCGGCCTCTCTGGCGCGTCTCCCAGCTGCAGCGGCTCCTACAGCTGCTGCCGCTACTGCTACGGCTCCGCCTCCCGCTCCGCGGGCGGGGGCGCGCACGCGCGCTTCCGGCCTCGGGTCTCGCGCTGTCTGCGGCTCTCGCGCGCGCTGCGCCCCTCCCCCTCCCCTCTCCCTGTCCCCCGCCCCCCTCCACCTCCCTCCTCCCTCCCTCCTCCCTCCCCGCCCGCCCGCCCGGCCGCCCGGCCCTGGCGCCGGGGGCCGTGGCGCCGGCCGGGGCGGCCCGCGCGCGCGTGCGCGCGCGCCTGCGCGAGCGCGGCGTAGGCGTCGGCATTGTGTTGGGCGCCGCGGGACTCGGGGCGCGCGCGCGCGCGCGCGCGCGGGGCTCACGGGGCGGGGTGAGCGAGCGGCGCGACCTGAGTGCGTTGCTCCCCCCCCCTTTCGCCCCCCACCTCCCTTCGGACCCTGGGGGCGGGACCGGAGCGCCGGCCCCGCCCCCTCCCACACGGGGGGCGGGGCCAACGCCTCCTGGGCGGGGCCAGGCCGTCTTGGGCAGCTGCCCGGGCGGCCGCGCCCTCCTCTTTTTTTCTTGCACGGCCGCGCTGCGCTGCGAGCATCTCTTCTATCTATCTGAGCAGGGCCGCTGGGGGGTTAGGCATGGTATCCCACTGGAGCAAGCCCCCCAGACCATTGGTTCGCAGGACAGGATGCATGCACAAGTAGAAGCTGCGTAGGAGGCAAGCTTTTTGTTGCTTTTAGCTGGTAGTGGATTATAAAGGCTCTCCTGCAAGTAAGCTCGAGAAGCCCAGCAGGAAGAGTGTGGAAACCCCTGTGTCTGACAGGCCATTTACTGCGAGAACTTCCACCCCAACTCCTCCAACTAATTATACCTCCGGGAGGCGACTCAAGCTTTTGGCCTCCTCTCCCCACCAGTCCGCATTGTTCCTTCCCACCGCCATCCTACAATGCATTTGATCCACTTAGTGTGAGAGTGTAGATTCGACTCATTTTCACGGTGTCTTGTTTTAGTAAAATACGGCATAAAGGAAATGGACTTGGCCCCATAACTCCGGGCTGATCTGAACATGTCTAAACGGGCTGTTGTGGCCTTCCTGGTTGATGATACCTATACAGCGTCTATACTATAAACCCTGACCACCCAGACCAAGGCGTGCACAACCAACATTTTACTCTGAGAGGCGTGAAAGTATACCAAGTTAGAACGAAGACATTTTAATCCTCATGACTATGGTTTCTCACAAACTAAAAAATTAAATTTCGGAGGGGGAACATTCAGAGTAACATCTTTACTTTGCCAAGGATATTTGTTTGGGTTTTGTGTGTGTGTGTGTGTGTGTGTGTGTGTGTGTGTGTGTGTGTGTTTTGTTTTGTTTTGAAATAGGGTTTCTTTATGTAGCCCTGGCTGTCTTGGAACTCAGTTTGTAGACCAGACTGACCTGGACTCACAGAGATCCGCCTGCCTCTGCCTCCCAAGTGCTGGGATTAAAGGCATGCGCCACCACTGCCTGGTTGCCCAGGACATTTGTAATTTGATCATGTCTTTTTTTCTTTTCTTTTCTTTCTATTTATTTGTTTATTTATTTATAGGCAGAGTTTCTCTGTGTAGCCCTGGCTGTCTTGGAACTCTGCTCTATAGACCAGGCTGACCTCAAACTCAGATCCACCTGCCTCTGAGTGCTGGGATAAAAGGCATGTGCCACCCCCCCACCCCCAATAACTTGATAATTTTTAAGAAGAATGTAATTTTATCTCTAATTCTTTTAAAGGTGGTATTTAGTTTCTCATTTAGTAAGCTTGGGATTCCATGTGTGGTTTTTTGTTTTGTTTTTCATAGCTAAGGAATTGACTTATTCTTGTTTAAATATTGTTTAATATTTAAAATTAAAAATAAAGTGGATGGATCCCACTGAAAGATTGCACTAGTGGGTGATAGAAAACTTTATCATGTTTTTCCTACTTCCTTACACAGTTTTTTCATTTGTTTGTTTGATTTTTGTTTGTTTTGTTTTTTTTGAGGCAGGGTTTTCTGTGTAGTTTTGGTGCCTGTCCTGGATCTCATTCTGTAGACCAGACTAGCCTGGAACTCACAGAGATCCGCCTGTCTCTGTCTCCCGGGTGCTGGGATTAAAGGCCTGCGCCACCACTGGTTTTAAGCTTCAAAGAATGTATATGTAAATGGGTGCCAAACTCCCACCAAAATACTCCAGCAAAGTTGATGCTAGACGTGTCTTAATCTCAGAACAAAACCTGGTAAAGTTTTTTTTTTTATGTTAAAGATGACTATAAACTTTACAAGGACTTCTAAATTTTTCATTTTACAAGATCTTTGTGGTGGTTTGAATAGGAATGGTCCTGATAGGTTCGTGTGTTTGAATGTTTAGTCACCAGGGAGTGGCACTATTTGAAAGGATTAGAATGGTTAAGAGGTGTGGCCTTGTTGGAGTAGGTGTGTCAGTGGGGGGCAGGGAAGGGCTTTGAGATTTTAAAAGCCCTGGCCAGACCCAGGTTCTCTCTGCCTGTGGATCAGGATGTAGCTCTCTACTCTGGCACCACCTGCCCTCAGGCCACCAAGCTCCCCGCAATGCTGACAATGCTCTAACCCTCTGAAACTGTAAACAAGCCTATGACTGAATGCTTCACTTATAAGGGTTGCTGTGGTCATGGTGTCTCCTCCCTAAGACAGCTTTATAAAACACTTTACCCCAGCATCCCCTCAGGAGCTATTCCTTGTCACCTTGTGATTTCAGCTACCTACTGGCTTGCCCCGCCCCCCCCCGGGGGGGGGGGGGGGCGGCGTCCTGGCTGAGAATTCCTGTACCCGGTAGGCAGTGAAGGAAACAGCTTGGAATCAACTTTAGAGTGGGGGACTCTTGCCTTCTCTCAGTGTCCCTGGGTTCTTCATCCCTAGACCCGATCCCCTTTCCCTGTAGGAAAGAAAGACGTTAGACCAGAAATATGGCGCAGAATGTAGTGGAAACTACAGCTGAGGAACAGCTGGTCTATGGCCAAAGGGCACCCATCACTTCCTGCTTCCTTATCTGTCTTCCTTGGTTCTCTGAACAGGATGCTGAGAACCTAACAGGGAATTGAATATTTGAATTGCCAATTTCTAAGCATTAGATTGAGGACATCCTCTTAGCAAATTACAAACTAGCATTACAGATTGATACTAAATGAGATTCCATATTTTTACAATGCTAAGACTGACATTAAGATGTAGAATCGAATCGTGCCAAGCATGGTGGCACATACCTGTATTCCAGCACTCCCAAATTGGAGGCTTGAGGGTCAGGAATTCAAGGTCACCATTCCCAACAACAGAATTTGAGGTCAGCTTAGACTACATGAGACCTTGGAGAAAGGGGGAGGAGAGAGACAGGGGGCATGAGGAACAGCAGAGCAAGCATCAGTAGTCACAGAACTCTCCCCTTACCTAAAAGAAATGGCAGCTGGGCGGCGGTGGTGGACACCTTTAGTCCCAGCACTCGGGAGGCAAAGCCAGGCGGATCTCTGTGAGTTTGAGGCCAGCCTGGTCTACAGAGTAAGATCCAGGACAGGCACCAAAAGTACACGGAGAAACCCTGTCTCGAAAAACCAAAAAAAGAAGAAAAAGAAAGAAATGGTAGCTCGAGCCTTATAGGATTTTTCTTTCCTGGTTCAGAGACCAAGTTAGATGCTGGCATTTACATTCAAAAACAAATCCTGGACCATGTGTATGGTGTATGAGAGATATATCTGTGACTCTTCAAGAAAACTCAAGCCAGACATGGTGTCACACATCTGTAACCCTAGCGCTGGTGAGGCTGAGGCAGGAGGATTATTGTGCTGCCAGTTCAAGACCGGCCTGGGCTAACTAGCAAGACCCTCTCCCAAAAATAACAGGAAGAAAGGAAAAGTTCACGGTATAAAGTTAGGAATTCATGAAGGACTTTAATATATCTGGCTAAGTACTTAAACTTTTTAATTTTTCAAAAAAAAAAATTGCCAAGCTTAGCATTGCATACCTTTAATCACAGCTCTTGGGAGCCAGAGACAGATGGATGTCTTGTGAGTTCAAGGCCGGCCTAGTCTACCTAATAGTAATAAGTTCCAGGAAAGTCAGGGCTATGTAGAGTGACCCTGTCACAAAAAAGCAAAAACAAAACACGGTGTCACACATCTGTAACAAAAATTTCTATGTACTGTTCCTTTAAATTATGTGCACAGTGCTGAGACTGCACCAGGAAACATATAGAACCATCTCAAACTACTGTGTGAGAGTGCTGGGCCAGACTGGCTGGTGACCGTGATGCTCTCCATCCCTAGAATGGCTATACACAGCGGGCATCTGATGATCTACAGTCCTTGTGAAGCCCACAGGTCTGTCAGGCTTCCGTATAGTTGAAACAATTTTCAGAATAATACTGATCTTATTGTCTTTCCAGTATGCTAACATTGGGAAAATATCATAATCCATTGAGTCACTATTTCCCAAATGACCACTGGATAATGATTTTTTTTTTAAAGTATGCAGGAGTAAAACTGCACAGTAAAGGAACTGATAACCTAAGTCCCAGTCCTGGAACCCACATTTTGGGAGCAGAGAACCAAGTTCCTTTGAAAGTATCTCCAAACATTCACAAAGATGGACAGACAGACAGACACACACACATACACACACGCACACACACAGAATGTGTGACTTGAAAGCAGAAGGGGGACTGTTTGAGGGGAGAAAGACCCATCAAGGAAGGGAAGGGGAGAGAGGTGGGTGAAGGAGGTAAGGGAACAAATATAGCAGCTTCTGGTGGTGGCCTATGTGTGTGAAGATGTCCTGGAGCCCATTGTCTTTTAGACAGTCGGTACAGTTAAAGTAGAGAAGTCTGAGTCTGCCACGGCGCCCCTGAGTCAACCTGAACCAGACCTGCGGTGGTGTGAAGAGTCAGGCAGGCCGGCTCAGCTTTGGTGGGGAGATGAAGTCTCTACATTTGCTGCCGTGGCCCTTTGTGTCTTTAAAGTGGATTGTAGCCTAACTTTTAGAATTGTCTCTATCTTCTTGACTTCTCCGAATTACCACCTTCAGATTCCATACATTTAGACATTTAAAACTAACTTAAATGTAAATTATATGTAAGAAAAATATAATGGGGAAGACAAATCTTTTACAAATGACGCATTTTCCAGTAGGAAAGTGCTATTAGATGGTTTATGCCTTCCCTTCTGTAATTACTATGGAAAAGGATTCAGTAAACGGGGGAAAAAAAGATGCATTTCCTACCTCTGCACTGAAGTTCTAAAATACATTGAAATTCAAATGACCAGCATTATTGAGGTTTAGTTCATGCCCACCCACCCACATTAATTTTTAATAGTACTAATTGAGAAGGCAGTTTTTCTCCTGGTAAGTGGCCTGAACGACTCAGCAGAGCCCATCTGATTCTGAATGATACCCCTTCAGTTACTGATGTCCCCTTGCATCACAGCGTTCATTTTTCTTGGTGTAAATAAACGGAAGGCTTCAGAGGACCCTTTTAGGGCCCTTGAAACTCCAAGTCTAAGTGGTGTTTAGTGAGTTCTAAGAGCTATTATCTTTAGAAAGGGAATCATCTATTCCCAAAAGCTGTTGTTCCTCAGTTTTTATACTCAAATGAAGGAGGAACTTAGATTGACAAAGTCTATCGTGATTATGCAGTCTGGTCATGCATCCCTCCAAAGACCGCGCTGCCTGGGGAATCTGAGTGCACTTGACAACTAGATCTTCAGTGTGTCAAAGTGGGAGACGGGGTGAAGACAAAAACCAGATCATTGAATAGAGGAAAGTGATCGTTATAATTGGTTCTGGGAAATGTTTGTTTTCGTTTTTACTTTTGACATGAATCTATCTTACAATCTCTGGACTCACTTAGAGAATATTGTGTACATAGAAAGTACATAGATATTCTATAAAATCCTTTTACAGAAACGCTCTCTCCACCAGGTGTGATGTGCGTGCACATTTTAATCCCAGCACACAGGAGGTACAGGTGGGTGGATCTCTGGAAGTGTGAGACTAGTTTGGTCCACATAGTGAATTCCAGACCAGCAAGAGCCCCATAGTGAGACCCTGTCAAGGGAGGTGGGGGGATACTCTTTGTCTTCAGTTCCTCACCATTCATTATTCTAATTTAGGAAAAATGATGACTTTTTTTTTTAATGTGTATGTGCACCTCATAAGTTCATGTGCACTACATGTACGCTGGTGCCTGCAGAGCCCAGAAGACCCCAATAAGTGACTTTGCTTAAGTAGTTTTTCTTCTTAAAGTTCTATTTCACTGTGTCAGGTGATTGGGAGTTTGGTTTTTTTTTGCTTTTGAGAAAGTCTCCAGGATCCCAAACTTACCATGAACTGTAAATTGGAGACTGACCTTGAACTTCAGAGCATCCTTTACCTCCCTAGTGCTGGAATTAAAAGCATGTATTACCTACATTCGGTTTATGCTAGGGATCAAACCCAAAGCTTTGTGTATTCTAGGCAAGAACTCTGCCAACCAAGTGATATCCCGAGGCCGGCTAAGGATTCTCTAAAAGGTCTTTAGTGTGCGGTCTCATTGCTGACTTTGTGACTAGCATCAGTAAGAACTCCTAGGAATGTTCTATAGAGCAAGGCAGGCTCACACACAGAACATAAACCATATACCCAGAAGGCAACAGGCTTCAGTTGCCCGACTCTTGGCCCTTTGAACCCCTCCCATACAGCGCCATGACTACACACTGACATGATTTAAGGGCTCTGGCTCTTAAGTCAGGTAGTCCGGCTTCTTGGAAGACCTCAGACATCAATCACCAGTTCTAGGCCCAGACCACTATGTCCAGAGCTCTATAGCCCATCCATCTCATCCTAGAGGCCCCAGTGCAGTGGCCTCTCAGATGCATCATGTTCTCCCCATCAAACCATGCTGCAGTCTTGACTCCTAGATGTCGTTCTAATCTGTCCTCTCTCTATCAGTCCCCACCCTCAGCCCTTCTCTACTCTAGAGACTGGAAGGCCTCCCTTTACCTTATAGTCATCCCATTGTGTCCCCTGGGAGCCTCCCTATGGTTCCTAAGATAAGAACTGAAGTCCTTCATGGCACCTCCGGCGGCATCCTGAGCACTTGTATCGTTCCTCTGGGCTCCTAGTAAACTCCAAAGCATTAGCCACCACTTAGCCTATGGGGAAACCTCACCTGACATTTTTACGTTGAGAAAAATCTTCCAAACTGTAGCACACATTAAGTTGATGGGAATTTTTTAGATAAAAAGAAGCTACATTTTTCTCCCAAATCTTGAGGGTAGTCAAGACCAAAGCATGGCTGGAGCTGAGCACTCTTCCCTTTTCTGAACACCTAGTGAGTAGTTTAGCAAATGGAAGACACTCTGCAAGACAACCTCCTAGGCAGCTAGCTGAAGCTTTCAGGAAGCATCAGGTGGACTGCAGAACTGGAGCACACGTGTGTGAATACACACACGTATGACTGAGTACACGTGTCAGTGGACAGCTTCTCCGAAAGAAGCATTTGCAAAGGTCCAGAGCAAAGGTTCAAAGCTTGCGGTCCACCAGCCTCCTGACCTCGCTGACCAGAGATGAGGCTGCCCGGTGTGGAGCTTGTAGAATAGGGCCAGGGCAGGGAGCCCTGCATTCTCTCAGAAGCCCTAGCACCAAGGACCTGGGAAAGGCTACCTTTCCTCAGCAGCTCATCCACAAGTTTCCAAGTGAAACTTCTTGTCTCACTGACCCAACACCCTTGGTGAAACAGGATGGTTCTCTAACTGGTTTTAGAAATAGGATCTTGCAAGAAGCAGCAGAAGCAGCAGCGGTTTTCTTTTCTTTTCTTTTCTTTCTTTTTTTTTTTTTATTTGGTTTTTGGAGACAGGGTTTCTCTGTGTGGCTTTGGTGCCTGTCCTGGATCTTACTCTGTAGACCAGGTTGGCCTCGAACTCACAGAGATCTGCCTGCCTCTGCCTCCAGAGTGCTGGGATTAAAGACGTGCGCCACCACCTCCCAGGCAGCAGTCTTTTCTTTTTTGGGGGGAGAGCTGAGGACCGAACCCAGGGCCTTGCGCTTGCTAGGCAAGCGCTCTACCGCTGAGCTAAATCCCCAACCCTAGCAGTCTTCTTTATTCTGATCATATGTAGATTTTGGAATAAACATCTCTTTATTGGTTAAAAAGAAAAAAGAAAAGAAAAAGAAATAGGATCTTGCTATGCAATCCAAGCCAGCCTTGATTACAGAATGTTCCTGACTCAGCATCCCAAATGTGAGGATAATGGGTGTATGAAACAGGATTTTTGATAATGCTTGGATTTTAGAATAGGCTAGACACTTTGTAAAGATCACCAAACTGACAGTTTTATATCATGTGTGATTGTCACATGCCAGTAATGCCACACTTAGGTAAAAATCATAGCTTCAAGGGCTGTGTGGACTACATAAGAACCTGTCTGAGAAATAAATAAAATTTAAAAATTAAGTAGACATTTAATGTCATAAAATTATATTATTTGTTATGCCTTGTTTACATTAGAAAAATTATTTTTCATAGCTAGGCATGGTGGTGCACACCTATAGTCCAATCTCTTAAGAAGTAGAGACTATCGGGAAGTGCTGCACACCTTAACCCCAGCATTTGGGAGGTAGAGGCAGGTGGATCTCTGTGAGTTTGAAGCCAGCCTGGTCTACAGAGCAAGTTCCAGGATAACCAGGACTAGCTACATAGAGAAACCCTGTGTTTATTTAAAAAAAAAAAGTGGAGATCAGAGAATCCAGAGTTCAAGGCCAGTCTAGGCTACATGAGACCCTATCTCAAAAAAGAAAAAAAAACGAAAAGAAGGAAAGATCACTTTCCATCTAGTGCAGTGGTTCCCAACTTTCCTAACGCGGCATCCCTTTAATGCAGTTCCTCATGTTGCGGTGACCCCAACCATAAGATTATTTTCCTTGCTGCTTTATAACTGTAATTTTGCTAGTTATGAATGATAATGTAAATATCTGTTTCCCGGAGGGCTTAAGCGAACCCAAAGGGGTCTGGACTCACAGGTTGAGACCCACTGATGGAGTGACTGTGTGTCCCTCCTGTCCGTCCTCTGGCAGGGATCCTGGGGTTGTGTCCTTTCTACATATTTACATGTGGAAACCCCCATCTTTGTGGGGGCTGGGATTAGCTTATGCCTCTGGACCATCACGTGTCCAGGTTTATTTTTTAGTAAGTGCGCAGTCAGAAAGTCTGGATCAGCGTCAATGTACACGCGCAGCGTGAGTGGCCCAGGGACCGAGAACCGTCACACGCTTGCCCTCTGGAGTGATGATCACTCTGTCCTATGGTGAGTGGGAAGGGACATCAGAAATGACTGGGAAGAGAGAGCTAGAGTGAGGTGGGAAGGCCGAGGCTGAGGAGAGCGCGCGCTGGCCGAAGGGTGGACGGGGAGTGGTGCCGTGCTCCAAGTTCGTGCTCCAAGTCCGGGTTGTGGGTGGTGGGACATAGGTTGAGTTTAAGGGCAGAAGTGACTGGCTCCCCACAGGGACACCCACCACAGACAGGACGCTGACTTCAGAGCAGCGCCAGAGGGGGAAGACACAGGAGCGAGTGGGCAAAGCCAGCCATTTCCAGAGGAAGAAGGGTGGGCACTGAGAGGGCACCAGGCACCACACGGGCTCCGGAGTCCTCCCTGCCAAGGGTGGGTGCTCAGGACCTTGCTAAGCCGTTTTGACTAGCAGATGGCAGGGGCTGGCTGTGGTGGGAAGGAGGACAGACCTGTGTCAGTTCAGCTTCATGGAATAATGTGGGTGCCCTGGGGAGGAGGGGGGGTGCAGCAGAGAGAAGGCCCTTCTGTCCCTTGAGCAGGGCACCCAGAACTGCTCTTTTGAGACCCCAGAGCCCTCTGCCCCCCCTCGCAATCGTCTCCGGTGAACCCCATGGAATGCTCTAGGTATTTTGTCTTTTTTTTTCTGTCTGAGAAAAATGTTTTCGTCTCCAAAAATAAAAAGTTTTAATTGATCAGTACATCTACTCCAGTGTGACATTTTTGTTTTTTTCTCCTGGGACAGGGTTTCTCTGCAGCCCTGGCTCTTTTGGAACTTGCATTGTAGACCAGGCTGGCCTCAAACTCAAGAAGTCTGCCTGCCTCTGCCTCCTGAGTGCTGAGATTGAAGGTGTTCGCCACCTCCGCTTGGCAGGAAAACACTCTAAATCATGTTTTCCTTGATTAAACCACTGTGTTTCTGTGAAAGCAGAAATCATCGTGTGCATCTCTAAAAAAGCAGTTTATAACATGGAGTGGTTATGAAGCTACCCTTTAGTTGTTGAATGAACCACGCAGTCACTGGAAGAGATGAGCCACTGCTGGCCTTGGTGGCAAACACACTAATCCCAACCCTCCAAAGGCTCACACGGCTGTGCAGAGGCACTTCAGCATTGCATTCACGGCGCTTGTGCTATGAATCCAGACCAGGGCTGCGGTGAAGCCAGGCCACACAGCACCTCAGATCTCCCACATGTCTAACGTAACCAGCTTTGGCTGCTCTGTTGAGAAATGCTTTGTTTTGCCGTTCTTCATGCCCTTTACAATCAGTTAGGTGCCGCTGTATGGGCTGGGCTGTGTCCCCACTAAAACACTGACATTGACGAGTCCTCTGGGGGACATTTCCGTCACCACAGGTATCCGTCAGGTTCCCTTTGTGTAGCAATATCTGCTTACCACGGCAAGTCTGTTCTCCATTTCTCTAAATTTCCTGGATATATTAAGGACTCAAACAGCAAAACACTTTGGTGGGTTGCTGCTTTCACTGAGCATAATTCACTCTTGTCTCTTCCGTCTACAATAGTTCCTTTGTTCTGTTTTGTTTTCATCCTGGAAAAGTCTCACTGTAGCCCAGGCTGGCCTCACACTCTCAGTCCTCCCATCCCGCCTTTGAAGGGTTGGGATTAGTGCGTTTGCCACCAAGGTTGGCAGTGGCTCACTCATCTCTTCCAGTGACTACGTGGTACCTACCACAGCCTAACTTCAACAACCAAACCATAGCTGGGTCGTTTCTGGTCAAACCACTACAGACATTAATGTACAGTTTTGGGTAAAAGTGCATTTTTATTTATTGGAATAAATGTATCTAAGCAGCCATTGGGTTGTATGTAGTCTCCAGGCTATCTGTACCATCTCACGAGCTCACCAGCAGCATAAGCCAGTTCCTTTTCGTCCTCGGGCCCCACCCCCCATGAGTGTGGGCTGACACTGTTTCTGTTCCCCTGGGGGCTGGCAATACTGACCACTGTCTGTCCACTTACCATCTGTCTTTCCCCTTTGGTGACCTCTTCAAGTATGTCTCACTTTGCATCACTTTGCAGTTTATTTTGTACTGTTGACTTTCAGAGTCCTGTACGTTGCAAGTACAGACCCTCTGAGGAGTTGTGAAGTTTCCGATGTTTTCTCCTAGTCCTTAGCTGCCTGTCCATCCTCTTAGTGGACTGTTCCCGGAGCCAACACTTGGAATTTCACAAGTCGGACATACCTCTTTCTCCTTTTGCAGACCCCCGGGATTTTTGTTTGTTTTTTTCTAAAATTCTTATAGTTGTGTGCTTTATACTTAAGCCTGTGGTGCATTTTTAGTTTGTGCATGAAAGTGCTGGCCTCTGGAGGCCCGGCTGTCTGCTGCTGCGGCTCTGCTGCCCTTGGATCATCACCCTGCTTCTCTCAGTGTTTGAGCTCCAGTCCCAGGCTCTCTTCCGATAGCAGTCTTGAATTCTGTGCCGCTCACATCTGGGCTTGAGTGGAGGGACCCATTTCCCCACCTTTGCGTCCTTTTCCAAAACCTTAGTCTACTTTTTCTGTCTTCCACACATTTCTACTTCTGCCTTCCACACATTTCCAAACAATCTTGTCTGTCTACAGAAAGAATTCTTGCTGAGGCTTTGGGATTCAGCAATATGTATTTTTCCATATGTAAACCCTACACGTTTTGTGAGATTTACCTGTGTATTTCATTATTTGGATTGTAATGGTTCTGTGTTTCATTTCCATGTTCATTCCTCGTATATGGAATGATACAATAGTTAGAGTTTGGGATTTTGGTTTTTGATACATTTTACACCTTACTAAATTCCTTTATTAGTTATAGAAGCTGTTGAATAAATTCCTGGATACTCTCCGTTACAGGTTCGCTTCCTCTCGTCCTGGGTGTAGACTTTCATTTCCGTCTTGTTTTGGTTTGCTGCCTGGCACTCTGGGTGCTGCTGGAGGGAAAGGCGCACTTCTTGGCCTTGCTCCTAGTCTCAGAGAAAGCAATGCTGACCCCTGGGGTGGGCTTTCCTGGTGTGCTTATGGAAAGAGCCATCTAGGGCTTTCATGAACCTGGGAGGTTCCAGCAGCTTCTCCCAGTAAACAGATGGGGTCCCAAGGACGCCGGTTGGGCTGACTGAATAATAGAAAGCACAGGATTTGAAGTAGGTGCATTCACATTTAAATTTCGACTCCTCTGCCTTCTTACTTACAAATCTCAAAATCCATTTCCTCCTCCACAAAAGGGAGGCCCGGCTCCGTTGCTGATGGATATGCAAGCCTTTGTGGCTCTGGCTGTAGTGAGGAGGAGTCTTGCTGTGACTCCTCCCAGCACTAAAACGGTTCTGTCTCGGTGGAAGATTGGTCAATTCTCATGAATCATAGTGTTTGCATTGGGGATCTTTAAAGGACTTGGTGGTCCACATGTATCTTCCTAGGACTGATACTTGGAGGTACACTACTCGGATTCATTCCCCAGCCTCAGCAAGTCACTCTGAGTTACCCTAGATGACATCATCTGAAAACCTGAGTGCTGGCCGGTCCTATTCCCAGGATTGTTGTGGATGATAAATGAGTTGATGTATGTATCATGTCTAACAGTGTCTGACACGCTAGCCTTGATGAAGTGTGAGCTGTGAACATGACTATGACGTTAGGACACATTCTTATTTGTGGAACACCTTTCTTAAAAACAAAATTGTTTACTTTGCAGATTTTGTAAAAAATGGATTTGACCAACCATGGACTTATTCTACTGCAGCAGTTAAACGCTCAGCGAGAGTTTGGGTTCCTGTGTGACTGCACGGTTGCCATCGGCGATGTGTACTTCAAGGCACACAAATCAGTTCTTGCTTCATTCTCCAATTACTTTAAGATGTTGTTTGTCCATCAGACCAGGTAACTAAAGCGGTTGATAATAATCTAATGGCTGTAGACCTCCTGACTCTGGGTCCCTCTTCCCACTGAGCACACTCTTGGCCTTCATCCAGACCATGGGTCTCTACCTCTCCCTAGGGTCTAGGTACCCACCCTACCTCCTCGTTAGCCCCCTGTTCCCTGTCTTTCTTGGTTTTTAATTCTTCCCTTTGTACTTGAGAGTCACAGAGTCCCCCCCCTACCTACCTGGCTCCAGGCAGCCCCTCCCTTCCAAGCTGCCTTCTGTGTATCACCTTTGAATGGCAGTTACGGCCAGGAGACCTCCCTGGCCCCAGTCAGTAAGTAAGCCCTCCGGCTCCTCCAGGCCCAGGCCCCTGAATACCTGACTTTGAATACTTAGTTTCAAATGAGAAGCTGGAGGGCACAAATTCCATTTCCCTCTTTTCTAATGTAAAAATCTCTGTCTTGGCTCTCCTGGTTTTTTGTTTTGTTTTCCTCTGATTTCTCCTAAATGAGATTCTTAGAGAGAAAAATCTCTGGGTATGTAAAGAAAATAATCTCCCCCACCCTCCCTCCCTCCTCTCTTCCTCGCTCCCTCCCATCTCTCCATTTTATTCTGTACATTGCTCTTCTCTCCCCTACCCCTCCCCGCCTCGTCTGGGCAGGAGACCTTCCTTGACCTTGGCAGCCCCTGGAATACAGCCCTCTTCTCTGTTCCTTGAACCTTCTTAAAAGGGCCGCCTGTGCCTGCGGGTCTGCTCATCCCACACTCTTCCTGTCCATTTGCACTGTGGTTTTCTGTCTCCGCTGCAGTCACGTCCCAAAGGGCCCCTCTCCACCCGAACACTGCCACCCTCCTATTCTCCTGCGGTCCTCACCTGTGACTAAACGCCCTTGATTCTTCTCCTCTGCGCTGCTCCTGGGGCCTCCTGAGCCGCTGCTGGCCTTGCACACTGACTGTGGTGGGTGGCTCATCTTCTCAGACTTTGCCTTCTCCGGTGGAAACTTTCAGGTTTCAGCTCCAGCCTCCATCTCTGTGTCTGCAGATCCCTGTTCCTAAGTGCCCTGCCCCGGCTGCCCCCCCCCCCTCATTTTCTCATTGGACATGGATAGAGCTGAACTAAGGCTCTCCCCCAGAAGAGCCCTGGCTTGCCTGCTGTGTTCTATCTTCACGTAGCCCAAGCTTCAGGTCTACTTCAGGTCTAGTTCAGATCATGTCGTTTCGCTCTCCAGGTCATCTCTTCAATACATGACCCATGCGCTCTGTCTTTCCTATCTTGTAACTATTCATTTCCCACATCACTGTCAGATTAATTTTCCTACAGACTGCTTGGGTGAGGCATGCCTTTGACCAGAACTCAGGCAAGGGCAAACTGGGCAGATCCCTGTGCACAGCAAGATGGGTGTCTAAGCTCCTTAGTCTGGCTCCTGGAAGTGAGACTCTCACTTAAAGAGTGACTGACCCTTGTCACCTGAGCATCTCTGGGACACCATCTTCTCTTTGCCTAACCTGAACCAAACTGAGTGTCCTGTCCACTCCCTGATGTCCCTAATCCTTGCCTCCTTCTTAGTTAAGTAGACAGAAGCTTCAAGGATGGCTGTGTTGTGCTGCTTACAGCAGCGTTTCCTCTACACCACTGCTCACCCCTCCCCCACTTGTAAATTGCTGTCACTCACCCCCCACCCCACCCCCACACACTTGTAGTGAGTGGCTGAGCCGTGAATTTTGCAGATGTCCTGGGACAGGACAGGGTATGCCTGAGGTGTGTGCTTCTAATAGCCACTTGATAAACATCGGGAGGAGCAGAGGGGCCAGGAGGAGGTGACTTAGCTGTGAGGAAGAGCTACTTACTGTCTTCTAGCAGTGAGAACATTTCGTTTAAGCAAGACGAGCGATGCATTCCTGTAATCTTAGCACTTGGAGGCTGAGGCGAGGAAGTTGTCAGATCTAGACCAGCCAAGACCCTATCTGAAAACAAATTGGCTTATATACTGGGCATCCTTTATCCTTTATCATCATTATGTTAAAGATGTTATTTGCAGCCATTAATCTCAACACAGTAGCTGGGCGGTGGCACACGACTTTAATCCTAGCATGCAAGAGGCAGAAGCAGAGGCAGGTGGATCCGAGTTGGAGGCCAGCCTGGGCTACAGAGTGAGTTCCAGGAAAGGCACCAAAGCTACACAGAGAAACCCTGTCTCAAGGGGAAAAAAAAAATCTCAACACAGTGAATTGAATGACCTTGAAAAAGAAATGTCTAGCTAGGCAGTGGAGGTACACACCTTTAATCCCAGCACTCAGAGGCAGAGGCAGATGGATCTCTGTGAGTTTGAGACCAGCCTGGTCTACAGAGTGAGTTCCAGGGCTAAACAGAGAAACCCTGTCTCAAAAAATAAAAACAAAAAAAAAAAAGAAAAGAAAAGAAATGTCTTTAATTTTGAAGTGTAAAAGACAATGTAGTGGGTTTTAATTAGATGCAAGAAACATCCCTTATTTTATATGTAGGGCAGTGAACAAATGTCTAAGGAAGGGAAGTGATCTTTGTGTTGGCTTCTGCCGAGGCAGCAGCCTGCCTGTGCCACCGAGGCAGTTACGTCATCACCCGTCGCCAGGCCTTTCCGCAGTCAGCTGTGCACATGTGCACCCCTTAAAAGTGCCCGCCAGGCCCAGCTCACTCCTCTGCCTCCTGCTCCTCTCTCGCTCTCCTCGCCTCTCTTCTTCCTCTTGTCTCTGCCCTGTCCTGTCTCTCTGTGACCTCCTGCCTCTCTCACGTCCCCACTCCAACATGGCTTTCGCTCTTTCTCTGCCACCCTCCCCCTCCCCCGTAAACCTCCTGCACCTCCTCTGTTGCACATGGCATGTTTGCTTAGTGGCATACCTTGGCAGGACCCACCAAAAGGTGCCCACTTTGCCTTTCCTTTTTTTTTTTTTTTTAAACATTATACTTTGTATCTGAAAACACCCACCTGATGGCTGTCCTTGTACACCCCTAGATGCAGAATTCAAATTCGCTGTCACAAACAGAGCAGAGACCAGCCCACTTTTAACCAGCGCTTCCTGCCTCCTGGAGAGGCACTTTGTTCCAATAGCCAAAGACTGAGCCCATGACTGGATCTTTTCAGCTTTAGAACATTTCATGTCCTGTAGTTACCACTAGGTGTCTCTATCTTTTCTCTGTAGACCGAGCGCTCAAAAAACAAAACTTCATGCTAAGAATAACCTGCTGAGTATGGAGGCATGTGCCTTTAATCCAGCACTTCAGAGGCAGTGGCAGGTGGATCTCTGTGAGTTCAAGACCATCCTGGTCTATATAATGAGACCCTGTCTCAAAAACAGAAAAGTTAAGCATTATTTAAAACAGTTTTTCTAAAATCCTAGCGGGGAGACTGAACATGGAATTACTGGGAGCAGCTGTGCAGTGGTGTCTGTGGCTGTACTAACACTCCCTTGCCCTTCTCCTGCATAGAAGTGAGCTACCTGGCAGATGTCTGTCCATCAAAGCTTAGGTGGAGTTCCTTGGGTGTATTGTAGAAGATGGGGAAGCAACAGTCATGTCAAGTGGATGGTCCAACAAGTCCTGAATAAAAGGAGTACAGGATTTCAGTAGCGGAAATGTCACGGAAGGGACTCCCAGCTTCCTCTGGGAGGGGAGGGTTTCCCAGCACTCCCTCCAGGCCTGGCTGAAGTGAAGAGTGTTGACTCCCCAGTTCCGTCCTGTTCTTGCCATCAGGAACTTGTTTAGAACTGGAAAGGCTTCTTACTCTCAGTAACCACTTACAAGCAATCAACAGCGTGACCTGTCCAACCACAGTGAGAAACTACAAAGCCCTTGTGGAAAGGGGCTCAGCTGGGCAGACCTTTGTGAGTGCTGAAAGGAAGCCCCGCCTGTACTTCCCTCCTCTCTTGAGGACCCCGTTCATCTCCCTGAGAAATACGCATCTCAGAAGGCCTGCGTTTCCGAGTTCCCTGGGTCTCTCCTGATCATGCCAGTGGTGGGTGGCACACACTTTTAGTTCCAGCACCGGGAGGTAGGAGGTGGATCTCTGTGAGTTCCAGGCTAGCCTGATCTACATAGGATGCACAGGAAGATCTTGTCTCAGAGGGACAGACTAAAGATATGAACAATCTAGCAGTCTGTGTCTCTCTCTCTCTCTTTTTTTTTTTAAGAACACACTATCGGGCTGGAATTCCCGCTCCTTCTGTGCTGTAGGTGGATGCTAGGTTGTGTGTCTGCCTTGTGCTGTTTGACTTTGGTGTTTTGTAGTTAAATGTGACCAGTGCATGGAGTCTTAAGTCTTCATGAAATACACCTGGATACCTGTCCAGTAATTATTCATATATGTCCTGTCAGAAGTCCATCTTAAAATCACATTAGCTTTTCCTCTTTTCTTTCACTACTTCTTCTTTTTCCTTAGACAGTGTCTCACACTGTAGCTAGGCTAGCCTTGAAGTTCAGATAATCCTCCTGCCTCGTCCTCTTGTGTGCTGGGATTATACATCATGCCTAGCCCATCTGTTTTTATTTTAACAAAATAAAATGGTAAATTTGGAAGATTGAGTATACTGTAAAAATTTTAGAATGGTGAGATAATTGATTTAAACAATGAACATAATTGTAATTGCTAAATCTGCCAAAAAGATCTTTAATGTCAAGAGTTTATATAATCAAAATTACTGTAAATTTCAAAGCATTCAAGGAAACTGTTTCTGAAAATGCATAGAATATATTCACTCCATGGATGATACTGTATGCCTCCTGCACTACAGAGACATGTATCTCATTGGGCTCAGCATACATTAGAACTTCTTTCAGGAGCGATGGTCTGAGGAGAGTCCCCACTTCTTCACTATTGCTGTTTGTGGGGGAGGGTGCTGTTTGTGATGTCAGTCTGAAAGGTAGACAGCCGTCTGTGTGGATGGCTTGCCACCATTCAGATGGGACTAGTGAAACCTAGCATCTGCCCCACAGAGCTGTTTTATTGCTCGCAAGGATCTCCGTGGGGCTTTGGAATTAAGTAGGCCTAGGTTCAAGTCCCAGCCCTGCCACTCACCAACCCTGAGGTGAGCAGAGTGCTACCCATGGGCCTCCTTGGCACCTGTGAAGGACTGACTGTGGGCAGTTGGTAGAAGGGCTGTAAAGCACACCACAGGACCCCTGGGATGCCGACATCATTGGTGAAGACTGTTGTCCACACTGCGTTCCAGTGCCACCTAGTGACAGACACTGAGGAGGTGACCGCTCAGCCCCCTTGCTGGAGAGGTCGCATCCTCAGAGAGCTGTGGACCTCCAACAGTTTGAGTGCCCTGCTCTTATGTGTTGTTATGCTAGTAACCACGCATGTGTCAATTTACAGCTTTCAAGGCTTTCTAATCAGATTAAATTCTTTTGCTTACCTCCCACGGGCTGCTGAGCTCTGAACTGGGTCCATACTGAAGCTGGGTCAGCCTGATCCACGGAAGTGTTCTTCCAAGGGCCTTAGTTGTTCTCCAGGCTTTGTTTCCATTTAATCCGAGGCTGGTGTTTCTTCATGGCTTTCTACTGTTTTTCAGTGAATGTGTTCGTCTGAAACCCACTGACATACAGCCTGACATATTCAGCTACCTGCTCCACCTGATGTACACCGGGAAGATGGCCCCACAGCTGATCGACCCCGTGCGGTTGGAGCAAGGGATCAAATTCCTGCACGCATACCCCCTCATCCAGGAAGCCAGCCTCGCCAGCCAAGGCACCTTTTCCCATCCCGAGCAAGTCTTCCCGCTGGCCTCCTCTTTGTACGGCATTCAGATCGCAGACCACCAGCTGAGACAAGCCACCAAGATGAACATGGGGCCTGAGAAACTTGGGCGGGAGCCTCGGCCTCAGGCGTCCAGGATGAACCAGGAGCCGGTGCCCGAGACCTCACAGCTGTCGCAGCTGACTGCCAACCTGGCACAGGTGAACCGGACAAACATGACTCCCGCCGACCCCCTGCAGACCTCACTGTCACCCGAACTTGTCTCCACGCCTGTTCCTCCCCCTCCTCCTGGGGAGGAGACCAACCTGGAGGCCTCTTCCTCGGACGAGCAGCCGTCGTCCCTCACCATTGCCCACGTGAAGCCGAGCATCATGAAGAGGAACGGGAGCTTCCCCAAGTACTATGCCTGCCATCTGTGCGGCCGGCGCTTCACGCTGCGCAGCAGCCTGCGCGAGCACCTGCAGATCCACACGGGGGTGCCCTTCACGGCCGGCCCTCCCGGGGAGGGCCGCGGGCCCCTGTCGCTTTGCAGCAACGCGGCCGACCTGGGCAAGGAGGCTCTGGAAGTGCCCGAGGCGGGCATGATCAGCGACAGCGAGCTGCAGCACATCTCTGACTCCCCCATCATCGACGGGCAGCAACAGTCGGAGACACCGCCGCCCTCGGACATCGCGGACATTGACAACCTGGAGCAGGCGGACCAGGAGAGGGAGGTGAAGAGGCGCAAGTACGAGTGCACCATCTGCGGCCGCAAGTTCATCCAGAAGAGCCACTGGCGCGAGCACATGTACATCCACACGGGCAAGCCCTTCAAGTGCAGCACCTGCGACAAGAGCTTCTGCAGGGCCAACCAGGCGGCGCGCCACGTGTGCCTCAACCAGAGCATCGACACCTACACCATGGTGGACAAGCAGACGCTGGAGCTCTGCACCTTCGAGGAAGGCAGCCAGATGGACAACATGCTGGTGCAGGCCAATAAGCCCTACAAGTGCAACCTGTGCGACAAGACGTTCTCCACCCCCAACGAGGTGGTCAAACACTCCTGCCAGAACCAGAACTCAGACGTGTTTGCCCTGGACGAGGGCCGGTCAGTCCTCCTGGGCGGTGGGGACTCGGAAGTAACTGACTCTGACCATCCCGTGTTAGCCTCCATCAAAAAGGAACAGGAAACTGTGTTACTAGACTGAATGTTACTTGTCTTTTTAAAAACTGTCATTTTTACAAAGAATCTCCCCCCAACCCCCACCCCAATTCGGGACAGTTTCACCATGGCATGATACAAACGGGCCCCACTCCCTCCCTGGCCCCTTTTTCTCCCAGCCCCATCTCCGCAAGGCTTTGTGCATTAGAAACCTGGACTACATTTACTTTAATTCAGGGGATATTGGAAGGATAATGGTCAGTAGTACTTATAAAGAAATAGGTTTTGAGAAGTTTTAGATTATTTTAAAAACCTACTTGGAAATAATTAAGAGTATATAATAAAACAACTAGAATATAATTTGGTAAGCTAAAATTATGACTGTCCCTGGGTAATAAGTCTTCCTTCTCAAAGAAACAAAGTCAGAAAATACAGCACACGTCTTAGAGATACAGCTGGGCTCTGCTATGCAAATCTAGAAGGTGTGGGGGAACTTGAAACCCAAGCAAATGTTTTTAATATTAGCCCTCCAGGTGTCTGATTTCAGAATGTATCCTTTGAGATTATGTCCAGTTAAGGAAAATCACTAGTTAAGAAGTCGACTTTAACAAAATGCAAAAAGAGTAATAATGTGATGGCAATCTTCATTTTTGGATCAAACCTGACGGGCTGTGAGTTTGTATGTGAGCGAACACACGGATACTTGCTACACACAGGAGAATTGATGCACACGCTTTACCCGATGCTGGCCTCTTCCCAGGATGAACAAGAAGATGTCGGGTTTTGGTTTCCGACAAGCTTGTTTTAAAATCGGCTTTGAGAACATGGTTCTCTAGAGTCTTTCTGAACAGCAGTGACGTGCCGTTTCCTAGCAGTTGCCAGTGGTGAGCGTGTGTCAGTCAGCCGGCTGCCTGTAAAGTCAGTGTGCACGCTGCCAGGACGGGACTATAGAAGTACGCATCTTATAGGAAAGCTGTGAGCAGAAAGTGTGGCTTTAATGAGTGTAAAAGTTGATGCTGCCCGGTTTGGTGGTGCCCACCTATAACCCCAGTGCTAGGGGAGGAGGGCGGGGAGTAAAGGCAGGAGAATTGGGAGTATGAGGCCAGCCTGGGCTACGTAGAGAGACCTTGTTAAAATGCAATGCCCATAGTTCACCGGTGACATCTACTAAAGCATCAAAAATAACAAAGAGAAATCAGGATGACAAAAATATTAATAATAATCTAATTTCTTCTTGGAGGAGAAACAATTGATTTTGATGTGTATCCTCCAATTTTTTTTTAACACCTGAAATTTCCCCCACTGGCCTAACAACATTGAAAGTTGTTCATTAATCTTTCCTTGGGCCGATAAGAAAATGGTCTCACAGGATGCAACGGGAGCCAGAAGTGAGGACTACGGGGCAAGGGGCGGGGCTAGTGCATAGCGATACCGTACGTGTATGTTAGAAACTGAATATCCCATCATCCTCTTCTATGTATAGTTGAGTTCTCAGATTTGTAAGTTTTTATACATCCTTTCATTGAATAAACATTTAATTAAATGGGCATGTGATTTTTCTCTTGTGTATTTGCCTACCCAAAGAACACAGAAAGGGGGCATGTGGAAATCTTGCATCAAGAGTCATTTTAAGGCCAGGTGGTGGTGCACGCCTTTAATCCCAGCGCTCAGAAGGCAGAGGCAGGCAGATCTCTGAGTTCAATTCCAGCCTGGTCTACAGAGCAAGTTCCAGGGCAGCCAGGACTGTTAAATAGAGAAAGCTTGTCTCAGAAAAACAAAAACAAAGAGTCATTCTAGCTGGATGTATGCCTGTCAGATAGACCTCGGGAAGCTCCCCCAAACATGGTGCCATTGTTCACACCAATGAAGTAGAGAAGTTTATGATTACACTGGGTCATGAATGTGTGAGACTCCTATGAGCTCCAGAAGATGCCAGGAACAGGCTAAGGCTGACAGTGCAGGTAGATGTCGTCCAACCCACCGCCTTTACAAAGATGAAGAGATCAGGAGGTCCTGCCTAACAATAACAAAGCACAAGATGAACCTAGATTCCTCAGCACCGAGGAGGCTATCCATCCCATCCTTTTGTTATATTTGAATCTCTATGGAAATGAAACAGCCTTGGGAAGGGTTGTGCGTTAAAAAGCTGTGCTGTGCTGTGCTGTGCTGTGCTGTGCTGTGGGTTTTTCACACCTTTTTATTTATGGTCTTGTGTAGTACCTGGCTCCTCCATCCTCCTTGTCACAGATGTTCATAACAGTAGCAAAATTACAGTTATGAAATAGCAACTAAATAAATTTATGGTTGGGGGTGATTACGAGGCACTCTATTAAAGGGTCGTAGCATTAGGTTGAGAACCACTGCTCTAGAGAAATGCCTCTGAACAAAGGGAAGTATCTGTCAGATTTTCTATCCTTTCAGGGGTGGACAGTGGGAAGTTGGACAGCAACTTCTCCCTGGGTTTTATAGAGGATCCTTTCTAAGGGCCCATTCGTGATGTCTCTGATATGATGGGACTGTCACAGAGTTTTTCCTGTGTAGCTCTGGCTATCCAGGAATTCATTCTGTAGCCCAGGCTGGCCTTGAACTCAGAGATCGGCCTGCCTCTGCCTCCCAAGTGCTGGGATTAAAGGCGTGCAGCATGTTCAACCATGCCCTGCCTTTCAGAGTATTTTAAAGTTTTAAATTACCACAGAGGCCCCCAACTTTGTGTGTCAGAAATCTCCAGAAGGCTTGAGCAGAAAGATTGTTGGCCCTACTCTTAAAAGGATGTGGATGAAGCCAGGTAGAGGCAGGTGGATCTTTGTGAGTTCAAGGCCAGCCTGGTCTACAGAGCGAGCTCCAGGAAAGGCGCAAAGCTACACAGAGAAACCCTGTCTTGAAAAAAAACAAAAACAAACAAAAACAAAAAACAAAAAACAAAAAAAAAGGATGGACTCAGGAGTTTCTTTTGTTGTTTTGAAGGTGTCCTGTAAAGCCAGGCTGGCCTCACACTCCCTATGTAGCTGAGGTGACCTCAAACTCCCGATTCCTCCAGTCTACCCCTTCCGAGTGCTGGGATTGCAGGCAAATGCCACTACACCTGGTTTGTGCGGCGCTAACGATAGAATGCAGCACCGGGCGAGCATCCTACTAGCTGAATGACACCTCAGCCTGGGATAGTTTCTGAGAAGTCCCGGATGGTGCTGGTGCTGATCCCACTCAGAGCAGCACAGGTGTCCCGGTCATCTCTGCTGTCTGCTCTACTGTCCTTTCTCCCCTTCTGTTAGCTTCTCAGAACGGGAAGATTTGGAAGCCCCCAGGGTTGTTGTTCTGAACTTCCAGTCCTCACTTCAGATGTGCTTGGACCCCAAGAATGTCGTCAGAGAGCTGAGAGGAGTGGCGCATGCCTGGGATGCCGGTGCTTGGGGAGCAGAGACAGGAGGATTACCATGAGTTACAGCCCAGCCAGAAAGAGGAGTGGCGCATGCCTGGGATGCCGGTGCTTGGGGAGCAGAGACAGGAGGATTACCATGAGTTACAGCCCAGCCAGAACTATAGAGTCAAACTGTCAGGAAACAAAAACAAAGGCCAGGCACTTCAGGGGCTGAGGTAGGAGGATCATTATGTGTTCCAGCTGTGCCTGAGCTGCAGAGTAAGTTCCAGGTTAGTCTGGAGTAAACTGGGACCTTGCTTAAAGAGAAGGGAGAGAGGAGGAGGAGGAGGAGGAGGAGGAGGAGGAGGAGGAGGAGGAAGGTGAAGAGGAAAAAGAGAGAAGGCAAAGTCATAAATGCACTAAATTTTCCAAGAAGCAAGTTGCCCTACCCTTCACACGGGTCAGGGGAGAAAATAAAACAGCATCAGGGCCAGGTGTGATGGCACATGCCTGCACTCTGGAGACAGAAACAGGTGATTCTCTGTGAGTTTGAGGGCAGCCTGATCTACATAGCAAGTTCCAGGCCAGTCTCAAAATAAAGAAAGGCATAGATAGCATCAGAGACTACCCAGATTCAGATCACTGTAAGATCGCTGCTGGAAAAAGCTTCATAATCTTCCATCCTTTACAATTTTTCTATAAGTATTTAAAAGAGCTGGGTGGTGGTGGCGCACGCCTTTAGTCCTAGCACCTGGGAGGCAGAGGCAGGCGGATCTCCAAGTTTGAAGCCAGCCTGGTCTACATATCGAGTTCCAGGACAACCAGGACTACATAGAGAAACCCTGTCTCAAGAAACAAATTACACAAATATTTAATGGAATAATGAGTTAAAAACTTCCTCTAAGCCGGGCGGTGGTGGTGCACGCCTTTAATCCCAGCACTTGGGAGGCAGAGGCAGGTGGATGTCTGTGAGTTCGAGGCCAGCCTGGGCTACAGAGTGAGTTCCAGGAAAGGCGCAAAGCTACACAGGGAAAACCTATCTTGAAAAAAAAATTAAAAAAAAAAAAACTTCCTCTGGAAGTTCCAGATGGTTGTCACCCAATGTGGGTGATGAGAACTGAACTCTGGTCCTCTGCAAGAGCAGCAAAAAGTCTTAACTGCTGAGCCATCTCTCTTGCCCGATTCTGCAAGTGATTTTTTTAAAAAAGATTTTTATGTGTATGGATGTTTTCCTGTATGTATATCTGTGCACCATTTGCATGTGGTCTTAGTTGGGTTTTCTATTGCTGTGAAGAGACATCATGGGGCAACTCCTATAAAGGAAAACAATTAATTGGTGTGGCTCACTTACAGTTCAGAGGTGCAGTTATCATCACGGTGGGGAGCAGTGTCATGTGCAGGCAGATATGGTACTGGTGAAGTAGCTGAGAGTCCTGCATCTTGCAGGCAACAGGTAATGGTCTGAAAGTCACATTGAGGGGAGCTTGAGTAAAAGAGACCTCAAAGCCCGCCCCCATAGTAACACACATCCTCCAACAAGGCCACACCTCCTAATAGTGCCATTCTCTATGAACTTATGGGGGTGTCTTAGTTAGGGTTTCTATTGCTGTGACAAAACACCGTGACCAAAAGGCAAGTTGGGGAGGAAAGGGTTTATATGACTTACACTCCAGCATTAGTGTTCATCACTGAAGGAAGTCAGGACAGGAACTCACACAGGGCAGGAACCTGGAGGCAGGAGCTGATGCAGAGGCTATGGAGGGGTACTGCTTACTGGTTTGCTCCCCCTGGCTTGCTCAGTACACCTTCTTATAGAACCCAGGACCAACAATGGCACCACCCACCGTGGGCGGGGTCCTCCCCCCTTGATCACTAATTGAGAAAATGCCTTACAGCTGGACCTCATGGAGGCGTTTCCTCAACTGAAGCTCCCTCCTCTGAATTCTCTAGCTTGTGTCAAGTTGAGACACACAACCAGCCAGGACAGGGGCTATTTACATTCAAACTACCACACATGCCATGCCCATAGAGTCTAGAAAAGAGCACTGGATCCTTTGGAACTGGAGTTTCAGGCGTTTGTGAGTTGCCCTATGTGGGTGCTGGGAACCACACCTAAGTCTGCTGAGAGAACAGTAAGTGCTCTTAACTGCTGAGCCATGTCTCCAGCCTCGGAAGAGAGCTTTAAAGGGTCCTTTTTCTTTGCAAGTGTGGCCACTGGTATGTTGCTCAAGCTCTTATGGATAGCCCCACACCCATGCGCACACTGGCAGTACTGACTGGACTTAGTTCTAAGGAGAGCAGAGCAGAACAGAGGAGAGGGGAGGGGAGGAGAGGGGAGAGGAGAAGGTGGGATATGACATGAAGTTGGGAGAAGCATGTGTTGGTATACAGGGGAATGGTGGGTAGATGTAACTGAAATACATGCATGAAATTTTCAAAGAAAAAAAATATATACTTAAATCCCCCAAAGTCACCATTTAGCTGGGCGGTGGGGGCGCACGCCTTTAATCCCAGCACTCGGGAGGTAGAGGCAGGCGGATCTCTGTGAGTTGGAGGCCAGCCTGGGCTACAGAGTGAGTTCCAGGACAGCCAGGACTGTTACACAGAGAAACCCTGCCTCGAAAAACAAAACAAAACAAAACAAAAAAAAGGACCGTTAATCATCTTCCATCCCCTGTTCCCAAGTCTTTCATCCTGTGGTCACCTTAGCCTAAACCTGTGCTGTCCCTTCTCTCAAATTTCTCAGGCACAAAAGGTATAGATTATACTAACTCTGGTGACATAGGCAGGAGGTGACCGATTCCCATGAGTGTGCAGTGCTGAGGGACACTCATTTCCAGGATCCCAGGAGGTGAGGTTGGGCAGGAGAAACGCTCTCACTAGATGGATCTGGAACTTGCTGTGTAGTCCAGCCTGGCCCACATTTTTCTGCCCCTGCTCCTGAAATGCTAGGGTCAGAGGCATGTCCCATCAGAATTGGAGAAAGGGGATCTAATTTTTTTTTTTTTCAGATTTATTATGTATACAGTATTCTGCCTGCGTGTACACCTTCATGCCAAAAGGGGGCACCAGATCTCTTTATAGATGGTTCTGAGCCATCATCATGTGGTTGCTGGGAATTGAGCGCTGCACCTCTGGAAGATCAGCCAGTGTGCTCTTAACCTCTCAGCCATCTCTCCAACCCCTCTAATTCTTATCTGGGTATTAGTTGGTGTTTTAGTTACTTTCCTATTGCTGTGAAGAGACACCGTGACCAAGGCAACTTAATAGAAGAGTTCATTGGTGCTTACAGTTTCCAAGGGTGACTCCACGACCATGGAGCATGGCGGCAGGCATGGGGCAGTAGCTGAGAGCTTACATCTTGAGACACAACCAAAGGTCAGAGAGCTGACTGGGAATGACATGGGCTTTTGAAACCTCAAAGTCTACCCTCTCACTAACACAACTCCACCAAAGCCACATCTCCTTATCCTTCCCAAGTCCCACCAACTAGGGACCAAGCATAATTACGTCACCAGCCTGCGATGGCGTCCCAGCCTAAAAAGCGGGTGTGCCTCTGTGAGTTCTCTTCCTTTCCGCACTCTCTCCTTATGTTCTCTTCCCCCCACCCCCTCCCAATAAAGCTCTAGAAAGGTAATCATGGCTTGTGATTCTTCCGATCAGCACTCTCCCAGCCAGCCACCAGCGCTGCAGTGTAACCAACACCAAGCATTCAAATATGAGCCTACAGTGGGCCATTCTTATTCAAAATACCACAGTTGGTGTGTCAAGGGAAGTCCACACGGACTATCCAGAAACTACATTAAAACTGTGTTTACATGTGTTACTATCTGCGGATAGTAGAACTCAGTTCATCAGAATTACAAGGCAAGTACCTTTCCTATTTGTGATGCTTTGAATAGGTATGGCCTCCATAGACTGGTGTGTTTGAATGCTTGGCCCATAGGGAATGGCACTGTTAGGAGGTGTGGCCTTGTTGGAGGAAGTGTGTGACTGTGGAGGCGGGCTTTGAGGTCTCATATACCCTCAAGCTACGCCCGGTGTGGCACACAGTCTCCTGTTACCTGTGGATCAAGATGTGGAACTCTCAGCTCCTTCTCCAGCACCATGTCTGCCTGCAGGCCGCCATAACAATAATGGACGGAGCCTCTGAAACTGTAAACCAGCCTCCATTAAATGTTTTCCTTCGTAAGAGCTGCCATGGTCGTGCTGTCTCCTCACAGCAATAGAAACTGTAACTAAGACACTATCTGAGCCCTCACAGCAATAGAAACTGTAACTAAGACACTATCTGAGCCCTCACAGCAATAGAAACTGTAACTAAGACACTATCTGAGCCATCTTGTCAACCCTTAATTTTTTGAAAAAAAAAACAACAACAACAACAACAACAAAAAACAGCTATTTTTTTTTTTTTTAAAATAAAGTCTCAGTCATTCTTAGCTAATCTGAAACCAGCAATTCTCTTGCCTCTGCCTTCTGAGTGCTGGGTGACAGGCAGACGCCACAACACCTGGTTCTACCGGTTTCCTTCAACAAAACCCATCCCCATCATGCTTTCTCTAATTGTGTGTCAAACCGGTACAAAGTGACGTCTTCACACGGTGACTGGTAACAAAGTTCCCGCTTCTCTGCCACTGTCTTCTCCTTGGCAGTATTTTATTCTTACCCAGTGCAGAGAGCTAACTGGGAACATCACGGGTTTTTGAAGCCTCAAAGTCCACCCCTCAGTGACACACCTCCACCGAGGCATATCTCCTTATCCTTCCCAAATCCCACCAACTAGGGACCAAGCATTCAAGTAAGGGACCCAGGCCCCTTAGCACTTAATGAAAACCAGTGAATCTAAGTGAAGCAAATATTTTATTTAAATCAGTTGTCAAATCACAATTTATCCAAATGAACATAATGCAACATTGTTCTTAAAAGGGGCACAGATATAACACAGACACACTCCAGTATCTATCAAAATACCATTTATAAAGAACGGGACTCACTTCGTTCTGCGTATGAATTCGATCCAGCATATAAGAGTACAATCAAAAAAGTACAACAGATTTCCTTCTGCATAAGATGGAAAACACCTCACGGCCTTAGGCACACTCATCTGTCCATGTCATTAAGAGAAGGGGCTTAATCTGCCACTAAGGAGACTTCTTTCCAACCTGGACAGGATTAGAAAGAAACACGTCACAGTAATATTGGGACATTCTGGATGTTTCAAGATGACGTTTTATTTCTGAGCTTGCTGTGCCTAGGAAAATGGCCACTTTCAGAGGACAACTAACCCACGAACCTAAGCCTCAGTGAACTTTGAAAAGACTTGTACCTTCCTCCCAGGAACGTTATCTCTGTTTGCCACAGGCTATGGTTGAGGCTTGGAGCTTCTCAAAGCTTCAATATGGCTGCACACCCGTTATATACTGCATAATACAAAAGGCATGTGCTTAAACGGTAGGAAAAAATATACAATAGGTACCGGAGGAGGACTACATAAAACATACATATAAATACACAAAGGAGGTCGCTCCAGTTTGAGAAGTAGAACTAGGTATTGCCGACACTGGTTCCAGGCTGGGAATGGTAGGACCTTAAATCAGAAGCAGATGCTATCGAGGGAGAACTCAAAGGCAGTCTTGAAACAAGGGGATGTTAGCTGGCTCTAGCTCCCGGGGAAGCCTCAGGATTGTCGGGGGTGCGCGCCAAGGTTGAATGAAGTCAGTTGGACGGCCCACGCTCCGATCTCGAGGGCTCAGGCAATCTCGGTCTCCAGGTCCCGACAGCAGCATTTTGTTCCGTGGCTTGTCTTCACATTCCGGTCTTGCAACTAGACAACGCGTAACTGCAGGAGGGAGAAAGGAGAGAAATGAAAAATCCCTTTTCCTCCCGCAATTCACCGACGACGACAGAAGGGCTGCGGAAGAGCTCTGTGGGAACGGGGTGCATGGGACACCCGAACCGAACTCATTCTTGGCGTTAGTTCTCTCGCCCCAAACCCCATCCTCTCGGAAAAGCCACAGGGGGTCCAGTTCGGCACACTCTGTGGTGCACCCTCCCCTGAAGCTGCCAGCTCCCCAGCCCCCACCCAAAGCGTTACAATTGGGCACAAACCCAGTTTGTGGAAGAAGCGTCATCACCCTGTGCCTACAGGGTATTTAAGCCCCCTCATTTAGACGCACCATGTGATTTCTCTCCTGTCCTCTTCCCCTGCCTCATCTCTGGGGGCTAGAGAGTCACCCAGGAGTGCTTGGCTCAAATATACCTTTCACTTTTCATTTGGCTTGATCTGGTTTACTGCAGCAGAGAAGAAACCTATTATTGGGGTACAGAAAGCCCATTACCTGCCACGGGTGTTGGGAATCAAACTTTTTCCCTCTCAAGGGCAGTACACATTCTTACCCACCAAGGCACCTCTCCAAGGCCCTAAAACCAAAACGTTAAAAGTTTGGCTGAGGGGCTGGAGAGGTGGCTCAGAGGTTGGGAGCACCGACTGCTCTTCCAGGGGTCCTGAGTTCAGTTCCCAGCACCCACGTGATGGCTCACAACCATCTGTAATGAGATCTGGTGCCCTCTTCTGTATACATAATAAATAAATCAAGAAAAAAAAAAACCAAAATAACTGGAAGTTTAAAAAAAAAAAAGTTTGGCTTAGCTGGGTATGGGGGTCTTACTCCTGTAATCCCAGCATGGGAGGGAGAGGGACAGAGGCCAGCCTGGTCTACATGGTGAGTTCTAGGACAGCCAGGACTACATAGTGAGACCCTGTCTCAACAGAAAGAAAAAAAAAAGAGTAAAACAAAGCTATTGTTTTCATGACATCAGTAGGATTTAGTGGGGTTTTGATGAGAAACAAAAACAAAAACCATGGGGCGCTGGAGAGATGGCTCAGTGGTTAAGATCAATGGCTGCTCTTCCAGAGGACCCGGGTTCAATTGCCAGTAACATGGCAGCTCACACCTGTCTGTAACTCCAGTTCTAGAGGATCTGACACCCTCTCACAAGGAAAACATCAATGCACATAAAAATAAATTTAAAACAAAAACAAAAGAAAAAGAAAACAATAATTATCAACTAGATCTTACTCTAGTTACTAATTATTTCCAACTGAAGGTTCTGTATAAAATCAATTATCTGCTATGTAATTGTATAGGTGTGGGGCAGGGAACCAACCTTCCAGAAGGAAGTTTACTTACCCAACATCTTAGGATTCTTCCAAGTCTCCCTCTGGCTCCTGTAGGTCTTCTTCTGTCTGGGGCTTGATCTCCTTGACCAACTCGGTAGGCATTTTTCCTTCCTGAACCCCGACTTCCCAGGCATCTCCCTCCTCTGTGAGCTTTGGTCCATTGGTGTCTGGAGACTCTTTGGTTAGATTTCCTGAGGCATCGGCCTCTGCCTGGGCTGAGCTTTGGTGCTGGGGGCCATCAGCGGCATGCCCCTTTTGATCTTTGGATTCAGATGGCAGCTTCTCTACGCTTTCTCCTAATTTGGCACAATCATCCCCTGGCACAGGTTTGGCTCCGTTTCCATCTCCCTTGGCCTCAAGTGGGACAATTACCTCCTCACACTGCCGGTCTTTGACACTGGTATTTTCAACTGCAAGCACATTGATCTTTTCTGACGACGTCTCCCTCATGCCTTTGGAAGTATCAGAGAGGGCAAATCCCTCTTCGGCTGCAGCCCTCGGTGTTTCATCATCTTGGGCAGAGACTTGATGGCGGCTGTCTTCATTGTCCAGCATCTGTTGAGCTCCCTGGCTGTCAGCCTGCACCACCAGAACGTGTGACTGTAAACCGGAAGTGCAGGCTTGGGGGGCCGTTTCTGTACGCGCGAACTGGTCGACAGCTGTCTGGATGACGTTCTGGACGAGCTTACTGCTCTCACTCTCCAGTTCCAGGAGCTCAGATTCAGCCTGGAGGCCTTCCTCCCTTGCTGCATTCTCCTTACCATCAGGACCACCAACCTGCTCGTCACCTTCCTCTGACCTCTGCTCCCAGGATGCGCTTCTCTCTCCTTGCGGGTCAGAACGCAGGGTGTCTTCGGGAGCGGGTGATGGTGTTATTCCTGGGGCTGACTCGGCCTGAGCCGCGGGTCCCAAGGGCACAGTGTCCTCTCCAGGCTGCACAGTACAGTAGTCACCCTTTGCAGAGGACTTTTCTGCTGGTATGAAGGGTGCACCCGCACACTCCGGACTGTCGTCTGTTTCTGAGATCTTGATGGTGTCGGCAACCTCGCTCACAGGTCCGGCTGCTTGGGTTACGGGTGGCTCTGAGCTTTGAACTTGAGCCCCTGTGCAGCCTGCTTTGTCTTGGTCTGGGAGAGACGAGCTTCCTTCAAGGCTGCTCACTGCCTTTTCCCTCTCTGAGTCGGACATGTCAACTGTCTGGATGAGCTGCGGGTGGGCTTCCTCAGGCTCAGGAGAGGCCGTTGGCTGCTCATGTTCTTCCCTCACTTCCTCTGGCTTTGTTTCCATTTTCTCCTTCTCAGCATCAGCTCCCGTCTCTCTCTCCTCCGGGCTAAGACTCTGCACTTCTGGACTCTCGTTTTCTTGACGTTCAGGCACCCCCATCGCTTCACCATCACGTGCCACCTCGGCAATCTTTTCTCGACCGCCGGGTCCATCGGTGTGCACGGACGCCTCCAGTCCTTCAACACATAGTTCGTCTCTGACTTTTTCACCATCCGAGTGGCCAGCCTCGTGACCCACCTCGGTCTCTGCCAGCACGGGCACTGCTTCCACAGAAAGTTCTTGCTGCACAGGTTCTGGAGCATCTCTTCCTGGTTTTTCCCCATGTCCTTCCTGGGGTGGCAAATTAGGTGGTATTGAAGGTCCCTCCTTCTGAGCGGGAGCTGCCTCTACCTCTGTGGCCTGGGACTGCCTGTCCGCGGCAAAGTCTTTACTGTCCTGGCTTTCAATGGCCTCGTCTTGCTGTGTCACCTCTGGGGTGTCTGAATCCGCGAGGGGGGTGCTTCCGTTGGTCTCGCTGTCTGTCAAAGTTTCGGATGAGTCGGGGGCTCCAGCTTGTTCCATCAGTTGCTGGGGCTCTACAGCCTGGCATGGGGTGACCCGCTCTTTCAACTCCACACCTGCGGTGACTTTGGGAACTTCTCTGAGGCTCTCTGGAGTACTCTGTACAATCTCAGGGCCCTGTGCAGAATGCTCTGCTTCAGCTCCCTGCACGGGATCTTCCAGCATGACATCCCTCTCTTTCTCCACAGCTAGCGCTTCAGAATCCTCTTCTACCTCCTCGACCTTCTCCAGTGCTCCTGCTCTCTGTCCAGCCTGGGTGGCAGGCGCCTTGGACTCCCCTTTGACTTTTTCTGCAACTGCCTGGAGGACGGCTTGTGTCTGCCGCTCCTGCTCTTCTCTGTCTGGCACACCACCCTCTACCTCCTGGACCGGGGTGGCTTCCTCTGTGGTGTCGAGGGAGTCGGTTAGTTGGGAAACTGCCGACACCATGTCTGTGGTCTCCTCTGCCCCTGATGCTTCTGTGACTTCTTCAGCGTGGAGAGCCTCTGTGGTTTCTGCAGCTGTCACGGCTTCCGAGGTGAATTCCACCTCGCCGGTCACTGTGTCGTCCTGGGCATCTCTGCCCGCTGGTAGGGTCTGGGCGGCCGTGGGGGATTCTTTTGCAATGACCTCCACGGTGGACAGCGTGGCTTCGTCGCGGGCGAGTTCAGGAGGCTCTGTCACAGAAGCGGAGATCCAGGAAGGAGACCGCTCTTCGGCACTGGTGACAGCCCGGGTCCCGTCAATGACAGCCACGTTCACGGTGTGAACCAGCGTCTTACTAACCTCCTCTGACACATACACAGGCCCCTGTAGCTGGGGTCTCTCCTCCTTCCCCTGAGCTTGCTGCACTTCCAGCTTCTCCCTTTCGACAGCATCATACTCGGACAGAGGCACAACAGCTGGAACATCAGGGTCATCTTCATTGATTTCTGTCGGGCCCGCCTCTTCAGCAGCGGAGTGTTCTTGCTTCCCGTCTGCCCTCTTCTTCCGCCTTCCCGGAATAAATTTCTTGATGGAAACCCAAGATTCTTCTTTACTCGGTTCGACATCGGAAGCCGACGGCTCTATCCCTGGCTCTTCGGTTTTCTCTTCCATCTTTGACTTGGATTTTTTTCTTGGAGTGACCAATCTTTTAAACGACTCCCAGGTGGAGACACCTTCCCCTTCAGAAGGGCTTCCGGCTGGCTCGGGTGAGGAACTTCCCTGCGCCTGATCAGGCTCCTGGGTGCCGGCAGGGGCAGCATCTGTTCCAGCTTCTTTGATGGCGTCCTCCGCTCTGTGGCCATCCTCTCCCGCTGGTCTCGGCCCTCCTTCGTCATCCGAAGAGGATGCCTTCCTCGCTCTCTTCTTGGAGGATCCCACGCAAATCAACGCCTCCCAAGACACGGAAGTATCCACCTTGCGCTTCGGTTCTTCGGGCTTCTGCTCGTCTCCAACAGTTTTGGCTTCTTCTTGCATTTCTGACATGGTGCTCTCCGTGGACGACAGCGTGGCACTCTTGACCTTGTCCACGTCCTCTTCCTTGTCGCTCTCGGAAGGTCTTCGGACCCGTTTCTTGGGCGTCACCATCTTTTTGAATGATGCCCAGGGGGTGATCCCTTCCCTTTTTTTCTCGCCATCAGAAGTAGCGCCCTCCTCGGCTTCCCCTTCCTGGCGTGCTTCCGACAGCCCCCTCTCCAGGGACGTGATCTCCTCGGGCTCTTCTGGGGAGGATGCCGAGCTATCTCCCTTCTGCTCATCCGCGCTCTCTGGGGACTCGGTTTGAACCTGTGGCTCTCCCGGCTCTTCGTCTCCCCCGCCCCGTCGTTTCCCCTTCTGCTTCTTCCCAGAGAGCTTCTTCAAGCCCGAGCTACTGAAGAGCTTCTTCAGAGGGCTCCCCTGGACCTTCATCCTCTCCTGAGAGGACAGCATCTCCACCTCACTGACAATGCCTTCCGGGTGCTTGGGCATCATCTTCTCGTCGGGACTCAGATCCGTCAGCTGCGTATGGTCACCTCCGGAGACACACACTTCTTTGCTCTTCACCAGCTCCTCCGCAGCCTGGGCTTCCTGGGGGGCCTCCTTGGTCTCCTCTGGTTTTCCAGGGGACAGGGATTCTCCCGTTTCTTCCACGTTCCCTTTGGTCTCCTCCCCGACTTCCTGCTCCTCTGTCGTCTTCTCTACGGTGCTCACGGTGCTCACGGTGCTCACGTGGACTTCTGCAACCACCTCTTGGTGGGCTTCTATTTTGTCATCAAACACTTCCGTTGCCAACGGGGCACACTTCTCCTCTGATGATCCCTCCAGGCCACCGACCTGATCTTCCAAGGGCAGCTCCACCTTCTCATAGTCTGCGGACAACCTGGCCTCGTTTGTGCCTTCGGCGGGCTCCTGCGGCTCGGAGGCGGCTGGGGCTTGCTCAGAAGGACTTTCTTCTCTCTTTTCGTTTTCTTCTTCGTTGACTTTCTCTGCCTCTTGCTCCTTTTTCTTCTCGGATGTTTCCAGCTCATCCTCCTTCGGCTTCTTGAAGCTGGTCTTTTTGCGCCAGCCCGCCCAACCGTGAGTGAAGAACTTCTTGAAGGAAGAGGTTGTCTCGCCGCTGACCGGGCTGGTTGGAGACTCTGCGGACTTCACGGGTTCCTTCTCACGTTTTTCTTCTCCTTCATCCTTGGCTTCTTCCTCAGCCACTTGGCCAGATTCAGCCTGAAGGGGAATTTCTTCTGTGCTGCTCTGTGCTTGCTTCGGGGCGCCTTCCGGCTTCTCTATGGATTGCTTCAGCTCGCTCTCTTTGGACGCTGACTCTCCGGTCTCCATGGCGGGCTCCTGGTGGTCACCCGCTCCAACTGTGGCTTCTGGCCCTTCGCCTTCATCTTTTTTGACAGTGAGTAGCTGGACAGTATCAGACTTCTCATTTTTATCCTTTTTCACGGTGAATTTAAAGCCAACAAACTTAAATACCTTCTTAAAGCCGACATCGTTAGCCTGGGACTCAGCGGGCTGGGCCATCTCTTCCGCATTGCTTTCTGGAGCAGGGATCTGTTCGATGATTTCAGGTGCTTCCTCCTGCCCATCCTTTGTGATGTCTTCAACAACGGCAGAGTTGGCGGCCATTTCTTTAGCTCGGTCTTTTTCTCTCACATCTTCTGACTCTCTCTGTCCAACTATTTAACAAGAGAGAAAGGAGAGGGGAACTCTCATTAATACTAAGGCACTGTAGAGACTATGTGGGTATTGTAAATGTTTAACACATGGGCAATGGCTGCTCTTTTTCAAAGGGCCATCAAAACTTCAAGTTCAAAGGTTCTCCACACTCGCTCTTTACCCTTCCTTGGTTATCAAGAAATTAGTTACATGGGCTGGAGAGATGGCTCAGTGGTTAACAACACTAGCAGTTTTTGTAGAGGACCTGAACTCTACTCCAAGCAACCACAAGGTAGCTGGGTGTGACTCCCTCTTCTGGCCTCTGTGGGCACTGAACCCACGTCGTACACAGGTATAGAAGTAAACATAAACCTTAAAAAGCAAACAAATGGGCTGGAGAGATGGCTCAGAGGTTAAGAGCACTGGTTGGGACCTCTCCAGAGGTCCCGAGTTCAATTCCCAGCACCCACATGGTGGTTCACAACCATCTGTAATAAGATCTGGTGCCCTCTTCTGGCCTGCAGTCATACATGCTGTATACACAATAAATAAATCTTAAAAAAAAAAAAAAGGCAAACAAACACCCCAATACGTGAGTAGTAATACAAAAACAAACAAAATCCAATAAATGGGGACCAAGGAGTACTATTTAAAAAAGGGGGTGGAGGGTGGGGCTGGAGAAATGGCTCAGTGGTCAAGATGGCAGCTCACAAGTGTCTGTCACTCCAGTTTCAGTGGGTCAGACATCCTCACACAGACATACATGCAGGCAAATCACCAATGCACACAAAATAAAAATAAGTTAATCCAAAAGAAAGCCAGGCTCGGCATTGTGACATGTGACTTTAATCCCAGCACTTGGGAGGCAGAAGCAGCAGATACCTATGAGTTCAAGGCCAGTGTGGCCTGGAGAGCGAGTTCAAAGCCAGCTAGGGGCTGGCTACACAGTGAGACCCTGTCTCCAAACAAAACACAACCAAAAGACAATGTATGTGCCTGTGGTGTTACCTATGTACATGTCTGTGTGTCTGCACGCAGGATGTTACTGAGGTCTTTCTCAGTCTTTCATTTTATGTATTTTTCATGTGTTTACTTGGTGTTGGAGGGTCCTGCCTCAAAGCACATTTGGAGGTCAGAAGACAGTGTGGGGGAGATGGCCCTCTATTCCCACCATGTGAGTTCCAGTGGTTGAACTCAGTTCCTCACAAGACATAAGCACCTTTGCCTGCGGAACCATCTGACGGTCTCTCACTGAACCTGGAGCCCACAACTTGGCTAGACTAGATGGCTAGCCAATCCTGGGACTACTCCTGCTTCCTTGGCTTTTTCTGTGGGTTCTGGGAATGGAACTCAGGTCCCCATGCTTTTGTGGTGGGTGCTCTACACTCGCCTCAAGAAATATGTTTTATAGAGGAAAAAAAGTTGATAAACAGACAAAACTTCCAGTTTGATCCCTGAAGTCATTCTCTTTAGTTCATTAGTTACTTTGCAGATAGACCTCACTTAGCCCAGGCTGGCCTTGAATTTACTATGTAGCCAAGAAAGACCTTGAACTTCTGTTCTCCCGCCTCTACCGCCAGGTGCTGGGATAACAAGCATGTGCCACCATGCTTATGTCTCTCTTTAGAATTTTAGAATGAGTGGGGCTGGAAAGATGGCTCTGGGGTTAAGAGCACTGTTGCTCTTGCAGAGTAACAGGTTCAGGTCCCAGCACCTACATGATGGCTCACAACCATCTGTAACTCCAGCTCCAAGAGACCTGATCTCCTTAAGCCCCTGGCATGGTATAGTGTACACACATATATGCAGGCAAAACACTCACATAAAATAATAAACCTAAAAAAAATAATTTGGGGGTTATATCACTGTGCTGGCTAATTTTTTTTTCCTTCAAGACAAGGTTTCTCTGTGTAGCTTTGGTGCCTGTCCTGGAGCTCACTCTGTAGACCAGGCTGGCCTCGAACTCAGAGATGCGCCTGACTCTGCCTCCCAAGTGCTGGGATTAAAGGCATGTGCCACCACTGCCAGGGTTGTGCTGGCTAATTTTAGGTCAACTTGACATAACTTATATTCATCTCAGAGAAGAAAATGCTTCCATAAGATCCAGCTGTAGGTCATTTTCTTAATTAGTGGGCTGGTGGTCCTGGGTTCTATAAGAAAGCAAGCTGAGAAAGCCATGATGAGCAAGCCAGGAAGCAGTACCCCTCCATGGCCTCTGCATCAGCTTCTGCCTCCAGGATCCTGCCCTGTTTGAGTTCCTGCCCTGACATCCTTTGATGATGAACAGTGATATGGAAGTATAAGCCAAATAAGCCCTTTCCTCCCCAACTTGCTTTTTGGTCATGGTGTTTCATCTCAGCAATAGAAATCCTAACTAAGACAATCACAATATATAAATAATGCATTATTAAGTTAGGCGAGGGATGTAGCTCTGTGGTAGTACACTTGCCTAGCACACTCCAGGCTATGGAGTTTGAGTTCCAAACCAAATAAAAAGGTCTAGGGGACTAGGAGGTTTGTTATTTGGGAAACTAAGGCAGAAAGGATTGCAAGCTTGAAGGCTATGTGGTGAGACCTCATCTCAAAAATCAAAAGATAAAGCCGGACATGGTGGCAAATGTTTTAATCCTCTAGCACTTGGGGGAGGCAGAAGCAGGTAGATTTCTGTGAGTTCCAGGCCAGCCTAGTCTACATAATGAGTTCCAGGACAGCCAGAGCTATATGACAGATGGACTGTCTGAAATAAATAAATAAACCAAAATGATAAATTTAAAAACGGTGGTAGGAAACAGTGTAAGGAGCAAAAGTTGTTAAATTCATTGGGTGAAAAGTTGTCAGGAAGCATAAAGTTTCGGAGTATCAAGACACAGGTGATAATTTCAAAAAATTACCCTTACAATGAGAGAAACCTAACAGGTGCCACCATACTCAAGTGATCAGGCTGGACATCCTTGCAGGAGGCTCTGAGAAGGCCCAAGTCAGTCCCAGATTCCCAGTGAACGGAATCCAGTTGTGAGGAAATGATCAGCCACATGCACGGTGTCAAACCACCAGGTCTGGTGAGCACAATGTCACAGAAGGCCAAAATCAAGCATGAAGGACTACCTGCAAGAAACTTCCGATGGGGCCGGGTGGTGGTGGTGGTGCATGCCTTTAATCCCAGTACTCGGGAGGCAGAGGCAGGTGGATCTTTGTGAGTTCGAGGCTAGCCTGGTCTATAGAACGAGATCCAGAACAGCCAAGGCTACACAGTGAAGCCCTGTCTTAAAAAAAAAAGGGGGGGGGCTGGAAAGATGGCTCAGAGGTTAAGAGCACCAACTGCTCTTCCAGAGGTCCTGAGTTCAATTCCCAGCAACCACATGGTGGCTCACAACCATCTGTAATGAGATCTGGCGCCCTCTTTCGGATACATAATAAATAAATAAATCTTTGAAAAAAAAAAAAAAGGAAAGAAAGAAAAGGGAAAGGAAGGAAGGAAAGAAGAAAGAAGCTTCAAACGGCCGGAGAGGAGGGAGAAAGAGTGTGGGCAGGCTACAGACACTCATGTTTTCTTTGTTTTTTGGTTGTTTTGTTTTTTCTTAAGTTGGCATTTTTAAAAAAATCATTGGGTGTAAAAAGCAAGACAACACGATGTAATGAAGCTGGGGGGGGGTAACTGCAGTAAGTAACTGGGAGAATTAGGAACATAGCAACCAGAGATCCCTCTCCCCTGCTTCTAATCAGACAGACACTCATTGGGAAGAGCCACTGAAAGGATATTTTGGGGTCTTGGGGGGCGGGGGGACGGGCAGTGAGAATGACTTAAGATTAGTTGGGGTTTATTTCTGCTAAGAGGGAGTGCAGACTTCTCTTTGAGCAAACAAATAACTTCATTTTAGCCTAAATCCTCTGTCCTGTCTTTCACATATCATCAGCACGGGGAGGATTAGGTATGTCATATGTTTTAGTTTTTGTTTGCCTGAGTCTAATTTCCTCTACATGACACGTACTTCTTTATCTAACAGATTAAAAAGGTCAGTTAAAACTGGCACAAAATTTAGCTATTTGGAAGGCAGGGGCAGGTGGATTGGAAGTTCAGTGCCAGTGTGGGTTACATAGAAAGACTCAACATAATATCAAGGCTGGGGATGCAGCCCAGTGATAGTATGCAAAGGCCCTGTGTTCCACATTTAGGACTAACAATAAGGGAGGAGGGTGCTGGGGAACTGGAATAGTTTCAACTACCATCTATGACAAGCTCCAGCAGCCCGTGGTAGTACAAGGGGATCATAGTTAATACATGCATATTTCAAAATTGCTAAAAAAGATTTTTAGTGCTGTCACAATAACACAGTAACATAATAGTTACGTTAATTAGCTTGACTGAATACATAATTTGTACATGGAGCCAAGATCTTGGAGTTCTTAGCCTCCAGAACCATGTGCCAAATAAATTTCTATTTACCACTTAAAACATGAAAAAGAGGGGCTGGAGAGATGGCTCAGAGGTTAAGAGCACTCGCTGCTCTCCCAGAGGTCCTGAGTTCAATTCCCAGCAACCACATGGTGGCTCACAACCATCTGTAATGAGATTTGGTGCCCTCTTCTGGCCTGCAGGCAGAACACTGTATACATAATAAATAATAAATCTTTAAAATTTAAAAAAAAAAAACCATGAAAAAAAGGGAGGGGGACAAAAATTAAACCTTGATGAAACAGTACCACACTCCAGAAATACATACAATTATTATTTCCTTATTGAAAATATAAAGTTAGCTAGGTGGTGGCGGCACAAACCTTTGATTTTTAAAAACATTTGGAATCAGGAAATTGGGTTAAGTTCCCACTGGGTGCTTGGAGCATTTCCACCAGCTGTTTCTTTTCTTTCCTTTGACTTATTTGAGACAAGGTTTCACATAACCCAGGCTGGCATCCAGCTGGAGATCTTTTTTTTTTTTCATTTTTTAAGATTTTATTATTTATTTATGTATATGAGTGCTTTATCTGCATGTACAACTTTATGCCAGAAGAGGGCATCAGATCCCCCTAGAGATGGTTGTGAGCCACCATGTGGTTGCAGGGAGTTGAACTCAGGACCTCTGGAAGAGCAGGCAGTGCTCTTAACCTCTGAGCCATCTCTCCAGCTCTCCAGCGCCCCCTCCCCCCCCCCCCCCCCCGCATACCCCCCAAGTTGGAGATCTTAGGATAACCTTGAACTTCTGACTGAGGTTACAGAAATACACCACAAGCCCGTTAATGCGGTGCCGAGGATTGAACCCTGGACTAAGCAAGCCCTCTAGCCCAATGTTCAAAAATACTCTAATACAAGAAGACATGTGACCTTTTATTTTTTGAAGGGGGGTTATTGTGGACTGTATTACGTGCACGTGTGGGTGGTGGTGGTGGGGGATCCAATCAGCGACAAACTAACAAATTTTACCAGTAATCAGTAAAAGTATAAACTGAGTATCTTTTTTTTTTTTAAAGATTTATGTATTTATTATGTATACAGTGCTCTGTCTGCATATATTTCTGCACACCAGAAGAGGGCACCAGATCTCATTACAGATGGTTGTGAGCCACCATGTGGTTACTGGGACTTGAACTCAGGACCTCTAGAAGAGCTGCTGATACTCTTGACCTCTGAGCCATCTCTCCAGCCCTAAATTGAGTATCCTGCCACAAGCCCAAGACTAACTCATCCACTGCCTCCTCTGGGTTTTTTATTTTTACGTGTATGAATATTTTGCCTGCATGTTATGGACACATGTCCACCACTCTCCGAAGGTCAGGAGAGAGGGGGATGGTCGTGAGCCACCACGTGGGTGCTGGAAACGGAACACAGGTCTTTCTCGAGAACAAGTGTTTTTAAACACAGAGGCATCTCTCCTGGCCCCATCCCTTTTCCCTTTTAATTCTCCATTGGAATGTTTTAGATTGAGCTAAGGGATACCAAAACAGATACCACCAGACAACTAGCAGGACCAAACAGCTTCTTTGTGTGTGTGTGTGTGTGTGTGTGTGTGTGTGTGTGTGTGTGTGTTTTGTTTTTTGTTGTTGTTGTTTTGTTTTGTTTTGTTTTTTGAGACAGGGTTTCTGTGTAGCTTTGGAGCTTTTCCTGGAACTCACTCTGGAATCAGACAGGACTTTGCGTTGGTGGTACAGTGGTGAGCATGGCTGCCTTCCAAACAGCTTCCTGACAGATAAAGAACGGCTAAGCAACAGGTAAGTGCAAGTCATAACTGGCCTACTAGTCTACAATACCCTTGTAGGTAAAATCTTTTTTTTTTTTTTTTTTTTTAAAGAGCTGAGGACCGAACCCAGGGCCTTGCGCTTGCTAGGCAAGCGCCCTACCACTGAGCTAAATCCCCAACCCTGTAGGTAAAATCTTAGACACTATTGTCAGAACAATCTTCCAAATGCGACCACCGTAGCTCATCAGCATGGCATCCATTTCTCACACACACACACACACACCCCACACACACACCATTTGCCTGTAATGTTGGACACTCACAGTTTTGTGGGTCTCGGCCTCCACTTGCCTCCTGCCTCAACCCGGACCCCAATCTGTACAGAACTTACAGGGAGGTTCTACTTCCAAAAAATTCGGCCTCTACTGCATAGCCAAGATATCAAACATCTGGTGGCCCGGGGCCTTGGGCTTATTCTTCGCAACTACCGGGCCCAAGGCCGTTTAAATCAGGTTCCAACAGGATCCAGAACTGTCCTCGTGCACCCCTGTGGCGCACACGCGCATTTGCACAGCCTACATCCTGCCCCCCACGTCATGCGCTTGAATCCTCGGCGATGCCTGGACTCTTGTTTCTTGGCCGCGAGCGGGCACAGCGATACAGCAGCCCATGCAAACAGACGCCATCCGCCTCCCTCCACGCTCTATGCTTGCCCTCTCCAGACTGGGAAGGAAGGGGTGCAGTGACTTCTCCAGTCTTGGATCATTTTCTATCTCCCCTCCGCCAGCCACCTCTGTGCCTTTTCCACGCTAGGGCATTGAATGAAGACTGTGCCCTCTGTCTGGCAAGTGATATCTGCTCTCAAGTACTGCCCCTGTGTTAAAAATCTACGATGCTGCCGGGCGGTGGTGGCGCACGCCTTTAATCCCAGCACTCGGGAGGCAGAGGCAGGCAGATCTCTGTGAGTTCGAGGCCAGCCTGGGCTACAGAGTGAGTTCCAGGAAAGGGGCAAAGCTACAACAGAGACACCCTGTCTCGAACCCCCCCCCCAAAAAAAAATCTGTGATGCTCTCATTAGACTGAGGAGGGTTTAGCACGTGCAGAAAATGACCTTCGTGGAGGCTTGGCTCGCCCCTGCTCTCCAAGGCTAAGTCCATTTCAAAGGCAGGGAGCTCAGGGTTGGAAAGCAATGCGCCCAGCTCTCGTCCTGGACTGCTGTGACCCTCACCTACCATCTAGAGGGATCACCTTTCCCAGCCGCTGCTGTGGCAGCGCTACTTACTTCCCGGGGGTGGGGATGGGGGTCGCTACTTACAGCAGAAGTTACTCCACCAGGGCATGGTGGCGGGTGGCCGGGGACAGGGGCCCTCGTGGCCCGGCTGGCTTCTCCCGGCTGCCCCATCGCGGGACACCAACCGGCCGCGGGGCGGTCTCCGGCCACCCCGGTGGAGAGGGGCACCCCCTGGGGACGGCTACCCACGTCACAGAGGCGGGGCACTGTCTGCCAGGTGACCAAGGCCAGCCCCTCCCCCCACGCCAGAAGATTCTAGGATCACGTGTGGGGGCTTCGCCCCTCTGCCCTAGTCCAGTCCCTGCTCTGTGTTATCACCTACATTTAATCCTCAGAGTAATGGCCACAGGCCCTCAGGACACATCTCTGTGTGGGTGTGGCTTGGGTGTAAGCACTTTCTTTATAAAAACCAACTGTAAACCGGGCGGTGGTGGCGCACGCTTTTAATCCCAGCACTTGGGAGGATCTCTGTGATCACACCGGGGGATCTCTGTGAGTTCGAGACCAGGTTGGGCTACAGAGCGAGTTCCAAGACAGGCTCCAAAACTACACAGAGGAACTCTGTCTCGAAAAAACAAAAAACAAAAACAAAAACAAAACAAAACAAAAACCCAACCAACTGCAGCATTGGTATGTTCCAGGGCCAAGTTCTTCCCTATAGCCACATTAGACATGTAGTCTTAGAGGTTGAAGGCAGAGCCTCTAACTGCCCTAGAAGACACAAGGACTTCAAAAATGGCGACATAGGGAGAGCCCCTACAGTGACTTGGGGGGACAATTTGGCACTTATTACAATGCTAAACATACTGTTATCCTGTGAGAATGCAGTCAGGATCCTTGGCATTCACAAAGATGAGTAGGAAGCTGCAGTACACACACACACACACACACAACGATACTCGGGCACTGATTTCAGCTTCACTCATAACTATCACTTATAACTGTTTATGACAGGGGATTAGCTAAGGACGAATGAATAGGTAATAAGGGGAATGTTAGGGATATTATACTTTCTGATCCTAATTATATTGGCCGTATACACAACCCTGACATTTGTCAAAATCCGTAGACTGTACACCACCAGGACTAAACCCATACACTGCACTCTCTTGAGTGTTGATGCTCCATCATACATCCAAAATGAAGGGGCCACTTGGGAAAGGATTTTGACAGTGAAGACTACAAGGAGTAACTTGTACATGGAAACTCGGAATCCTGGTTAACTTTTCTATGAACCCAAACTGCTCTTTAAAAGGGGGAAGGGGGCTAGAGAGATGGCTCAGCAGTTAAGAGCACTGGCTGCTCTTCTAGAGGTCCTGAGTTCAATTTCCAGCATCCACGGAGTGGCTCGCAACCATCTATAATGGAATCTGGTGCCCTCGTCTGGTGTGCAGGCATACATGCAGGGAGAACACTCAAACATTAAAAAAAAAAATCCAGTATGCATCATGCTGGAAGTTTCGTTAGCTCCAAATGAGTAAATGGCCAGTGTCTTACAGTGGGTATGTGTCACTTTGGGATAACTGAAGGCTGACTTGGTGGACCCTTGAGTCAGGTGTGAAAAGGGACAGGCAGAGTTTGTCTTTTTGATTCTATCCACTTTCAAAGCATGAACATCCTCTCCCCCCCCCCCCCCCCCCCCCCGCACCTCCCTCCTGTAAGTCATTATAATGTTTTAAACTTGTAAGAACAAGTGCTGGTACATGTCACCTCTCACATTTGGATGGAAAAGCGCTGTATGTGTAAAACAGATAATAATTAAGATAGTTTCAGCGTGAAAAGTGGGGTTTACTCATGCTTAACAGTTGTGCTTTTTAAAATAAACCAAACAAACAAAGAATACATCTACCCCATCTACCAAGACTACCTGGCCATCATTTTGAAACAAAGAGGCGAAAACAAGACAAAAACAAACAAACAAACAAAACAACTGGTGAAGACAGGAAGTATTGACGATGCTAAATCAGAATCTGTCAGTTCAGAGACCCGGAGGACCAACCAATTCTACAGTGAGGAAGTTCGGGGGAGGGGAGGGGAGGGACACTCCATCACTTTTAGGGGACAAGTGTCATTGTGCACAGTATCCTGAAGAAGTCACATATCATCATCTCAATGCATTCTGGCGAAGCGTACAAAACCTAAATTGAACCAAAGGGGAAAGACACAGCATAAAATAAAGGCACCAAATAATAAACACACACACACACACACACACACACACACACACACACACAATATATATATATATATATATATATATATATATATATATATATATATATATATATATATATAATTTTAAATTGCCACGTGTTGGTGGTGCACACCTTTAATCCCAGAACCTGAGAGGCAGAGGCAAGGTGGATCTCTTGTGAGTTCTAGGCCAGCCTGGTCTACAGAGTGCATTCCTGTCTCATACACATACAGCTACCCTTGAATTTGAGATTCTAATGCCTGAGGCTCCTGAGCGCTGGGATACAGATGATATAAGATGGATAAGATGAAAAATATAGCTTCCCCTTCCCCTAAAGAGGCAGAGTACTTTATATAGACGCAGTCACCCTATTCCCCTGCCCAGTGAGCCAGATGCCCAGGCCTCAGACTGGCTTTTTTTTCCCCCACAGCTGAGGACCCAACCCAGGGCCTTTAACCACTGAGTTAAATCCCCAACCCCAAGACTGGCTTTTTTATATTTGGGCTGAAACACTATTATACCCAACCAGCTAGCTAATTAGTAAGCTGGTTGGTTATGCTCATCAAAAATTCAGATGGCTTTTAAAGTGTTTCTATTTTTCCAAAACAAACGTGCTTATTGTTTTGTGGGGCTTTTTATTTGTTTATGAGTGGGCCTCATCTATCCCGAGGTGGATATGAACTATATATATACCTGAAGCTGGCCTTGAACCTGTAACACTCCTGCCTCTATTTCCTAAGTGCTGGAATTACAGGCATGCACTACCATATCCAAGTTCTTAGCTGACTTTTGTGAATTCCAAAAGTCTCCAGATAGGTAATTACTAATAGATAATCTATAGAAACAAGGATTCCTATAAAGACAATGTGGAGAGATGATCACTGTTTACGTTTTCTTTTACAAGTTGTTCCATGATCTGCCAAACTGTGGCATAATGGTTGCACGACTCATTTTTATGTGCCTGTCCCAGTAGTTTATTGGTCCTATCTTTTGTGGTCACACTGCTGGGTTCATAGGCAATACCATTATCCGAATCCCTGATGGAGTTTGAACAGAAGAGGGCAGTGTTGCCCAGTTAGAGTTGGTGAACTATCTGGTACAAGACCTTCAGAGCAGAACCCACACAGGCAGTCTGGGTGCATTTTCAAACTCAGCAAAATTGCAAGCTCTGCTGGAGGAGCTCTTTAAGAAAGAAAAAGCCCCAGCACTTGGGAGGCAGAGGCAGGTGGATTTCTGTGAGTTCCAGGCCAGCTTGATCTATAAAGCAAGTTCCAGGAGAGCCAGAGCTATTACACAGGAAAAAAACAAACAAACAAACAAAAAAAAAAAAAAACCCTGTCTTGAAAACACAGAGAGAGAAAGAGAGAGAGAAACCTTGACTTCCAACAAAACCCCTCCAGGGTGTTAAGGAAAGCCTACATCTCAAGTTGGTTCACTTACTCTTAGTATCATGTAAACTCTGCAGGTCCCTTACCCCATTTGGACCCATGTGAGAGCCTGGTGTGGCCTCTTGTCGTCTGTTTCCCCCATCCTTTACCTCCAGTTCCTCACTCTTTTAGCTTTCATCCGCCCACCTGTACTTGGAACATCCAAATCACCCATATTTCCCCAGTCCTGGCTGAAGGTAAGAGATCCCCAGACCAGACATCATTCCCATCTACCTGTGAATAATCCTGTATTCACAGACAATACTTAGGAAACAAACAGAAACTTATATTTGGCAAGATCTCATATACCCAACTCCTTATGTAGCTGAGGCTAGCCTTGAACTGCTGATCCTCCTGCCTCTACCTCCCCAAGTGCTGTGATTACAGGTTATGTACCACAGGTTCAGCTTGAGAAGCTGTTAAATGCTTTAAAGCAAAATAAAAAGAACAGGGAAGAAAAGCCCAAAGATGTAGGGATGGATGGTAGAGAAAAGATCTAATCCAGCAATCTTCTAATGCAGTGGTTTTCAACCTGTGGGATGAGACCCCTTCAAGGGTCACATATCAGATATCCTGCGTATCAGATATTTACCTTACAATTCATAACACTAGCAAAATTATAGTTAGAAAGTAGCAATGAAATAATTTTACGGTTGGTGGTCAGCACAACATGAAGAACTGTATTAAAGGGTCACAGTGTTAGGAAGGTTGAGAACTACTATTCTAAAGGAAGGGAAGGGAGAAGATAGCTGATAAAAAAAATTGTAAATTTAATAGAGTGGGACAGGCATGGTGCCACATGTCTTTAATTCCAGCACTCTGGAGGCAGAGGCAGATGGATCTCTGAGAGTTTAAGGCCAGCCTGAACTACACAGTCAGTTCCAGGGCAGCCAGGGCTACATAGTGAGATCCTGTCTCCCTGTCTCTCTCTGTGTCTGTCTATCTGTCTGTCTCTATCTCCCTCTCCCTCTCTCTCTCTCTCTCTCTCTCTCTCACACACACACACACACACACACACACACACACACACACACAACACACACACAAGATAGCTCAGTGGGGGGCTGGAGAGATGGCTCAGCAGTTAAGAGCACTGGCTGCTCTTCTAGTGGACCCAGGTTCAATTTCCCAGCACCCACATGGCCGCTCAAGCCTGTCTGTAACTCCAGTTCCAGGGGATTCCATAACCTCACAGAGACATACATGCAGGCAAAACACCAATGCACATTAAAAAAAAATACATAAATAAATAAATTAAAAAAAAAAAGATAGCTCAGTGGTAGAGCCTTATGGACAGGAACTTGCGCTGCTACCATGATGGACTGTATGCCGTTAACTGTGAGCTTACCACCACCACAACCACCACCAATAAACAACACCACCTCTCCTCCCTTCACATAAGGGATAATATTCATGGGGAAACCTTCCACAGAAGAAGGGCCACTGCTTATCTACCTTCCAGACACAACATCACGCCCCTCTATTAATGTTTACTCTTCATTCATGGCTTCAAAATCTAATCATTAAAATTTTTTATTAGTCTTGTGTGTGTGTGCTATGTACAGATGGATACATGAGAGCTGCCATGCATGTGTAGGGGTCAGGGGGCAGTTCTGTGGAGTGGGCTCCTTCCTTCCACCTTTACATGGGTTCTGGGGATTAAGCGCAGATCACAGCTGAACTGTGGAGCTAGCCCTCGGCTGTCCCTTTTGACACATTAAATTCCTGTGCTGCTTATGGAGAATCAGTGCAGGGAGCTGAGTCCACGGCTTCCTGCCTAAAGCATGTGCTATATATACAACGGAGTGACGCCCTAACACCTGCAGAATTATCTGCCTTAGATCTGTCCAACTAGACAGGAAGAGGAAAAGCTTAAAAGGCCAATTGCTAGAAGCAACAGTGACTAGGGGGGGTACATTTTCTTGCTCCCTAAAAGTCCATGCAGCAATATAAGCAGTTGTAGAAGAGGCCTTTCCCTCACTGCATACAGTAACTACTCAGGACAGCTCTCAGCCATCCCACCACAGTGAAGACAAAGGCTGTTCACACGGCAAGCTCAGGGGTCCAAACAATGCTCGCTCAGACTGGGGCTCTGCTGGGAATGACAGCGGAGTCTCCCCAGGATCCAGATTAGGGTGTTCACTAGAAGAGCCAAGTTAATAGCAACAGGCACCTTCATACTATCCCAGCTAGCAACCCACCGTCTCCCATCTTACGATACTGCAAAGGCCAGGGAGGAGGAGACTATAATCCCCCCAAGGGTCCAGATGGCCATCTGTAATACCATCTCATAAGCTATGTGTAGGGGCCACAGCTTTTTCACATCTACCAATAGTATAAGCAACATCATACTCTCTAACGGACATGTTCACTTAAGCTTACTGATTGATGCTCCCTGCAATTGGCCTCTGAACCCGTTCAATGTGCACGTGGATATAGGATGCATGGATATTCAGCCAGACTTAGAGCAAAAAAATATTTCGGGGGGGGGGGGGCGGGGGGACTCCATGTGAACTGAGCTTGTACCAACCTCTTTTTTTCATTGTCACTCCTGAATGACAGTATGACATGTAACAACTATATACTATACTATACTATATAACTATATACAACTATATACTATATATAGTATATTAGGTGGTGAAAGCACTCTGTGGGTGTTTAAAATGCAGTGGCATAGGTTGTTTAAATAAAAAAAAAGCCGGGCGGTGGTGGCGCACGCCTTTAATCCCAGCACTTGGAAGGCAGAGGCAGGCGAATCATTGTGAGTTCAAGGCCAGCCTGGTCTACAGAGCGAGATCCAGGAAAGGCGCAAATCTACACAGAGAAACCCTGTCTCGAAAAACCAAAAAAAAATAAAAAAATAAAAAAATAAAAAATAAATAAATAAATTTTTTTTTTTCTGATGGACACATTTTGTAGGAAGATCTTGGAACCAATTCCCCACAGATGCCAAGAGACGTCCGTACTTAGAAGACTGAAATAAAAGTATTTTACATACACATACACACACACACACACACACACATACACACACACACCTTAAAAGTAAAAGCAACCTCCTATACCTCATGAAATGTTAATATTTTTATCTTAATGTAGCTGTTCAGTTTTGGTGACACCATTTTTTAAAACAACAACTAAAAAAAAAGTGCACCACCACAAAAACTACAACATTCAATTTTCAGGTTTAGAATACCCAGTGCTCTCTGTCCCCAGGCACAGCTTACTGTGTGTGACATCTGGAACTGTTTAACTTTCCCCCACGATCTCCTGGAATTTTTCCAGGAATTCTCTGCATTCTGAACCCACCCCTTCTATCAAAACACGCCCAACTCAACTCCGCTTGTTCCAAAGCTCATCAGCTAGGAAACCTCCAGGCAGAAGAACCTGTTTTACTGGGATTAACTCAAGAGATGTAAAACCCAGTACCGGACCATCCAGGTGACATCATTACGGTGCGGCCTTTGGCCACCACGGTGCAAGGGCATGCCCTGAGATAGCATCATCTAAGCCTCGAGAAGGAGATCCTTATGAGATACTCTGCAGCCAGGCTTGGGAAACTTCCTTTTATGATGAGAGGAAGCTCAGGAACCAGGGTTTTCACTACAATTGTTAGGAATAAACAATAGAATTCACAAAGCACCAAGAGTACAGAGTCAACATCAGCAGAGGCCGACCCAGCACCTGAACTTTTTAAACCAGATCAGAACCAACACATCACACCAGCCACGTGCAGGGTACTGTGTCGTGCCCCCCCATGATTTACACAAAAATGTGTTATAAACTGTTTACAATATGCACGAATGCTTCCCTGGTTTAATTTTTTTTTTAATCAAAAATTTTAAATCTCACTGGCTCTTTCCCACTTTTTTATTTAAGGACGGGACTCACTTTGTAGCCCAGGCTAGCCTCGAACTAGAGGTAATTCTTCTGCCTCTGCCTCCCAAGTGCTAGATTACAGGAGTGAGCAACCGTACCTGGATTCCGCAGTGTACTTTGGAGATAAAAAGGACGTTTTTGCTCAATTTAACAAGTAGAAATATTATTAGTTAATCTAAAAATGTGTGAATTAAGGAAACCAGGAAAGACTTATTTTTAATTACGTGCATACGTGGGTGTTAGTGTGTGGGTGTGCGCATCAGTGTAGGTGCCCACAGAGACCAGAAAAGACTGTCAGATCCCCTGGGGCTGAGGTTAAAGTCAGCTGTGAACTGTCTGATGAGGGTGCTGGGACCAGATCTCAGGTCCTTGGCTCTTTCTTAACAGCTGAGAGACACGTTCTCTTAATTCAGAAAGTAGCCCTGGCCAGGTGTGGTGGCATATTCTTTAATCCCAGCACTAGGAGATCTCTGTGAGTTTAAGGCCAGCCTGCCTGGTCTACATATCAAGTTCTAGGCCAGCCAGGGATACATAGAAAGATCGTTAAGGGAAAAAAAATTGAGAAAGATGGTTCAGTAGGCAAAGGAACTCCCTAAACAAGCCTAAGCACCCAAGTGGCTGCATCCTGGGGAAAAAAAAGAGGAAGCAGGAAATTGACAAGGAAAATTGTCTTCCTACAACACACAGCAGTACAGGGATGCACGTGCACACATGCACACACACTAGTAATAAATAAGATGCAAACAAAAAAATGGAAAAGTAGTTCCGGGCTAGCAGAGTGAGTAGAGTGCCCCACCTAGCATGCACAAAGCCCTGATGGCCATTCCCAGCACTGCACAAATGAGGTGTGGTAGCACTGGCCTCTAAGTCCAGCACTGGGAAAGTGACACAGGAGGACCAGAGACATAAGGTATGTAAGGTGATCCTCGGCTACATAGGGAGTTGGAAGCCAGCTTAGCCTAGGTGAGACCCTGTCTTTAATTAAAAAAAAAAGGAGGGGAGGGCGCTGAGGGCTGATTTAGTGGTTAAGAGCACTGGCTGGTCCTAAGTTCAATTCCCAGCAACCACATGGTGGCTCACAACCTTCTATAATTGGATCTGATGCCCTCTTCTGGCGCACAGGTGTACATGCAACTAGAGCACTCAGGTACATAAATAAATAAATCTTTAAATAAAAACGCTGCAGGCAGTCTCGCTGGTGTGCCACCGCTCTGGGCATTAGGGAAGGGACCCTTCATTCCCCACTGTGTCACGTAGAATTATTTTCTAGTTTCTATGCCTAGTTAACGCTGATGAGAGCCAGGAACGGTGATGCCATGTACTGTGAGCAACCCCTCAGATCTAATTCAGGTTGTACTGGCTACACCTCAGGTGTCTGTATGAACTAGAAGAGAGACAATGAACAGGTCTTTAAAATTTCTCCTGCTTTCAGAAATGAAAAAGCATTTCTAAGTAGTTCCTATACACACCCATAAACCCTGTCAGTGATTGAGAAGCGTAAGCGCCGGGCCCCTCCTCAAATGCTACAGAAATCTTCTCTTCCCTCTTATTTAAACAAGCAGCTCCAAGCCTTCACTGCTTTTCAAGATTCTGACCAACTAAAGACGACTGAGAACACACCTTCCTTAATCAGTTACTTCACAGAAAAACAGCAACACAAAGACAGTGAAATTCCCTTTGAAGAAGTCTCCTTGCTCTTAACTTTTCTGCCCCCCCCTTCTCTCTCTCTCTGACAAGGTCTCATGTATCCCAGCCTGGCTTTGAACCCCTGATCTTCCTGTCTTTACTTCCCCAGTGGTAGGCTCGCAGGTCTATGATGCCATGCCTAGCTTTTGCAGTATTTGGGCTCAAACTAATAAAATATTGAATGTGGGGCTGGAGAGATGGCTCAGCAGCTGAGAGCACTGGCTGTTCTTCCAGAGGACCCGGGTTCAATTACCAGCACCCACATGGCAGCTCACAGCTGTCTGTAACTCCAGTTCCAGGGGATCTGACACCCTCACACCAATGCACATAAAATAAAGTTTAAAAAAGTAAAAAAAAAAAAAAAAAATGAATATACAAAACAACACCTTATACATGAAAAATATCAGAAGAATGTGAGATCTGGTAGGTCCCCTTCAAAACATGGTTTCATTCATGTAAAAACTAATGACTTGGGGGCTGGAGAGAAGGCTCAGCAGTTGAGAGAATACACAGCTCTAGCAGAGGCCAGAAGTTCAGATCCCAGCACCCAAGCCAGGCATCTAAAAAAGCACCTGTAACTATAGGTTTTAGGGGATCCAGTATCTCTGGCTTCAGAGTGCAGCTACACTCACATGCATATATCTACACACAGACTGACACAGACACACACACATTATTAAAAAATAAATCTTAAAGAAAATAACTAATGACTTGGGAAAAGAGAATATTATTTATTTTTTTTTAAGTTTCATTTATCTATTAATTTCTAGGTTTCACAAATTTCCACACTGGCCAGTGGTAGAAAGACAAAGTTAGATAGGAGACAGACTACAAAGGCGCTCTTGGTGTAAACAGGCTGAACTATAGGAAGTGAGAGATATTTTTAGCTTTGCTAAACTTTCAAATTCATTTCAAATTCCACAGGGAGACGCAGTTGTGTAGGGAGTAGTTACACGGAGAAACTACTGAAGCCCTAGGAAGTTTATGCCCCACTTTAAGACAACGGATTTGGCAGTGTCCGTTTCAAAGGTTTAAGTCAGAGCCGCTTTTATAAATGTAAGTTAGCAAGTGGAGTTTAGTTTTCCGAGGGGGCGAAAGAGAAAGAAAACATAAACACACAGTCCCCTAAGAAAAGCCCAGCCACAGCACAACTGCCTAAGACTACATACAAACGCATTCTGAAAGCCTGGCGTAGGCAGTCCACTCTTTAGAAGTAGGCATCACATTATGACTTATACAACTAGATTCCTAGAAAACAAACAGAAAAACTAAATTTTATTTATTTATTACTATTACTAACACCTAAATGGTGTTTCTTGCTATAGATTTAGGACCTATGGCTTTATTAATACCAACCACTCAAGCCAAAACTAAAACATTAGTCTGATATACACTTCACCCACCGTTCTTATTAGTAAGCACCAGGAAACCCCAAACACTTGCAATTTCTCAGGCACGGGAACTTTTGAAAATTAGACTAACTAGAATAGGTTATCCACAGCGTATCTGACACTTTTTCAATTCGGCTAGCTGCTGTGGCTCCTCTGACAGCCCCCTTCCCGCTTCCCAGAGGGTAAAGGGTAAAAGGGTCCCTAACCAAATGCATCTTCCCATTAGCGCTTTCCAGGAAGATTTTGTTTTAAATAAAAGTAAGACGTGAGGTTCATCGGTTGCTGTGGGACTATGGACCGCTCTCCTGATGAAAGTGCAGGGAGAGAGAAATGGAAAGCCAATAAAGTTCCAGCCACGGCTCACCGCTGGAGACTCTCCAGTAACTTTTCTCCCCGCCGCCGCCGCCGAGGGAGAACCGAGTCTTACCTGTGATGGTAATGGTTCCCAACATATTTGGTAACAGTCTTTGCCCTCCTACGGCAGCTGGCAAAACCTCCGTCTCCTCCCTGCTAACCCAGGAAGCTGTCGGTGTGTTCAGGAGAAACGAAGTCCCAACCACCCTCAGAGCATCAGGGAGAGCCTCTGGAGCCTTAGGGATGCAGCAGTGAGCTGGGTAGACGCTTCTCCGGGCTAATTATAGGAGGACCCCGCCCTTGCCCTAGACCCCGCCCACGCCCCAGGGCCACGCCCACAGCCCGCCCGCCCACACCTCTGCCCTGACTTGGCGGCACCAACCGGGGAAATCACGTGCCCCATTTTACAGGTCTCTGTGCGTGGTCCACAGCGACCCAGGGAGGGCGTTTTTAAGTCTCCGGGGTGAAGGAGACCCCAAGGATCAGTATTTGATCCAAGCGGTGACTTCATCCCTGGCACCAACTCCTGCATCTCAAACTTTTAAAATTATGGAAAGGCAATAACTGCAGAGATATTGAATTCTCCGATTTTTAACGCCGTGTTCTGGATCCTTCAGCTGGTTTAAAGGCGGATGGGGTGCTGAACGGCATTACCTTTTTAAAGTCTATGGTATTTTAGAGGTTGTCCTCTGTTTCCTACACACCGGCCGGTGTGAAGATCCACACACAGCTCTCCGCAATCGTGTTTCCCAGGCTTTTCGTGAAGGGTTGTTTGTTACAAAGCAAACTGTTTTCAGAACTTACTCAAGACAACTTTTTCAAAAGCAGACATATCTGAGCCTTGGGTCTTTCCCTTTTTGGTGGTAGAAACGAGCTAAACATTTGGCTCAAACCGCACTAATATTTCCCTGCCTCTAACATACAAGCCTGTAGCAAATAAATAAAACAGAAGCCGTATTAAAAATTCAGGCAACCCGTATTTCTTTTTTCCGCTAATCTTGACACTGTTTCTCTACAAAGACACAAGTAATAAATGAGATGGATCTTCTGTTAGGAAAGGTCCTTTAGGTACGCGGAGTTTTTTTTTTTTTTTTTCTTTTCTTCATCTTTTTCCTATTTATCACAGCATGCCTTGCCTGTCTGAGCAAACACCCCCAAATAAAAGGTTTTATTATTGCTCTTTCCTTTAGACCTGAAGGCCTTATTTATGACTGTTTAGGGGCCTGGAGCGAGGATATCAGTGTGAAAAAGAATAGGCAAAGATATGTAACCCGGGGGGCGGGAGCGGGGGGGGGGAAGGAATCGGAGGTGGGGGGGGGAGCTTAAAAAAAAAATCGAATGTTGGAGCCCATCTGTCAGACATGGCAAATGTTGCTCCTTCTTGCCACCAGGGGGCGCGACGCACCATGTTCAGGCTCAGATAGAAGAAAGCCAATTCCTCTTAGGCAATTCCCTACACAGATCAGCTTCCCAGACAACACCCAACCTGGCTGTGAGTCTAGGTAAGCAGGGTCTTATCTTGATTGGTTAAGACCTGGAAGCAGACCTCTGCCCTACGCATGTGGATTAGAAGCGCGTAGAGGCAGCAGCGTCAGTGGTCTGCATTAAATGAGACACTCCCCTAGAGTGTTCCAGGAGCCCTGAAGCACCCAGGGACCCGAGGAGATACTGAATCAAATCACTTCTCAGCACTCGCCACTGAGGACAGCACATGGCTGTCACTGGGCTCTCTGTGGACTCGGGTTTATAGAACTGTATCACCGACACCTTCCCTTCTGAGTCCAAATTCTAATAACAGCCATGCCACTGTGATAGCTAAGGGGAAAACTTCCTAGATACAAAATTCGGACACAAAACGACACCTTTTTAGAAAGGTGAATGTAAGCTCTTGGCTTTCGTGACACAGCGGACAGCATCTCCACATCTGAAATGTGATTCTCAGAGAGGCAGCTAACGCCAGAAGGCAGAGCCATGGATGGTTTGTACACAAGGGGTTGACTCTCCTGGCACCCCCTTCTCTGGGATCTCTACCTCCCTGAGCAATGCAGGCCAGAGTGTATGGTATGGCTGCCCGGCAAGGCCTCTGGATCCGGCCTTAAAAAGAAAAGCCATCAGTCAGGAGAGATGCAGAAGAAAGAATCAGACAGGCGGTCACAGGAAATGCAGGCGACTTTCCTTTGGTATCTCTTCCATTCCACTCATGTTAAATAAGTTTTAGATTCAGATATCACCATTCAAAGCAAAAAAAAAAAAAAGGATAATATACGTCCATCATTTGGTGGATGGTTTGGGGGGTGTGTGTCTTAAATCTGTATGGTTCCACCAACAAATATTTTCCAAGTTCTTGTTCATTTTTTTTATTTTTAAAGGTTTATTTATTTATTACATATGCAGTGTTCTGCCTGCATGTATGCTTGGATGCTAGAGGAGGGCACCAGAGCTCACCGCAGACCATGTGTCAAAGGAGCAAACACAGAAAGATACAAACAAGAGACACAAATGTGGGGCTAGAGAGATGGCTGAGCCATTAAAAGTGTATACTACTCTTGCAGAGGTCCCAAGTTGGGAGTCAGGTTTCCAGCACCCATTTTGGGTGACTTACAACCACCTGTAACTCCAGCTCTAGGGGATCTGATGCCCTCTTCTGGACTCAGAGGGTACCTGCACTCACATGTGCACATACCCACACATGTATACATAATCTGAAAAATAGGGGGCTGTTGACGTGGCTTATGGGTTAAAAGCACTGGCTATTCTTCTAGAGGATCAGGGTTCAATTCCTGAATCTATATGGTGGCTCACGCACATCTGTAACTCCACACCCAGACCCAGACCCAGGGGATCAGACACTATCTTCTGGCCTCCTTGGGCACTTCAGACATATGGTGCACAGACATACACCCCCCCCCTTTTTAAATCAAATTATTTATTTATTTATTTATTTATTTATTTATTTTTAGATTTATTTAATTATTTATTATGTATGCAGAAGAGGGCGCCAGATCTCATTACAGATGGTTGTGAGCCACCATGTAGTTGCTGGGAATTGAACTCAGGACCTCTGGAAGAGCAGCCAGTGTTCTTAACCTCTGAGCCATCTCTCCAGTCCTTTTTTTGTTTTTTTGGAAGGGGGAGTTTCTCTGTGTAGCCTCAGCTGTCTTAGAACTCACTCTGTAGACCTGGCTGGCCTCAAACTCACAGAGATCCACCTGCATCTACCTCCCCAGTGCTAAGATTAAAGGCGGGTGCCGCCGCCGCCACTCAGCACATGCACAGACATACATCAAGGCAAATGCATACACATAAAATGAGAAAATCTCAAAAGAAAAAAAAAATGTAATTTAAAAAAAAAGAAAAATCTTTGAGAGAAATGTTAACAGACTCATGAAAAGATGTTCAACATCATTATCCCTTAGAAATATGCAAATTAAAACCACTTCCCGCCCACCAGGATGCTAATCACCAAACGACAACAATAACAGGGAATGAGGAAACAGGGAGGCTGACTGGAAAATGCCTGGGACTTCCCCAAAGTCTAACACAGTTGCCAGATGACCTGGCAACAGGTGTACACTCAGGAGAAATGAGAACACACATCCACAGGAAAACCTGGACATGACAGTTCATAGGGACCTCGGGGACAAAGTGACAACTTTAGTGTCCATCTTCCAACACAGGACAAACGAGTTCAGTACATCTACGTAAGGAAATAGCAGTGATTAAAAAGAATGAAGTATGTGGCGGCTGGAGGAGCGGCCCCGAGCTTGAGAGCACTGGCTGCTCTTGCAGAGGACCCAGGTTCAATTCTCAGCCCCCATGGGGCAGCTCACAACTGTCTATAACTCCACTTCCAGAGGTCCTGATGACTGGCCCCTGAAGACACTGTTTTGAGACAGGGTCTTACTGTATATATAGCCCAGGTTAGCCTCATGACATATACAAACAGAGCGCACAGATATATGTGCAGGCCGACCACCCATACACGTGTCGTAAAAATTAAAAAGTGGCTAAGGTAGTCAGAACTAGTGGCTTACAGCTATAATCCCAGGATCTAGAAGGCTGAGGCAGGAGGACTGCCATCTTTGAGGCCAGCCTAAGCTACATATCAAATACTAGCCTAGCCAGGGCCACCTAGCAAGACTGTATCTCAACCCCAACCCACCTTCACACACAAAAAGCTAAGATGATAAAACTTATGTATACTTTGTCACAATGGGGAAAACATGACACAGACATAAGACACAGCTAAAGAAAACCACAGTGAGAAGGAGGGAGAAAAAAAAATCACCAATGGAAAAGGGAAATGCTTCCCATAAGCCTATGACTTCCTGAGAAGTCTTGTTCTGGGGACAGGCAGTCCCTGCTAGCACATCAGTTGTGGACCTTGTTGTCCAGGGCACACCCTTCCTTGGGCTGCTGTTTGGGAGCATAGAAAGGTTCCCACTATTCTTTGGGGCATAGGGATAGTCTGGTTGTTGGTTAAGCGGCGGCGCTCGTGGTGGAGGAGAGTGCTGATCGGAAGAATCTCAAGCCATGGTTACCTTTTTAGAGCTTTATTGGGAAAGAGGGGGAGAGACAGAGAGAGAGACAGACAGAGAGACAGAGAGACAGAGAGACAGAGAGAGACAGAGACAGAGAGAGACAGAGAGAGAACAGACGGAAGGAGAGCAGAAAGAGAAGGGGCCGCGGAGAGGACCCGCCCGCTTTTTAGGCTGGTGACATAATTAAGGACAGAATCCTTACATTGGTAAACTAGCATCTTTGGCCTCATTTATACATCACTGTCTGAAAGATCACCCGGGACAATGCACGCAAGGGACCACTGCCAACTGCACAGTACAGGCTGACTTGTCCACTTTTGGAGGGTGGGTGTGTCTTGTTTGTGTGTTCTGAGATAGTGTCTAATGTAGCACAGGCTGGCCTTGAACTCCTTATCTTCCTATCTCTCTCTCCTGAGTGCTGGAATAAGAAGCATGGGCTACTCTACCTGGCTTTTTGTATGTTTTGTTTTGAGACAGGGTCTTACTGTGTATAAATAGCCCAGGTTAGCCTCAAGTCTCAACTTTCCTGCCTTGGCTTCCCCAATGCTGGGATTTCAGGTGTGTGTCCCGATGCCTGGATCTCAACAGTAAACTTTCAATCACTTCTAGATTTCTCATAACACCTAACAGAATGCAAATCCTGGGTAACAGTGGCCGGGCTGTATTGCTTAGTGATCACAGCAGGGGAAAATGTCTGTGCATGGTCAGAGAGCGCACCCAGCACGCACAGCCGCATAAGTACTCAGATTATTTGATCTGAGCTAGTTGATTCCACGGTTGGTTGATTAGATGTGGAATTTGCAGCCCTGGAGGATACACTATATACTGAATATTAGACAGTTTCACTGTGTAGCCCTGGCTGTCCTGGAACTCACTCTGTAGACCAGGCTGGCCTCAAACTCAGGGATCTGCCTGTCCCTGTCTCTCAAGTACTGGGATTAAAAGCTAATAAAGGTTATACTGAGTATTTGTAAGGACACTGACAAGTTTAGCAACAGGCTAGCTGATTCTACAGGGCTCTGCGCATTCAGGTCTCTGCCCCATGCAGCAACAGCACTAGCTAATTGAATTTTATGGTCCAGATGCATTGGACACGTTAATGTAGATATGGCTATTTAAATTTGAAAAATCCAAATAAATAATCTGGAGAGCATGGAAATTGAAAACACTTAAAAAGCATGGGGGAAAATAAGCATTAAAAACTCAATTTGGGGGGCTGGAGAGATGGCTCAGAGGTTAAGAACATCGACTGCTCTTCCAGAGGTCCTGAGTTCAATCCCCAGCAACCACATGGTGGCTCACAACCATCTGTAATGAGATCTGGCACCCTCTCCTGTATACATAATAAATAAATAAATCTTTAAAAAAAAAAAAAAAAAACTCAATTTGAAGGAGGGCTGGAGAGATGGACCAGCAGTTAAGAGTGTATGCTGGCTGGAAGGTGGTGGCGCACACCTTTAATCCCAGCACTCGGGAGGCAGAGGCAGGCGGATCTCTGTGAGTTCGAGGCCAGCCTGGTCTCCAAAGCGAGTTCCAGGAAAGGCGCAAAGTTACACAGAGAAATCCTGTCTTGAAAAACCAGGAAAAAAAAAAAAGAAGAAGAAAGAAAGAAAGAAAGAAAGAAAAAAAAAAAGAGAGAAAACATTGAGAGAACTTTGGGGTTGGGATTTTAGCTCAGTGGTAGAGCACTTGCCTAGCAAGCGCAAGGCCCTGGGTTCGGTCCTCAGCTCAAAAATAAATAAATAAATAAAGAGGGTATGCTGCTCCGACAGAGGACTTGACTCTGGTTGCCACCTTCCACATCAGGCAGTTCACAAACACCTTCGACTCACAGAAATCTACTTGCCTCTGCCTCTTGAGTGCTGGGAATTAAAGGTGTAGTAAGTAAACCAAACTCACCCTTACTTATTCAGAGTAAAACCGGAGAGTAAATGGTATATTTGATGGATTCCCAAATGCTCTATGTGTGGCGTGCGTGTCTTTAAAAATTATTTGCGCCGGGCGGTGGTGGCGCACGCCTTTAATCCCAGCACTCGGGAGGCAGAGCCAGGCGGATCTCTGTGAGTTCGAGGCCAGCCTGGACTACCAAGTGAGTTCCAGGAAAGGCGCAAAGCTACACAGAGAAACCCTGTCTCGAAAAACAAAAAAAAAAACAAAAAAAAAAAAAAAAAAAAAAAATTATTTGCTGTGTGTGATAGTGTGTGTTGTATGCATTCATGGGTGTGTGCACCCACCTGCGTGTGAACACACCCGTGTATGTGCATGTGGAGGTCAGAGGTCAATGTCTGATGTTTTCTGCCATTCTCCTCCACCTTATTTTTGAGACAAGGTCTCTAAATGACCTAGGAGCTTGTCATTTCAGTAGACTATCTGGCTAGCAAGCCTTCAGAATCCGTCTGTCTCTACCCTCCCAGTGCTGGGATCATAGACATGAGCCAGAGCACCCAGCTCTCTAGGAGGGTGTTGGGGATCCAAATTCTCCTCATGCTTACATACAGAGCAAGCACTTCACTCACTGATCGCCTTCCCGTTTCTCCTTAAGTCTGAATCAAAAGGAGTGGGAAGGAGGTACAATCTGAAGCTACAGACTCAGAAGAAATAACGGGGATTGTATACACGACACTCTCCATTACATACACATATACTCTCCATTACAGCAATATCTGCCCTCAACAATAATGTCAGCCCCAAACCACCCATGTAGGCAGTCTCAAACTTTCTAGTAGCCAGATTGGAAAGAACAAAAGAAAGTGTGTGTGTATATATATGTGTGTGTGTGTGTGTGTGTGTGTGTGTGTGTGTGTGTGTGTGTATGTATATGTATATATATGTTTGTATATTTATACATATATGTGTGTGTATGTATGTATATATAAGTATACATGTGTGCTTAGTCATCAGAGAGTGGCATTATTTGAGAAGGATTAGGAGGTGTGGGCTTGTTGGAGGAAGTGTGTCACTAGGTGTGGGTTTGGAGATTTCCAACACACCTACACACCTGGCCCAGTATTCTCTCTCTCTCTCTCTCTCCCTCTCTGACTTCAGATCTAAGTTACGAATTCAGCATCCTGTGTGCCACTCTGCTCTCTCCACGCCCCTGCCATGATGGTCATGGACTAACCCTTTGACACTGTAAGCAAGTCCCCAATTGAGTGCTTTCTCTTATAAGAGTTGCCTTGGTCATGGTGGCACTTCACAGCAACAGAACAGTGACTAAGACACATGGGAAATGAACTTCCCCCGAGTGAGTTGGCTGGATTTCTAGCTGACAGCATACTGAATGGAAATGCATGGTGGAGATTCTTTTCCGTGAGCTTCAAGAAGCTGACGTCTCCAGGAAGCACATAAGGGATTAGGTCTGGATGGCGGCAAGTTGGACAGCAGCGCATCCATCATGCTGACCCTGATGGAATCCTAATGTGTCTGAACACACTGAGCGGAAATTAGCTTGGCCAGGGAGACACTTGGAGCCAAGCTTTGACAATCATGACGAAATCAACACACTTCATTCAAGTTCACTTGCTGATTCTCTCGGTAGGCCTGGGCAGCAACAGGAAGTACTATAAACCTGGTACACTGCTCCCAGCCAACCAGTAGTCACTGCTCACTGTTTCGAAGTCTGGAAGTCATCATGGGAAGGGCCTGGTGGGGGCCTTCCCTGGGACTGGAGACTCTCGGTTGACGTTCTGGGCATTTCATTTGTTTGTATTTGTTGTACTAGGAACTGAATTTAGGGCCTCAAGCATGCTGTGGAGGGTTCTGAAAAGTCACTTTTAGGGCTTGCTGAGATGGCTCAGAAGGTAAAGGCGGTCACTGCCATGCTTGATGGCTTTAGTTAGATCCCTGTGAAGCACCTGCTGTAAACTGCCCTCTGACCAACACATGCAACACTGTGGCGCGCGCGCACACACACACACACACACACACACACACACACACACTCACACACACTGTAATAACAATCACACAAACTAAATGTAATAACAATAAGTTTTTTTTTTTTTTTTTTTTTTGCCATATTTGGGCTGGAAAGATGGCTCAGTAGTTAAGAGCTGCTCTTGGGGCGGACCTGGGATTGGATCCCAGCACCCACGTCGTACACAGACATACATGCAGGCAAAATATCCTTACACACAAAACAATACAAATACCTTTTTTTTTTTTTGAAAAGGTAAAAAGGCAGGGTGTGTCACTGGCCTAGAACACACCAAGGAGACTAGACTGGCTGACCAGGAAGTCCCAGAGACCTAAACCTCCTCAGCACTGGGATTACAAGCATGTTCCATACTAAACCTGGCTTTTTAAATGTAGGTTGGGGAGGGGGGTGCTGTACTGAAGTCCATAAGCATGTTTACCAACTGAACCATCTCCCCAGTCCTCTTTTTTTTTTTTTTTTTTGAAAAAGGTCTTCCGTACCCCAGGTTAGCCTTGAACTCAATATACAGCTGAAGGGGACCTTGAACAGTTGCTCCAGCTTTTACCTCCCAAGTGTGGAGATCCCAGGCATGCAGCACCAGGCCTGGCTTTATTCTTCTGTTTTAAAGAGATTGAGAAATGAACTTAGAACCAAGAAGTAGTACTAGTGAAATCTAGTTGGTTTTGGCAGGCCTCCATCTAGCACATTCCTGTTGGAAATATACATAAGTCCTGGCGTTTTTTTTTTCTTTTAATTCAAGGCAGCTTCTTTTCTCTGGAGATATTAGGAAAGATGAAAGAAGAGACATGATTGATGTTTGCAAAATACTTAGCGGGCTGCCTGTGAAAAGGGGGATGGGTGTGCTCTGCACAGCCCTCGAAGTCAACCCTGGAACTGGGAGGGCAGTTGGAGGGAGGCAGATTTTCAGGCCTCCTTTTATGGAGAAAACTCCCCAGAAGAGGAGGCTACAGTGGGCAGGGACCTGACATCCCATCCTCACAGCTGTCTTCCACTAAGGCCTCTTGGTCCCAGATTTGACTTTCTGATCTAACAACCACAGGGGTGGTGTGCTAGGCTAACTGCCCCCTCCCACTACCTGGTACCTCCTCATTTGGATAGAGCTCCCCCGCCCCCCCCCCCTTTTTTTCATTTTTAGAGACAAGTTCTCATGCAGCCTAAATTGGCCTGGAATGGGCTAATGTGGCTGAGGATGACCTTGAACTTCTGACCCCTTTTCATTATCTCCTGTGAGCTTCTTTTTTTGTTTGTTTTTGTTTTTTCCAGACAGGGTTTTTCCATGTAGTTTTTGGTGCCTGTCCTGGATCTCGCTCTGTAGAACAGGCTGGCCTTGAACTCACAGAGATCCGCCTGGCTCTACCTCTAGGATTAAAGGCGTGCACCACCATTGCCCAGCTTCCTGTGAGCTTCTTTACAGGCAGATGCCACCATATCCCAATTTAATGTGGCTCTAGCGCTCAAACCCAGGACTTTGTGGATGCTAGATATACACTCCGACTGAGCCACATCCCCAGTTCCTGAAGAGAGAGGCCCTTAAAATGGCAATTAAGCCAAGAATGGTGCCTCTAACCTAGAGAATCCAAGACTAGTCTGGGCTAATAAGTTCAGGGCAACCATGGGGAGAGCCTTTTTCACCCCAAGGCAGGGTTTCTCTGTGCATCTGGCTGTCCTGGAACTCACTTGTACAACAGATTGTCCTCAAACTCACAGAGATCTGTCTGCCTCTGCCTCCCGAGAGCTAGGATTAAAGGTGTGCACCACCACCGCTCAGCTGAGTCTTGTTTTTTCTTTAATTTTTCTTTACTTTTATTTTATGTGTGTTGGTGTTTTGCCTGCATGTATGTTTGTGTGAGAGTGTCAAATCCCCTGGAACCGAGTTATAGACAGCATCGAGTTGCCATGTGGGTGCTGGAAATTGAACCCAGGTCCTCTGGAAGAGCAGTCAGTGCTCTTAACCGCTGAGCCATCTCTCCAGCCCCTGGTTGAGAGTCTTTAACATAAAAATAAAAAAAGCTGGATAAACAGTTTAAAAATGAGGTCACTTAGGGTGGGTTCTCACCCAAACTACCTGGTGTCCTCCTCATGAGAAGAAATTTGGACCCTTAGAGCATCCAGGAGTGTAGGAAGGAAGGACATGTGGGTTGGCCAAAAAGCAGTCACCTGCAAGCCAAGGCGAGGTCTCAGGAGTCATGGAACCTGTTCACCAGACTCTGAGAATGATAAATGTCTGTCTCTATGTCATCTGGTCTACAGCTCTGCCTGAGCAGCCCCAGCAGACTCATACAGTGAGGTAACGGCCACATGTTTGGCACCCGTCTAGTCACGACACACCCATGTGAAGATGCTGGTGGCTCCGTCAAAAACAAAACAAAACAAAGCTAAACAAAAAAAACACTTGCTGTCAAGCCTGGTGACCCGAGTTTGATCTCTGGGACTCTTATGGCAGAAAGAGAATACCAATTCTGGTGACTTCTGTATGAGCACACACACACACACACACACACACACACACACACACACACACACAAGTTTAAACATCTAAAGATACATTAAAGCAGCCATGCATTGTAGTGCATTGTAGTCTTTAATCTCATCACTTGGGTGGCCGAGGGAGGGAGATTTCTTGAACTCTAGGCCAGCCAGAGTTACAGAGATCCCCATCTTAAAAAACAAGAGCAAAAAGATACACTTATTAGACTTATCATATATTAATTTTTCACCTGAATAACTAATGCTTGTATCATTAACACTAGAGGTCCAAGGACTACTTGACAGTTCTCTACACAGACTTTTTTTTTTTTTTTTTTTTGGTTTTTTGAGACAGGGTTTCTCTGTAGCTTTCGAGCCTGTCCTGGAACTCACTTGGTAGCCCAGGCTGGCCTCGAACTCACAGAGATCCGTCTGGCTCTGTCACCCGAGTGCTGGGATTAAAGGCGTGTGCCACCATTGCCTGGCCTCTACACAGACTTTTGAGCAATTATAGCAATATGAAAAAGACTCAAAAAAGTACAAGCACAAACTAGGATAACCAAAAAAAAAAAAAAAAAAAAAAAAAAAAAAAAAAAAAAAAAAATTTTTTTTTTTTTGAGAAGATCTGGTTGTCCTGGGACTATGTAAACCAAACTGGCCTCAAATGAAGACAATCTTTACGTTGTCATCTATTGATTATCTGTGTGTCTGCTGTGTTTATGTGTAGGTATGCACGTAGAGGACAACTTTGTAGCGTCCGTTCTCTCCTTCAACCTTCACGTGAGTTCCAGGGATTTGAACTCAGGATACCAGGCTTGTGTGGCAATTGCCTTTACCTGCTGAGCCATCTTGCTGGCCCAGAGGCTGAATTTTAAACCAAGAAAATATGTTTTCTTTGCCTAACTGCTGTGGTTGGGATGCTGAACACCCCCCAGGGTAGTGTAATTGGAGGGTACCACATGCTTTTAGGAGTAAGGCTGTAGTGGGAGGGCCTAAAGTTATTGGGGCATATCCCTGAAATGGATTATGGACAACCCCCTTCCTGTTCATTTTGCTTCCGAGCATGAGATGAGCAGCTCATTTCTTCATGTGCTCTGGTCCTGACTATCTGGCACACCTACCTGAAACCCAGAGCAATGGATGCCCAAGTCTTAGACTAAAGCCTATAAAGCAGTAAGCCAAATTGAATTTTTTCTCTTTGTCAGTTAGCTTCCTTGGGGATCTCGTCATAGTGGCAGAAAGCCAGATAACACACTCACTGTGCACCCCCATCACCCCCACAAAGAGCACAGCTCTAAACAGAGCAGCGGGCAGAACTGCAACCTATCGGTAACACTCCTGGGGTCAGCTGACAGGGAAGCCATGGCTTCTGTCCACATCTTTTCCATCCGTTCTTCTTTTTAGTCCCAATCTTTCAGGAGCTCAACAGAACACACATACTAGAGAGCCACGTGACACCTTGTGGCTACCCTCATTTATAAAGCCGTTAACCTGGTTCTTCATGCCTAGATGACTCCGAAGTAAGTTATTATTCAACAATATGTCCCCTTCAGGAGCCTTTTATCCAATTAAAATTAAAGCTGCAGATCCAGAAACTAACTTTTCATGTCAGGTTAAGAAAAAAACCACCGAAATCATTTTCTAAATAGGCATAATGACATTTTAAGCACCTGCCCAGGGATGCTCAGGTGTCTGCATTAGCTAATCCTCTGTGGTTTACAGCCCAAAGGAGTAATACTGACATGAGTCAGGCATCAGAGATAGATGAGCATACTCATTTTACAGATAGGAATGTGCAGCTATAAAGGGCTGCAGTCAAATGAAGGTCACATATGCCCGCGAGTGTGTGCGTGCGCGTGTGCAATTAAACACCCTCACCTGAGTTTTACTCCTCTAATATCAAGTAATCTAGAAAGAGGATGAAGAAACAGAACACAGTGGCATGCACCTATAGCCGCAGCACTTGGGGCGCTGAGACAGGAGGATTGCCTGGGCTATTCCAACACCAGCAGGGTGCAGGAAATGACTCTAAGTGAGTTTCCAGGATTGCACACCCAAGGACTTTCACTTGAACTCACTCAAGGTTTACTTTGTGTTAGCACTCTACAGTTCTCAAAACGCCAACACAGTTGGACAGCGCTTGAGAAAAATGCCATGCAACGTTAATGGATAGGAAACCCAGAGCACATACTGCGAGGAGGAGGCATTCCCTTTGTCTGCAGAGCATTTCTAGGAATCCTTGTTCACTCATGGACAAGTCTGGATGGTGTTGCAAGTTTCCAGGCAATATCAGATGCCAGCCAACTGTAAGTGTAGTGGGTGGCTGTTTGTGCCATGCCCTGAAGCCACGCCCCTAGCAAAGGAGCAGGTAGCTATTAGATATCTGCCCCTGCGGCATGGCCGCTGGGGGAATCCTAAAGACTAGAGATACACGTAGGCACCGGTGCTGCAGGTAGGCACAGGTCCTTCTTCTTCGTGGATGTTCGGACCAGGGCAGAGCTCTCAGGAGAACAGCATTGGACTGTGCCTCACTTCCCACGATCCTGCTACAATTAATTCCTATTCCCTGTATTGTGAGCTTCCTGTATCGTGAGTTACCCCCCCCCAATAAATTCCTTTAACCGTGGATTGGTCGCGATTTAATCGCATTAGGTAAGCACCTGAAAACCCAGCTGGGCGCTCTGAAAGGGCTCTAGCTTTGTTACTGCACCAAAAGGGAGCATGGCCGAGACCCACAAAGCCAAGGCACTGGCAGTCATGGTGTGTGCACCTACAATGCCAAGCCTGGCAGGCAGAGGCAGGAAGACTACCGTGAGGTTGAGGCCATCCTAGGCTAGATAAGGAGACACTAACAAAAATAAAGCAAAACAGGTTGCCACATTTACCCACAGGAAAGAAGCTGACATAAAGTCTCCTTCACCACCTCCCCATCCCCGAGGAGGTGAGAGGCAGCAGGTGCCAGATGTTAACAACTGGCACCAAGCAAACACAGAGGTGGAATGGAGGATAATGGGGTGGTGGCAGGCAGGTCTTCCTAAAAATAGAAACAAGATTATGTCATAAGCTGAAATAGAAAAGGAATAAAAAAATCATGAAATAGTTCTTCTGAGAAGGGAAAGCAGTCTTTAGCCGAAAAGCAAGTGCAGGGTCATTGTTATAGGGACCAAGGGCAGGTGTTAGTGTGCATACACTCCAGATAAAGTTATTATTACACACCCCAAAGAAGGGAGAATTGCTTTCAATTCTAGAGTGGCTTATCCGTAAGGCAACAGGCTCAAAGGGATGATAATTAGGCAGTGGCCACCTTTGGTCTGTCCATATCCCACAGACATTCAGCACCAGGAATAGGAAAGCTCAAATTCAATACAGCCAGTGACAACATAAATAAGCACCATTACAAAAACGAACTCTCCACAATGCTACAAATTCAGCCATTAAATGATTGAGTACGAGTCTTCCACTTATGCCCGTCCTTGAGGGATAACGTCAAGACGCAGAGAAGTGGGTTACTGTGAAACGAGGACTAGACTCTCCAGAGACCTCTGCCTTCACCATGCCCTGGGGGATGGGGGGTGGGTGAGCTCCCGGCTCAGCAAGTGTAACAGGAATACTACCCTGTTTGCCAGCCTCTTTACCACTCTCTGGTGAATAGGCCATGCACTGGCTCATCTGGCTAATACATTCAAAGTGACAGATGCCAACTACAAAGCACTGGAGGACAAATGCCACTGTCACTGCTGCTGTGTAAATGCCCTCAGCTCTGGGTGTGCAAACAGTGTAAGACCTATGTGCAGAACAGTGGCTGAAATCATGGGTAGAGCACCCCTGTTCTTTTACTCACACACATGTGACCAGGAAGATGGAGACATGGCATTTTTGCTACATAGACTCTGCAAAAAGGCAAATCTCAAGAGAAGAAATAGAGACAGCTCAGGGTGTACTCCAAGGTAGGGTCCCTACCAGGGCTCCATGCCAGCACCACAGAAACACCCAGAAATTCCTGCCTTATGAAGGTTACATCCAAATATACTCAGATCTGAGATACCACTGGACTACCTGTATGGGGTATGGGGTTCTTTAGACATTTTGTTTAGCAACTAGTTAGAGCAGCATCAATAGAAATAGGAAGTTAATAATCCTTCTGTACACCATAAAGATATATTGCTCTCATTGTTAATAAAGAACTGACTGGCCAATAGCTAGGCAGGATTTTCAGGGCAGAGAGAAAACTGGGAAGAAGGGTGGAGTCAAGGGGGACTGAGGAGATGCAGAAGAAGCAGGAGGTGAACATGCCATGTTGGAAAAAGGTACTGCCATGTGGCAGAGCGTAGATAAGAACTATGGGTTAATTTAAGTTGTAAGAGTTAGTTAGTAACAAGCCTGAGCTATCAGCCAAGCATTTAAAATTAATATCAAGTCTCTGTGTGGTTACTGGGGAGCTGGCTGTCTGGATGAAAAACTCTGCCTGCAGTTCTCACTGTGGCCTCCCCAGCCCTCTCCGGGGAAGGTTAGCCTTTCCCAGAAATTGAGCTTTTTTCAGGGTCTTCTGAAGGACAGAGTCTATTTCTTCCCATATCTGACACTCAACATTTGGTGTGTGCCCAAACTTCCCAGGTCAGCCACGGTCCACAGCCTGGGTCTGCTCAGGGAAGCCATGGAATACAGACATGGGTGGGGACAGAATGGGTTTCTATGAAAGCTGGTGTTTCGCCATGTGGCTGGAATGTCCTGAGAGATCACATCTGGAGGAAAGGAAGACAGCAAGCAGTAAGCCTCCAGGAAATGTGTCACAGACTATTAGAGACACCGAGCTCTCAAGATCTTGTGGGGCATGTGCCTGACCCCGTCCCACATGCCTACCCCACAGAACAGCTAGGCCACATAGGAAGCCCCCTTAGGAGCTTACAATATTGACCAATGAGGAAAGGTGCTGGAGGCCAAGCCCGACAACTTGAATATGATGACTGGATTTCACACGATAGAAGGTGAGAACTGACTCCTGTGGGCAGTCCTCTGATTTCCACACACGCACTGTGTCACACACGTGTATACACACACACACACACACACACACACACACACACACACACACTTCCATACATGCACCCTGGCATGTACACACACACATTTCCACATATGCACTGTGGTGTATACACACACACACACACACACACACACACACACACACACACACACGATAGATAGACAGACAGACAGATAGACAGACAGACAGACAGATAGATAGATAGATAGATAGATAGATAGAACCCCACAAAACCACTCAAACCTCCACACACTCACAAATAAGTGAGTGTATGGGCAAACATTCACATACACACACAGTAAAAAAATGGAAACAATTGAATTTTTTGAAAAAAGAAGCTCCCTTAGAAAAAGAAGCTCTCTCTGTCTTATTTCAGAGATCTCAAACTGTCCACAAAATATTCCCAAGCCACACTGATTTTACCTCTCTCCTATCTAGTCCCAGTTCTTCTGTCTTGGCTTTCATTCAGGCCTGTCTGGTTTTGACACCACAACCCAATCTTGTCATCTACAAAGTTCACACTCAAGAAACATGCAATCAAATCATATTACTAAAAATATATATATATATTAAAAAAAAGAATCTCATGATGTTTTCAGGAAGCTTGTGATCTTGTTCTGGGTCACATTCACAGCTATCCTAGGCTACATGCAGCCAGTGGCCAGCAGATCAGGCTAAGGGGAAACTCTCTCTAGGCAGCTTCTACATGTGCCCTGCATGGGGACAGTGCAGTGGGTAATTGCCAGTTCAGGACTAATCACCTTGGTTCAAGTCTCAGGAGTATTGCCTAGCCCACGACATTGTCATGACTACTGCTGCTGCTGATGCAGCTAGATAGGCAGGCAGGAACACTTGCTTAGAATCCACGAGACCATGACTTCTAACCCTAACGTGACGTCACAAGGGTTGGTGCTCACTGCTCTCAGTTCTGCTAATAAGCATCTCACTTCTTGTACTGCTGTGCATAAACCTGGGCCTTGCACACTACAGACAAGTGCTCCGAACACTGGGCTTCGTTCAGCCCTAGTCCTGATGCTGATATATCTGGAGTCCAAATTCCCTTCTGTCCTCAGGTGTTATGCTGCCCTTGATCTCAGAGAGCTGCCCCACCTGAACTGTGAGCCGCTCTCTCCTCTCATAGCCTCTTCTTACCCTTATGTTCTGTTGTGTTTAATCCTCCACTGACTGCCTTCCTGTGTCCCCGGTTGGGAAGTATCAGAAGTAGAAAACCTAGTCTTCGTGATGAACTTCCCTGAAGCACCCGAGCCACATGACTTCAGTGGAGTTTTTAAAAAGTCACCGGACAGCTGTGGGGGTGGCACAGTCCATAAAATTCCCGAGTTGGATTCCCAGAACCCACTAAGACAGCCAGGCCACAGTGGCACAAACTTGTAATCTCTGCTCGAGAGGCAGATCCCTGGGGACTGCTGGTCAACCAGCCAAGCCTATTTGAAAAGCTTCAGGCCAGTGAGAGATCCTGTCTGAGAAAACAAAGAGGCTGGCTCCTGAGCGTGTCCTCTGGCCTCCACTCGTACAAACATGCACCTGTACACACACAACCTTACCCACAGAGGCACACCAGCCACTATTTGGTTTAATTGAAAATGAACGTGGAAAGGACAAAGGCCTGGCCTTGGGAATTTGATTTGGGTCCTCTCCAGCTGTCTGGTGGGTATTATTATTTGAAACTTTCACACTAGGTCAGGTGAAATACTCCGTCTCTGAGACTGTGTGTGCATTTCTAACTTTATATGGTGTCTGTGGTAATATATAAAGATCAGTGTTCCCACCAACTTCAAAGCAGCTCCCGGCTTGACGCAGCACTGTGGGGGCACAGGAGAGGAGAAACGGGTTCCATGTGTTCCAAGAATCTCATCCGGCAAGGCGATGCCCGACCCTTTCATCTGTCTCTTATTTATATTGCTCATAGGAGCCAAGTTACTACATGTCAAACCCTCCCTGAATATATCTTTTAAAAATTACGTTTATTTATTTGTATACCTTGCTTGTGCGTGCGTGCGTGCGTGCGTGCGTGCGTGTGTGCGTGCGTGCATGCGTAGCCCGGAGGACCATTTTCACGTGTCAGTTTAGTCTTTCTATCACATAGGTCCTGGGCACTGAATTCAGATTGGCAGGCTTGGTAGCAATCACCTTTACCTGCTTAGTAGCTCAATGACTCCACTCTATCTTGAATTGAATGGACCATGACCCCAATGCTCCTCCCCCATGAACCAACATGGAAGCAACACTTTGGCGAAAGATCCTCCTGCCCAGTGACACTTCCCCACCGCCACACTCCAGAGCTGGAAGCCATGAAGCACATCACAGTTTAGGCAAAGAGCGGCATGCACCTGCCAGGAAATCTGTGTGGGGGACATAAGCTTATTCTCTAGAGTGATGCTGAACTGTTACTTTAATTTTTAATTCAGGGAGGTGTTGGGCCCTCACTCTTCTAAAGCAAACATGACTTTAGTATTTCCAATGAGAACTCCCATCTGACATCATGCATGGATAAGGGACAATGATTTAAACAAACACAAACAAACAAAAAAACCATTAAGATTTCCATTAAGAAAGAGAACGTGATGTCAACCCTCGAGTACAGGGGCTACTCAAGTCGTCCTCTGATCTGACTGGGGGCAAATCCACCTTGCAAGCAGGAGCAGGCAGGAGCAGGGAGAAGAGTCATGTGACCCTTCTCCAACTCCTCATAAGAGGTCACATACAACTGCAGAAAGCACCGCCTCCTTTGCCTCCCCCCCCCCCCACATAGCCCAAGGTCATGGGTGGAGCAAAACCACTACCCAAAGAGTCAGTTAAATATCTCCTTTTGAGACCAGCTGACTGGATTGTTGGCATCATCCACCATGAGACAGTACGGTAGTGTTTTCTGTTGACAGTCTGTGACAACCTAGTTCATGGTTCACTGCAAGCATGCTCATAGTGTCCTGCCAAAGCCAGCCTGGCCTGCAAGGACCGCTTACCGTCTTCAACAATGACTTCTTCCTCCTGCCCATCCTGATTTCCCTCTTGGACGTGGTCATCTCCTTGTTCAGCTACGCCATTGACAGCAGACAGCTGACCATTCTTCTGTAGGAGCTGTGGGGAAGACAAAGTCATAGAAAGGTGAGCTCCCAGGAATCCAATTGATGAGAGAGAGGAGGGATTCTGCAGGTGAGGGACATCAAGATCATGATGGGAGGACGTGCAGAGATGACCGGCCACACTAGTGGAAGCCCATGAACTGTGGACTGGTGGCTGTGGAGCCCCCATGGGACTGGACTAGGCCCTCTGGACACGGAAGATGGTTGTTTGGCTCGAACTGTTTGGGGGGCACCCAGGCAAGAGGATCGGGATCTGTCCCTGTGCATGGGTAGGCTTCTGGGAATCCGGTGCCTATGGTGTGACACCTTGCACAGCCTTGGTGCAGTGGGAAGGGGCTTGGACCTGCCTAGGCTCAGTGTGCTGGGCTCTCCTGACTCCCCATGGGAGACCTTGATTTGGGGGATGTGGGGATGCGGGGTGGCTTGGGAGAGAGGGCTGGAGGTGGGAGCAGGGAGGAGGGGGGAATTTGTGGGTGGTATGTGGAGTGAGTAGAACATTTCTTAATAAAGAAAAATGAAAAAAAAAAAAACAAAAGGTGAGCTCAGTTCACCTGTCCAAGTTAAAAACAATGCTTCACTTTCAGAGTATAAACTATGAACTGGAGGAATACAGAGAAATGGAGGCTCCATGATGAAGAAGATGTAAGTTCTATATTCATCTTCAGCAACCGTGTAGAGTACACGATGTTCTAACACCAAAAGGTGGACCCTGGTATGTGAAGTGTGTGCACACATCTGTCCACTCCTTCTTTTGTGCATTCACTAGTCAAGATCCCGTTGCAGAAACTACAGTGAAGAGCTCAGGTGAGTCTTACTACACTGAGCTTACAGACCAGCATGGAAGCCAGACTTTTCTCGTCCCTTTCTTTTCACGCTTCCTTGTAGTGGTGGGGATCCAGGGCCTTGGTATGTATGCTAGGGAAGAAATCTATCGTCTCTGACCCCTAAAAATATGTTTTTCCTATAAAATAATATCTCAGTGTCTTTGGTTTTAAAAATCCACACCCACACTATATCCTATTCTTCCCCTGAGCATCTCTCTTTCTACTAATGCCTATTCCTAAATCTGTTCAAATGCCTTTTAATACAGCCCAACTTTTGAGCTGGAAAGATGGATCCGTGGATAATGGCACTTCCCGCCAAGTCTGTTCACCAAGTTTGATGTCTGGTAGATGGAGAAAACCAAGCCCCACAAGCTGTCCTTTGACCTCCCATGCCACACCTCACACACATACAACACATAGGTATGTTCACCAGCACACGCAAATAAATGTTAAAATTTTAAAAAAGGGAGCCGGGCGGTGGTGGCGCACGCCTTTAATCCCAGCACCTTTAATCCCAGCACTCGGGAGGCAGAGCCAGGCGGATCTCTGTGAGTTCGAGGCCAGCCTGGGCTACCAAGTGAGTTCCAGGAGAGGCACAAAGCTACACAGAGAAACCCTGTCTCGAAAAACCAAAAAAAAAAAAAAAAAAAATTTTAAAAAAGGGCTGGGCACTCGAGAGACAGCTTAGGTTAAGAATACCGACTGCTTTTACAGAGGGCCATGTTTGCTCCAGGTACCCACGTGGGGACGCACAACCATCTAGAACTCCAGTTGCAGAGGATCTGATGCCTTCTTCTGGCCTCCAAGGGGACAAGGCACACATGGTACACATAAATACATGCAGGCAAAACACCCGCATACATAAAATAAAGTAAATCTATTTTAAAAATGATAAGATCCAACTCTGCTTTTTAAAACTAAACAAATAAAACCATGTTTCTTTGTGACTAGATACAGGTTAAGAAAAATAACTGAGCTTGATAAACAGTAAGGCATCCTTTGGTTAGAACTGATGTTTACATTTTAATTAGTTATGTGTCTGGGTGTTTTGCCTGCATGTATGTCTGTGCAACATACACATGCAGTGCCCAAGAAGGGCAGAAGAGGACATCAGATCCTCTGGAACTGGAGATACAGATGATTGTGAACCTCCACGTGGGTTCTGCGAATCAAACCTGGGTCCTCTAGAACAGCCAGTGCTCTTAACCACAGAGGCATCTCCCCATTCTTCAACATTGATGATTAAATACATAATTACTAAGTGCCACGAAGCAGTCACATGCTGAGCAAATGACAGTGACAGGGGAATCCTAGGCCAGGCAGGGAGTGTCTAGGGCTTTAGCTGAGAACTAGGTTCTCCTGGCAAGGACTGTGTGAGAAGGACCTGGGGACCCAGAAAAGGGAGGTGAGGGGGCTGTGAGGCGTCACAGCTGTTGTTCCCACAGCCCAGAAAACAACTGTTCTTTTTCTTTAAAAAGATTGCTATGGGCTGGAGAGATGGCTCAGTGGTTAAGAGCACTGGCTGCTCTTCCAGAGGACCCAGGTTCAATTCCTAGCACCCACATGACAGCTCACAACTGTCTGTAACTCCAGTTCGAGGGGATCCAGCATCCTCACACAGACGTACATGCAGGCAAAACACCAAAGCATTTAAAATAAAAATAAATTAGTTTTTAAAAAATATATTACTAAATGTGGGCCAGGGTGTGTAAAGGGTTTGCCATGCAAGCTTGATAACCCAAATTTGAACCTATAACTCATGGGGAAAAAAAAGTACCAGCCATCAGCAGGAGTGGTGGTTCAGTTCCAGTCTAAGACCTGAGTTAGTTTGGATCCCCAGACCCTATTCAAAAGACAGGTGTGGTGACATAGGTCTGTAATCCCAGAGATGGTAAAATGGGAAATAGAGACGGGCAGATCCTTGGAGCTCATGGGCCAGCCTGGACTACTTGGTGAACGCCGAGGGACCCAGTCTCAAGCAAAAGGTGAAAGGTGACTGGGAACTGGAATAGGAAGCTGTCCTCTGACCTTCACATATGTGCCGTGCACATGCGCACACACTAAAAGACAGAGGGAAGGACCAGCCACAAAACCCAGCTCTCCCCTGCCGTCACTGCCCACAGGCCAAAGGCTGGCTCTGGACAAACAGGTACTGATCATTCTTGAAGGTTCCGTGACCTCCAGATCCAGAAAACTGGAGGTGTGCTGACCTGATTTCACCATGCTATTCCAGATTCCCAGCAAAGCCCTTCACCCTCTTTGCTCTTCCCCTGAAATAACACCCCATACTGACACTGGAGACGGAACAGTCAGCTTCAAAATGCCCATGCTGAGTCCAGTTATTACACGCGATACTCAGATTACAGCTCCACTTCAAGGCTTCGATTACCAAAATATGAAAGATGGGAATTTTAAATGAAAGCTAAAGATAAGGCGGGGGTGGGGGGTGGGGTGCTGTCACCATAAGGCCCATCAGCAAAAAAAAAAAAAAAAAAAAAAAAGCCAGCACATTTTAACTGGCTAGCACTAGAATGAGGCACAGGTTGGATTGCACTGAATTAGCAATATGAAAGGCAGGGTGGGGGCGTGGGGGCAGAATCGCACGTTTAGGTGGGTTCCGTGGTAACTCGATGACTCTTAGACTCTATCTTGATGTGTTAGGTGTGGTGGTCCAAACCTGCAATATCAGGCACTTGGGAGGGGGAAAGAGGCAGGAGGATTAGGGGTTCAAAACCACCCTGGGCGACTTGAGACACTACAAAAACTAAGAGTTGACGTTGGAAATTAAACAGAGATCACCTTAATAACTCCACCTTTAACACTGTAATAAACATTAGGTTAATTGTAAACTGTAAACAAAGCTAATTGTTTTCTTCCTCCTCCTCCTTTAATTGGCTGGTATTTGAAAGACAGTCTCACTAGGCAGGCCACACTGGCCTCAAACGAAAGAGATCCATCTGCCTCTGCCTCCCAAGTAAGTGCTGGGATTAAAGGCATAGAGCACGATGCCTGACTCATCACATTTATTTATTAGCATGTGCCTTAACCTTCTTTAAAATCATGTTTATGCATGTATGGGTATATACACATCAGTGGGGTGCCCTCAGGTCCCACAGGCCTCTGATCCTCTGAATCTGGAGTTACAGGTGGTTGTGAGCAGTCCTCCCTCCATGGGTGCTGGGAGCCGAACCTGGGTCCTCTGCCAGAGCAGTACATTCTCATAACCACTGAACCACCTCTCCAAATCCAGCACTTGCCTTTTTCAACCACAAAACTGGAGCGTACACACTGGTTCCACACACTGGAGAAGCGTTTCTTCTCTAAACCTTTCTATCAGTCTCCTTTAATCCGTATCTGTGACTCACAGGGCCACAGACGACAGGATTTACACTCAGCTCATGCCAAGACAGGAAGAGGTGGGCCCAGATGAGGTTCAGCGGTATCCAGAGTTCAGGGAGGAAGGTAATTTTGAAATTCAAGGTTTTCAATGAAGAAAGAAGGAAATCTGTAGCCCATTTTTCTCTCTGAAGCTTCCTTACTCAACTTTATCCACACATCTTGGGTTTAGTATTAGAGATACATTTATTTCTTTTGAGACAAAAATTGGAATAGAAAGACACAGCCCTCACCCCATAAGCACAATGAGTACCAGAAACTCAATCTTCCCACTGGATTTGCGCTTCAAAAAGCAAAGACGCCTCCTCTGACCGAATCAAAACCCTAAGTGTTTTCAAGCTCATATCCTCTGGGGGGGTCAGCCAGAGTTTATCCCAGTAAAGTATTACCACATTACAACAGAGCAGCACTGAAAATAATTGAAACTCTCAAATGCTTCCAGCAACAGCCTCGCCTTCCTCTAGGAACATCCGAGAGCATCCAAGACGGACCGTAAGATGTCTGAGAGTAACTACCAGGCATCTCTCTCTCCTCCCTTCACCACAGAACTTGCCCTAAGTTCTCTGTGCGGAGTATCAAGCCCTTTAATGAATTTCTTAAACAATGGACAAAATCCATGAGGTCTTGGCAGCTGTCAGGATAACGTAGGCAGAGGCAAGGCTGCTGAGGGGAATTACCTCCACTACACGAGCCACGTTCCCACCTTCCATTCTCCCTGCATGGCCCACACAGGCGGGAGTGGTCCAGCATCAGTCACAGCAGAGGAGGCGGCTCCAACCCCTGTAACTCACCCAACCTCCAATGGCAGAAATTACGTGCACAACTGATCAGAATTAAAACAACAATAACAACAAACAAACAAACAAAAACCAGAAAACAGGATGATGATCTGTGTGTGGTGCAGGGAGAGAAGCCAAGGCCTTGAGCATAGTAGACAATTGTTTACTGAATGAAAAAAAAAAGAAAGAAAGAAATGGGAAGGACATGATTGCTCCTAGGTATTGTGAAGAAAGTTTATTGTAGATAAAAGGGAAAGCATAGCCAGAGGCAGAGACATGGGAGAGTTCAGAGTGAACCTGACCCTGAGCCATGTGACGAGATGGAGGAAGAGAGGAAAAGGGAGAGGGGAACCGGTGCAGCAGCCAAGGGGGCAAAAGCTTAGGGGAGAAAAAGGGGGGCTTATCAAAATGGCTGGGTTATATGGGGAAGGGCCCTTAGGGGAAGGGAGGCCAGGCCCTGGGCTGGAGAAGTTTACGGTAGGGAGCTGGGTATGCCAGCCAGAAGGACCCTGTAACACGTCAGGACTGAGGGATGCTGGGAGAACCCAGTGACCAGGTCTGCTTTGAAGTGTTAAACAGGGACCCCAGACTTTTGTCCTGGCTTTGGGACAGGACACTTACCACTCACTGAGCCCCAGCTCTCCTCCTGGTTCATAACTCTGTGAAGATTATATAAGCCGTTAGAGCTGAGTGTGAAGTTCCGTTCCCCTTACTGTCTCAAGTGTTATTAGCATATTAATGCCCTCAGTCCAGCCAGTCACCAAAATACTGACCAAGGCTGAGATACAGCTTGGAGCATCTACCTAGCACAGGACACTCCCGTGTTTGATCACCAGCAACACACACACACACACCCCTAGAATATCGGCTGACACACATCAAGTCAACTGTAACATCTTCGCCATGTCATCTGTTCTCAACAACTGGGGTCTAGTGACAATGACTTGTCCCAAGTGCAAGTTCACGGTCTTCCTTCCTTCTGAAGGAAGGCAGCAAGGGAGATGGAGGAGAGCTGCCTGAAGTTTTACTTCCGTTGTTTTTGTTGTTGGGGCGGGGGAGGGGGGGCATGTTAGTTATTTCTCTGTGGCTGTGATGAAATACCATGACAACTTGAGGAAGAGAGGGTTGATTTTGCCGTATGGTTCCAGAAAGGATAAAAGTCCATCACTGGGTATCAAGTGGCAGCCATGGTGACAGAAGCCTGAAGCGAAGGGATAAGATCTTTTATCTTAAGCATTAAACAGAGAAAGATCACTGAAGTAGGGTGAGGCTAGCTACTCTGTTAGCATTGCACTTCTTCCAGCAAGGCCACGCCCCCTAAACCTACCCAACCAGAGCTAAGAACTGAGGAACAGGCATCCAGACACCTGAGCCTATGGGAGACATTTCTCATTCAACCCACCACAGGGGATTGATTTTCAGTCACAGACAGTATGGGGCAGAGCAGCTAGAAGTAAGTTCTGAGTCAGGTTCACATTTCCCCAGGCTCCGAAACCTCACCTCAGTTCATTTTCCCAATTATAAATCGAGACCTAGTACAGCCTTCTGTTTCTAGACTGTCTGGGATTCAGATGAATCATATCTGGGACAGTCTCTAAGTCAGAAAAGCACACTGGAGACACTTTACAAGTCCCGGTCCATTTGTTCAAATGAAGACGTATGCTCTTATATCACACTGAGATCATCTTTTCTAAATTGTCCTCTTGTATCCAGGACAACAAAATAGTATTAGCAGGGCTGGAGAGATGGCTCAGAGGTTAAGAGCACTGGCTGTTCCTCTAGAGGTCCTGAGTTCAATTCCCAGCAACCACATGGTGGCTCACAACCATCTACAATGAGATCTAGTGCTCTCTTCTGGCCTGCAGGCCGAACACTCACTGTATACATAATAAATAAATAAATATTAAAAAAAAAAAACAACAACAAAAAAATAGTATTAGCAAAATGAAGCCTGCCTCTCTTCTAATAATGTTATTGTCAAATTTCTGCCACAGCAGTGAGAAAACTAGTGTCTTTGGATTTTCCGGAATTAGAAGAAAAGTTTTCTTGAGCGAAACTTGTCCCAACATTTGGTTACAGACAAGGAAATCTGCACAGCTGCCTGGCCGTGGTTAGCACAGGCCTCTAGTCCTAGTATTGGGAAGGCAGAGGCAGGAGAATTACATGTTTGAGGCCAATCTGGGCTATTACAGCAAGAATCTCTTTTAAAAATAACTTGGGCCGGGCGGTGGTGGCGCGCGCCTTTAATCCCAGCACTCGGGAGGCAGAGCCAGGCGGATCTCTGTGAGTTCGAGGCCAGCCTGGGCTACCAAGTGAGTTCCAAGAAAGGCACAAAGCTACACAGAGAAACCCTGTCTCGAAAAACCAAAAAAAAAAAAAAAAAAAAATAACTTGGGCCTGAAAGGATGGCTCAATGGTTAAGTTGGTCCTGCAGAAGACTGGGTTCGATTCCCAACACCCACACGGCAGCTCACAACCATCCATACAGAGCTCCAGTTCTAGGGGATTCGACACCACCCTATCTCTGTAGGCATCAGGCATACACATGATTTACATACATATGTGCAAGCAAAACACTCATACAAATAAAACAAATGAATCGAAAAACCTTTATAGTTCATAACACTTCAATACAGGGGACTGGAAAGATGGCTCAGAGGTTAAGAGCTCTTCCAGAGGACCCAAGTTCGGTTCCCAGCACCCGCATCAGGCACTTCCTATAACTCTGCTCCAGGGGATCTGACTTCAGGCTTCTATGGGCCCACACATGTGTGTCACACACATGTGCACCTGCACACACACACACACACACACACACACACACACACACACACAGTGAAATAGAGCCAGTGATGTGGCTCAATGGGCAATGGTACTTGATAGTAAGTGAGTGAGAAATAAGTTTTTTTTAAAGACAGTGAAATGGTGATGTACCCTTGGTGATGGGTACAATTTCTAGTATGAGGAACATGTATTTCTATTCTGTGAATTTAAGGAAAAATAACCTTCAGGCAATCAGAAAAAGAAGACTATGATGAGCCCTCTTAACGAGCAAGACCTTTCAAAGACAATAAACAAACTGCTTATTGGGTTTCAGGAGGATTGTCGGGACTGCGGAGCCAAAGCTCTCTCCAACCGCATGTAAGTGAGAAGAGTGCATCCAGCAGGCCATGCTGGTGACCTCTAGAGGGACCTGGGAAGTCCTTTTCTCTGGCAGCTGAGATAAAACAGACCTTTGTGAGCATAGTGACACCCCAACTCCCACAAATGCTGATGAGGCTACAAATGCTCCCCAATTCTGAGCTTTCTATGTAATCAGGTTGTTTCCTTTCACTCGGATATAGTGAATGAAACCAGGAAACAATGAGAGCCCTCCTTACTGACTGGTTTTAACCTGAAAGATTCAGAAGACAGGATACTTACAACTCCATCACCGCACGCAAACACTCTGGCCCCACTGTCCACACCTCAGCCGTACTTCTCCGTTTCAGAGCTCCCACTTCTGAGATCTCACTTAGAACCAGTGGTGTTGTCCATCATCACCCAAGTGACCACCGGAATACAAGTGTATGCAAATCACCACTTAGCCATTTGAATACTTGATTGCCTTAGGAAAAACATACGTGCAGACGTCAAGTGAATCTCAGTACGAAAATTCTGATTTTCCGGGTGTTGCAGAGATGACGCAGCATTTTAGACTGCACGATCCATTCTAGTCTCAGCCCCTGGGATGGGTGGCTCACAACCACCTAGAACTCCAGCTTCGGGGGATCTGCTCTCCTCTGTCACCCACACACATGCTTGTAGACACACACACACACACAAAATTTAAAATAAAATAAATCCTTTTTGTTTTGTTTTTTAGAGACAGGGTTTCTCTATGTAACAGCTCTGGCTGTCCTGGAACTTGCTTTGTAGACCAGGCTAGCCTCAAACTCACAGAGATCTGCCTATCTCTGTCTCTTGAGTGCTGGGATTAAAGGCGTGCACCGCCACTGCCCAAGTGAAATAAATCTTTTTTAAAATGTGAAAATTCTCATTTTCATAGCAGACTACTTCTCTGTTGCTATGGACAATGTCACGTTTTCTATCCGAGAAAAGATCTGGGATGGTACCTGCACAGAACATAAGCTAAGGCTCTGTCAGTGCCTCTCGCTGGTGCCTTTGGCCACGGTCTGTAAATTCTCAGTCTTCCTTTTCTTATAATTGTCGTTAAAATGTCTTAACATGATTTCAGGAGGAAGACCTCAACTGTGTCTTCATCATGAAAGTAAGTATGACAAGGTGGCCACGGAAGTGACCAGTTTGCTCTTTGCATGCACAATTCGTTTTCCAGTCAACCAAACATTTCAAATATTCAGACTGTTGAACATCCTAGAAAGTAATTAACATAATATCGCTTATGTAAACAAACCCCACGGTGAACTCACTTAATTAGGAGCATTGTCTACAAATTAGACCTCTTAAAAACCAGCCTTTTTCAAACTGGGATCTGGAAACGTCGCACAGCGGGTGCATCAGCACCAGTCTGGAAGGCGCTGTGTTCCGCTCAGCTGGAAAACCGAGCTTGTCAGTGAATTGGGCTTGTTTACTTAAATTTAAAAGGGCCCTTAATGCGCATTCTGAGCCTCTATGGAGAAAAATCACTGTAGCATTTTCTAAAATGATTTGCCCAAAGAACCCCTGGGAGTCACAGCTAGTAACATCATCCATAACTAAGACACCACGGACACATGCAGGTATGTATTAGCTCACAGTTCAGTCAACTATCTTCCCCCCCCTTTAAATAATGTAAGTGTTTTTAAAAAATATTAAAACTTCTGGGTTCTCTGGGAAAGTATGTAAAAGAAAACACAGAGTTCTAAATCTGGTTAGGTAGGAGATCAACCATACTGATTTCAGACAAAGGGAATTTATAAGATCTCTGCTTGAGACAAGGGAAATAAAACCATCTACCAGCAAGAGCAACCCCACTGTGCAGACAGTTACTGAATTCCTTATGTAGAGTGTCTCCCTTGTAATGTTTGGGAACACCCACGACTTCAGGTCAGTACTGTAGAAACGCTCAGTGAACACAACTGTAGGTGTGTGAACCTAAAAGTCACATCCCTGGTGTAATTAGCATCCTCCTCTGTGTGCACACTATACAGGAGCCCCAGCACATCACACCAGGGGTAATCCTTGGTTCCCTGACACCACCCCCAGGCAGTGTGTGACCTCTCAAGGAATGGTGTCATCACACTCCTCATTTAGAACCACTACCAAGACGGACAATGGTGGCGCATGCCTTTACTATCACCCAGTGCTTGGGAGGCAGAGGCAGGAGGATCTCTGTGAGTTCAAGGCCAGCCTGGTCTATAGAGCGAGTTCCAGGACAGGCAGGGCTACACAGAGAAACCCTGTCTAAAAACAAAACAAAACAAACAACAACATGAACCACTCACTACCTACAACCACAAAAAGCCAAAAGAAGCTAGCAGGGTTGCACACACCTATTTTTTGTTTGTTTGTTTGTTTGTTTGTTTTTTGGTTTTTTTTGGAGACAGGGTTTCTCTGTGTAGCTTTGGAACCTGTCCTGGAACTCGCTTTGTAGACCAGGCTGGCCTCGAACTCAGAGATCCGCCTACCTCTGCCTCCCAAGTGCTGGGATTAGAGGCATGTGCCACCACCACCCGGCGCACACACCTATTAAATTGGCACCCAGGAGGCTAAAGACAGGAGTTCAAGATCAGCTGGGGCAACATAAAAAGAACCTTTAAAATGTTCCAGAGGACCCATGGCAGCTTGCAACTGTTTGTAACTCTAGTTCCAAGGGATCCAACACCCTCACACGGACAGGGGAGGCACCAATGTACATAAAATAAAAATACATCTTAGAAAATAAATAAATTAAGGGTTGGAGAGATGGATCAGTGATTAAGAGCACTGGCTGCTCTCCCAGAGGTCCTGAGTTCAATTTTTAGCACCCACATGGCAGCTCACAACTGTCTGTAACTCCAAGATCTGACACCCTCACACAGACATACATGCAGGCAAACCACCAATGTATATAAAAGAATAATAAATATATTTTTAAAAACGAAAATAAATTAATTAAAAACAACAACAACAACAAAATGGGTCAGCAAGAGATTGCTCATCGGGTGAGTGTACTTGCTATGTAACCCTGGTGACCTTAGTTGGATGTCTGGAACTCATGTTGAAGCTTGCACACACATACGTACACACACACACACACACACACACACACACACACACACACACACAGAAGCCTAAGGAACCGAGTGAATAGGTATACTTTTTTTCTCTCAATTTACCAAAAGCCAAGAAAACACAATCCCTACCTATTGCCGATCCATGGGTGTTTAACCCTGTTGCTGGGACAAAATACCTGAGGCCAATTAACCAGAAAGGAGAAAGGGCTCTTTTGTGTGTGTGTGTGTGTGTGCGCGTGTGTATGTGTGTGGTGGGGGTAGGTTATGATTTTCACACTTTCCAGAGCCTTGTAGCTCAGCCTCGTCACTTTGGGCCCGTGGTGGTGCAGTACATTTTGGTGAAAACTCAGGCAGAGAAGGCCACTTTACCACACTGGGCACAGTGGGGGTGGGGGAGGGTTGTAAGCAAAGAGGGGAGTGTCCAGGAGTCTGTGTCCCTTTTAACAAACCACAAGAACCTAGCTTCCTCCCTCCCTGCCCCCACATCCCAAGGGTTCTATTTCTACCACCTCCCAGTGGTGTCTCAGCCTGGTGAGCAAGCTGTCAGGGGTTTGTGGAACCCGTCCACCACGCTGATACCATACTGCGGCTGGCTAGGTTCAGCTTCCCTGCCCCTTAAAGAAGCAGAAGACGGGAAAAATCCTGAGTGTGACCCGGAATAGCAGGGGCGGTCTCAGACACAGCAGACAGAATAACCCGTGAAGAAAGGCTTTTATTGGGTGTGAGGAAACTTGTGAGAACATGCATTCAGGATACACACACACACACACACACACACACACACACACACACACACACACACGGAGGAAGGGAGGGAGGGAGGGACACTCAAAGCAGAGTGGATACAGCCACAGCAAGCCGAGTCATGTCTGTCCTTGAGGCTGTGGGCCTTTGAGGGGATCTTCCTAGTTTAGGCTTGGTCAGGCCGAGCAGGCAGAGGAGCTGATGGGCCCACAACTTTGCTTTAAACATGCCCTAATCTGGCCTTGGACTTGTCAGACATGTCCACTAGAGAGAGAATAGGGCTGCCAGGTCTTTGTTACAGGCTGCCAGGCTTCTGTCTCAGGTTAGGAGACTGAGGAAGAAAGAGGCCCAAAGTTGGCCATCTGCATTACCTGGTTGCAGCCCTCTTCCCGTCCGTCTGACCATCAGGGGTCTAACTCCTTGCCTCTGGGTGCAGGCTGATGCTCTGACAGCTTGCTATCGGAGTGAACCATGGTTGAAACAGGTGTTCACTTGGGGTGGGCGAGACTAAGCAGCCCAACCAACAGTTTAAGAAATTCTTGTGTGAAGGGCAACAAACAAGCCCACCGGTCTCATTATTTGCTCTCATAAGTTTCAAAGCCATGTTGAGGCTCCACAAGGAACAGAGAAGACAAGAGAGAGGAGTGTCAGGAGTCTCCTATCCCTGACACCTCTTGGTTTGGAGCTGACTTTGAGTTCTGGGTCTCATCCAATCAGAGAGGACACACTACAGATCTTGGGGTAGTTTGAATTAACAATGGCCTCCAAAGGCTCATACATTTGAATGCTTGGTCCCTGGTTGGTTGAACTGTTTAGGAAGGATTAGGAGGTGTGGCCTTGTTGGAGGAGGTGGGTTTCTGGAGGTGGGTTTTTGAAGGTTTCAAAAGCTCACACTAGGCCCAGCTCTCTCTCTGCCTACTGCCTGTGGATTAGTGTGTAAATTCTTGGCCACTGCTCTAGAGTCAGACCTGACTGCTGCCACGCTCCCCACCATCATGGTCACGGACTCACCCTCTGAAACTGTAAGCAATGCCCCAGTTAAATGCTTTCTGTTATAAGTTGCCATGGCCACAGCGTCTCTTCACAGCAGTAGAACAGAGCTTTGTGGACTACTGTTATGTCCTCTACTGTGAATGCCATGGTTAAAGTTCTCAGAGGCTGAACATACATACAGGCTGTCCAGGACAAATCAAGGGCCATCTTCCACCCTAAACCCAAAGGTAGGGAAGTATGACCGTGAAGTGAGGAATGGAAACCATGGCCTTCACCTAGTATGGGGGTGTCCACCTGTAATCCTAGCACCCAGGACGCTGAGGCAGGAGGACTGTTGAGTTCAAAGTGAGCAAACTAGATAGGGAATGAGGCCAGTATGGGTATGTGGTAGGACTCTAATCATTAAAAATAAAATAAGGGGGCTGGAGAGATGGCTCAGAGGTTAAGAGCACTGACTGCTCTTCCAGAGGTCCTGAGTTCAATTCCCAGCAAACACATGGTGGCTCACAACCATCTGTAATGAGATCTGGTGCCCTCTTCTGGTCATACATGCTGTATACAAAGTAAATAAATAAATCTTTAAAAAAATAAAATAAAATAAAATAAAAAATAAAATAAAATAAGGACTGGCAAGGGGGCTTAGCAACTTGCGTTTGATTGACAAGAAGGACGATGTGGAAGCAGGGCACCAGCTCCTCTGACTTCCACAAGCATGCTGCAGCATGGGTGCCCACCCCCAAGCCCACACCGAGTAAATAAAATGCAATCATGAAATTGTCTCAGCACACAAACTAGAATGCAGAGACATTTCACACAATTCTGGTGGCATGCATTCTGGGTTTTTTGTTTTTGTTTTTTTTTTTTTTTTTGAGCCTGGTACCCAGGAATTCCTAACAGGTTTTATTTGGAGCGGAAGTTAGAGCAAAGACCTAATTCTCAATTAACTGCTACATACATGCACTTCCCATCCAAAAACATGAGTGGTGGCTTTTCCCAAAGGAATCCGCTACTTCATAGTAAAGTCATTACATTATGCCATTGCCTAGTAAATCTGATTATAAAATATGTTTTGAAATCCACTATGTGCCATGGAAAACCTACTTTCATAGCTTGACATACAGTTAGTTTCAACAAGAAAAGTAAAATACAAAATACCCACACACATCCAAAAGCCAGTGGCATCTCCAGTGAAGTTTAAATTTTAAAGTTTGAAAAAAAAAAACAAAAATTTTTTGAGACAGGGTCTCGCTATGTAATCCAGGCCGGCTTTGAACTCAAAAAGATCCAACTGTCTCTGCCTCTCAAATGCTGGCATTAAAGGTATGCCTCATCAGCTGGCAGTTACCACTTTAATCCCAGGAGAGGCAGGCAGATCTTTATGAGTTCAAGGGCAACCTAGTTTATAGAGCTGTTCTGCAGAGTTCCGGAACAGCTAGGGCTACACAGAGAAACCCTGTCTCAAAAAATAAAAACAACAACAACAAAAAAGTACGCCCCACCATGACCAACCAAAGTATAAAAAACTTTAAATGCAGCTTCTCATCAAAGATATATCTCCAAATACCTGTCAGCCCAGCACTTAGAAGTGGATTCAAGGCCACTGCAGTGGTTCTCAACCTTCCTACTACTGCAACTTTTTAATCCAGTTCTTCATGTTGTGATGACCCCCAACCATAAAATTATTTCATTACTACTTCATAACTGTAATTTTGCTACTGTTGTGAATTATAATGTAAATATGTATGTTTTTCAATGGTCTTAGGCAACCCCTGTGAAAAGGTCATTCAACCCCCAAAGGGGTCAAGACCTACAGGTTGAGAACCAATGCTCTATGGCATGACTAAGTTTATGGCCAGCCTGGGCAGCACAAGATCCTGTGGTGGGGCGTCCTTACCACAGGCACCAGAAACTTCACCATGTGAATACAATCAAAATGCACCGTATGCATTATGGAATTTTCAAAGAGTTTCTAAAAATCTCCATTTTTTTTAAAAGATTAAAAACATCACCGTGTAAAGATGGAGAATGTGGAAAATACATAGTGTTCCAATTTTGCATAAACCCCATCTACATCTAGCACAGAAGGCAGAGATGGTCGGGAGGAACGCACCAGGGTCTCCCATACAAAGCTCTTCACCCACCCGGCCAAGGGTGCTTTAGTTGACAGCAGCCCAGGGCAGCAGGTTCTGTCCGTTGGAGGTTCTTCAACACGTTGGTGGTTGCAATTCATAGAGGGGAACAGAAGTTTACTCCCAAATTAGCCCAATACAGGCAACATGTAAGAAAATTAACATGAAAGCCACCCCACCCCAAGGAAAGTTGGTGGCTTTGAGACTTATTGGTAGATGGCTGGCTTTTTCTTCTACCCCTTTGTGCTTCGATTCTCATCTTTGGTAGAAAAAGAAATCACAAGCGCAATTGCTTGTCTTGTTTTCTATAGCCTGCATCTAAAGCAAAAGCATGGCCTGTCTAGGATAATGTGATTTAACCCAGGAGCCCACACGTGCTATCCTGTCCTCCGATGCACCGAACATTTCCAGCTCAGCCACTTACAGAATAAGAAAACAGCACATTGCTAATTCACAAAGAGCCCTGCAAGGATTGCTAAAAGCAGCTACTGCGTCTGCGCTGGATCCGGGACTGCTTCTCAACTGATTAGCCATCCTGCCTTCTCTTCCTTCAGAAGTTTACTAAGAAGGAGTCCCCAGGGCCAGACCACTCTCCTTGCAGGTAAATTAGAAGGCACTCAGCAGGGGATGACAGGGAGAAAGGTCAGGTGGCCTCCAGAGCTATGTTAAAACATTCCCAGGGACTTCCAGAGAAGGTTCCTTTTGTGTGAAAAGCGCAGCAGAGGGTCCTCCACATGATGGCATGGATTATTTAATAAAGTCATGAAATATTTAGCTCTGATAATGGACCCGAAAGATACCATTTTGGCGAATCCACCTCAATGGTTATTAGCAAAAATTAAAATGATAAATGGAAATGGGTTTCGCGGACACATGTGCTTACAGTTGTACTCCATGGGACCAAGCGCCTGCTGCCTATCAAAATAAAAGTGGTCTGTGTCCAGTCCTGCAGCTGCCTCAGCAGAGCCAAGGTTCACTAGACTGGAGGTGGGGGAGAGGGCTTTTACCCCACCCCACCCATTGGCTCTTAGAGATGCGGACAGTGGCTTCCTCTACAGCTCACTTAACACTGTCCGGATTTTCTGTTAGCACGGTCTGCAGCTTCTCCTGATCAGGCGAACCAGAATGCAGGTGCCCCCAAAGTTTAGAGAAGGGGCCTAAAAGGAGTAACTCAGGAAAGGAGAAGTGGGGAGGTCACCTACTGGGTATGGGGAGCAGGGGTGGGGGAGGTCACTTGCTGGGTAGGAAGAGCAGGGATCTGGGAGGTTACCTACTGGGTATGGGGAGCAGGGGTGGGGGAGGTTACCTGCTGGGTAGAGGAGGCAGGGGTGGGGGAGGTTACCTGCTGGGTAGAGGAGGCAGGCAGGGGTCAGGGAGGTTACCTGCCGGGTAGGGGGACAGGCTACAAAACAGACCCACACAAATCTAGGTTAGGAACCAGCACTGCACAGGAGGCCCCAGTGACATCTGATTTGGGGTTTCAGTTAATTGTTTACATTGTGTGTGTGTGAATGGGGTGTGGGGCGCACCATGGGACACAGGTGGAAGTCGGTATCAGGAGTCGGTTCACTACCTTGGGGGCCGCCAAGCCATCTTGCCTACGGTTGTCTGGTTTTGCTATGCAGGCCAAGGTGCTGAGTTTACTATACAGGCCAGGGTGCTGAGTTTCAGGCCTCCTGCACATGCCTGGCTGAAGGCACCATTGAAGAAGCAAACAGGGGCTGGAAAGATGGCTCAGCTGCTCTTCCAAAGGACCAAGTTTGGTTCCCAGCATTCACCTTGTGGGGCTCACAACCCCCTGTAACTCTAGCTCCCCGGGATCCAGTGCCCTCTTCTGGCTTCAATAGGTACTGGTGGCACACATATGGCATACAATCACACAAACACAAACATGTAGGTTTTTTTATTTTTATTTTTATATGCATTGGTGTTTGACCTGCATGTCTTTGTGAGGGAGTCAGATCCACTGGAACTTGAATTACAGACAGTTGTGAGCTGCCATGTAGGTGCTGGGAATTGAACCCAGGTCGTCTGGAAGAGCAGCCAGTGCTCTTAACCACTGAGCCATCTCTCCAGCCCCACATGTAGATTTTTTTAAAAAGCGTTCTTGCTTTACTTTAAAAGAAAACATATGACCACCAGAAGATGGTCATATTGTAGATAGGAGTCATGAGTCTTTTGCTCTGTCTGGACAAATATTGAATTATAGAAAATAACTTGCTTTAAATCCACAGCACATAACAATTATCTTTAGAAACTGGGAAACATTTGGTTTTCCTCATCACACAGTTCATGCAATTTCCCTTTCTCACAACAGCTCATCCAAATGACAGATGAGAATACTTGGGAAATATTCTTGTTTTCCTTACATAATCCCCCATCCTTTCATTGTTTGAAAACATTTAACTTTTGTTTTGTTTTGTTTTGAGACAGGGCCTCACTATGTAGACCAGGCTGGTCTGGAACTTAGATCTGCCTGATGTGCCTCCTAAGTGCTGGGATTAAAGGTGTGTGCCACCACACCTGGTGAAAACAATTTTCCCTGAGACAACTGGAGAAGTTATCACCATAAAACAAATTGAAGCCGGGCGGTGGTGGCACACGCCTTTAATCCCAGCACTCGGGAGGCAGAGCCAGGCGGATCTCTGTGAGTTTGAGGCCAGCCTGGACTACCAAGTGAGTTCCAGGAAAGGCGCAAAGCTACACAGAGAAACCCTGTCTCGAAAAATCAAAAAACAAAAAAAACAAAAACAAAAAAAAAACAAAAACAAATTGAAGATGCATTTTTCTCAAGTCTTGAACTTGCCTGATGTTCTCCTAGGAAAAAGTCCTCTTTCCGTTATCCCCTATTAAGAACTCTAAGTTTGATAAGTAGCATTTTGAGAAAGACACATGAGATCAAACACAATTCTCCATGTGTATCCTCAGGCAAGGCCAAAACGACAAACTCATTAATGGGAATCACTGCTGAGACAGATGCCTGTCCAAGTTACATTTTTTTTGTTGTTGTTGTTGCTTTGGTAAAAGACCCAGGCAAACTGGGCGTGTTGGCACATACCTTTAATCCCAGCAGTTGGAAGACAGAGGTAGGCAGATCTCTGTGAGTTTGAGTTCAGCCTGGTCTACAGAGAGAGTTTCAGGACAGCCAGGGCTGTTACACAGAGAAACCCTGTCTCGAAAAAAAACCAAAAAGACCCTGGCAAAAAGCAACCTAGGAGGAAGGGGTTTATTTCAGCTTTAAAGCCGGGTCACTGTCCACCAATGTGGGGAAGTCAGGCAGAAACTACAAACAGTGAGTCACCACATCCAGTTAAGAGCAAGAGCTGGCAGGCTAGTGTTTTAAACCCAACACCCCGGAGGCAGAGGCAGGTGGATCTCAGCCAGGGCTACACAGTGAGACCCCATGTCAGAGAGAGAGAGAGAGAGAGAGAGAGAGAGAGAGAGAGAGAGAGAGAGAGAGAGAGAGAGAGAAAGAGAGAGAGATAGAGAGAGATAGAGAGAGAGAGAAGGAGGAGGAATGAACGTATGCATGCTCAATTGCTTGTGTCCAGTTTTGCTCTTTTACAGCTCAGGAACCCTGCCTAGGGAATGTTACCACTCCCAGTGGGCTGGGTCTTCTCACAAGACAATCCCCCACAGACATGCACACAGCCCAACCCAATGTAGACAGTCTCTCTTTAAGATTCCCGAGGTGAGTCTAGGTGGTGTCAACTAAAATTAACCATCCACAGATCCATTTGCATAATAACGAGAAAGTAGTTTTGTGGTTAGGAAGCAGTAAGTTTGCTTGAACTGGCAAGGTTTTATGATGGACCATTCACCATTCCTCTGACTTGGTTCCAACACACCCCCCCACTCTGTTGATTCCTGAACTGCGGTCTCTTTTGCTATGGTACAGATACGGTCTGAGTGTTCTAGAGGCTTGCTACCCAGTGTAGCCGTGTTAAGCGGCTGGAACGGTGGAGAAGTAGGGTCTAGTGTGAGGTAGTTAGGTCACAGGGGTCATGCCTCAGGAAGTGATTCAGACGCGTTTCCTTGAGTGATTTGGTTCTCATGGAAAACAGGCTCTTTTAGAGCAAGACCATCCTATGTACTTGACCCCCTTCTGGATGTAGCCTTTGCTTCTCGACCACACTGCAAGGTAGGTGGGGGTTCTTTGCAAAGAAGTCAGCTCCGTGATGCTCTAGCCACCGGAATTATGAATCCAGTAATCACCTTTATCACTACCCCCGGTACTTTTTAGAAAGAGAGCAGGTTTATTGAGTACACTCAAGGGGCACGAGGCTAGGCATAACTAGGGTACTGCTGGGAGTTTTGTTATAGTCACAGCAAACAGACTAATACAGTATGGAAGTCTCAGGACTCTGCAACCCCAACTCTTTTCAAAAGCCCCCAATTCTTCATGTCCCTGGCTATTATTAGACACACAATGTATTGCTCCAAAGGGTCCCCCACAGTCACACACAGCTGACCTACAGAGCTAAGCCATTCAGGTGAGAGTCAGGGCAGTGGGAAGCTCTTGGGAGGAACAAGAAGCAGCCCTCAAGGGAGACATTTGGGGTCCACAACCTGCTGGAGGATACAGCGGTGTGGGAAACTATTACAGCTTTACTAGGTAACATTCAACAATAAACTCTAAAAGCCTCCAGACCAGCCTGGCTGCAGTGAGATGCGATTGCAGGAAGCCAAGAGGGCAGGCCGGAAGCTCCTGGGTAAAGAGGAACCAGGCAGGGGAGAGCCTGGGCTAGACGGATGGCATTGAGAGGCTCCATGTTCTCCACTAAGCCCAGAGGGGGAAAGGCAGCAGACAGACTTCTAATCCTTCAGTATCATCCAGACAAAATGTGCCGGGATGGGGAGTACAGCTCCTGGGTACAGCACGTGTTTCCATGCCCCAGGCCCAACATTCCTCCCCCGGCACCACAGAGGATACAAGGTGACAGAGGGCTGAGTTAGGATTCGAGAGCTCAGCTTAGGAAGCTAATCCTCCCATACAGAGAATGTTTTCAGCTCCTCAAGACACTGACAACAAATTTTGGGAGGGGAAAACAAACAAACAAAACTGTTAGCCAAGGGTATGCTGCTTTAAATGAGAAATGTCCACCACAGGCTCATGGATTTGGACATTTGGTGCCCAGTTGGTGGTGATGTTTGGGGAGGTTACGGGAAAGTACAACCTTGCTAGAGGATGTGTGTCACTCAGGGTGGCCTTTGAGAGCTTGTCGCCTTGCCCAACGCCCAGTTTGTTCTCTCTCTGCTGTTTGTGGTAGGAGATGTGATCTCTCAGCTGCCTGCTGCCATGCCTACTCTGACATTATGGACTCTCCCTCCGGAACTGTAAGCCCAAATAAACTCTTCCTTAAATTGCCTTCGGTGGTGGGATTTTTATCAAAGCAACAAATGGCCTGCTTACAAATGGGAACATATGCCCAGCAAGATGGCTTAGCGGGTAAAGGTGCTTGCTGCCAAGCCTGGCAACTAGTGTTTAAACTTCAGGACCTGAATGGTAGGAGAGAACTGAATCCTACAAGTTACCCTCTGACCTCCATGTGTACACCATGACACAAGGGTGCTGTGTGCACATGCACAGGCACTTTCCCTAACAGCACCCATTTAAATACATGTAATTAAAAATATTAGTAACATAGGAGAATGGAGAGATAACTCAATTATTACATAAATCAATGCTAGTGCATATTGCTCTTTCAGAGGATCCAAGTTCAGTTCCCAGCACCCAAGACAGGCAGCTCACAATCTCCTGTAACTCTGCTCCAAGGAGAACTGACATCTTTGGCCTCCATGGGCATCTGAATTCTTGTGCACACACCTACACACAGTCACACACATGTACATAACTTAAAACATTTTTTTATTTTGGTTTTTCGAGACAGGGTTTCTTTGGATAGCCTCGGCTGTCCTAGAACTAGCTCTGTAGACCAGGCTGGCCTCGAACTCACAGAGCTCCATCTACCCCTGCTTCTCACATGCTGGGATTAAAAGCATGTGTCACCAATGCCCAGCTAAAAATAATGTTTAAATAGGAACATATAAAGCATGAGAGTTTTCTTATTTCTTTTGGACAGGGTCTCATATCCCTCAGGCTGGCCTTGAACTTGTTACATAGGTGAAGATAACCTTGAACGCCTGTCTTTATTTTCCAAGCACAACACCATGCCCAGTTTAAACCAGTTTACCAAGAACAAAATGGGCAATAAATGTGACTCGCAGCATGAAATTACTGACTTACATATGGAATTCTATTTATACATTCTATGACCTAAAGAAATGCTGAAACCAAACCAATGCTACGGCATCATCCTTCACCTGTCAAAGCAAACAGAACTCATATGATGTCGAAGTAAATGCTGAATGCTCACTCACGCATCAAAACAAAAAACAGCCCAGCTTGTTAAGACACGCACTTGTAGTAACCTTCACCCAGCCTGTGGAGAGGCACACACAAGTTCGGCCACACACCCTAGGAAGTGGCCCAGTTGAGGACTCAGCCTACATCTTTCACTTCTACAGCATAGGCCCTTTCCACTATGTGGTGAAGCCAGTAGCTTAGGCTAAGGAAACACCAGGAGGAAGGAGCCAAGACAAAGCCCCTTCCTGCAGAATGGCAAGCCGCTGCCAGTGTGCCCATTAGCAAATAACTTAACTCTCATGTGTTTGTCGAATTACACAGAAATATAAGAAATGAGTATTCTAGAAAGGAAAAGCAAATTGAGACTCTTCCAAGCTAATTACAACTCAGAGAAATTTCATATGCTTACCAACTGATTGCCAGAATGGGCGGGAGCTGGTGATTATCTTATAAAGAAAGCATGGCTGTTACCATATTTTTGGCAGCGTTCTGCTAAAGATGGGATTGTGCAGAGATTAGCATGGCCCCTATGCAGGGATGATACCCAAATCTGCAAAGTGTTCCACATTTTTAGATATAGTCTGGGCTGAGAGAGCCTGGAAGCTGAAGGCATTCAGCTTATTCTGCGGCCTAAACTCTTCCTTGTTTAAGGAGTCAGTTTGGAAGAAATTTACCATATGAAGACTATGCAATGACAGAGTGATCCTTCCAGGTAGGAACTAGGCCCACAGAAGCACACACCTGCAGAAGTGTAATGAGAATATTGTATGTAACTTGCATTTTGTATATAAAAGCTGTATTCATATTGCATAGGGGGGTGTTCATTTTGGCATTTGTAATAACAAAACAATGGCATCACCCTAAATGTGTGTGTGTGTGTGTGTGTGTGTGTGTGTGTAGAGAGAGAGAGAATATTTATGTCACTAAACAGATGGCCGTTACACTTTGAGCTAGATGTTTGTGTGTAAGTGTATACGAATACTTTCTTTCTCTCTCTCTCTCTCTCTCTCTCTCTCTCTCTCTCTCTCTCTCTCTCTCTCTCTCTCTCATTCTGAGCCACAGGGAGTCCAAGATACACCAATAAGTGAAAAACGAAGGCTAAAAAATATAATAAGTAAAGATCTGGTATGTAAAATGTTGAAAATTCAAGAGCTAATACGTGTATATATTGAAAACCTCAGCCTGGCATTGAGGTACATGCCTGTAATTCTAGCACTTGGGAAATACAGACAGACAGACACTCAAGGCCAGCCTTAGCTACACAGCCAGTTCAGGGCTACGGTGGGCCGCATAAGATCCTGTCTCAGAGAGAGCTGAGCTGGGTATGGTGGCACACACCTTTAACTCCGGCACTCAGGAGGCAGATCTCTGTGAATTTGAGGAGCCTGGGCTGTAGAGAGAGATGCTGTCTCACAGAAAGGAAAAGAAAGGGATGATAGAAGCAGGGAAGAGAAGGGGAAGGGAGGGACAGAGGAAAGGAGGGAGGGAAGGAGGGAGAGGGCAAGGGGGGAGGGAGTGGCCATGGAGACCTATATGCTGACAATGCATTCTTTTGTAATTTTTTTTTAAAGGGGTCGAACACTTGCCTAACATACCTAAGGCTCCATATATAAAAAATAAAATTCATTTTCAGTTTACAATGTACTTTCACTTGTTTTACTGTCTCTTCTCTGTTTCACTACCCAGAATGCACTTTCCCCTTAGGTTAGAGAGTTGTGGGCAAATCAATTGACCCCAAGTTAGTCACCAAAAGGAATACCAGGGCCTATCACAGACAGAGAACTGAGCCTTGGGTCAGTGACACTTGTCCAGATTCTTCAGGATCAGAAAACACACGAGACACATTCCTTCTCTGCCCCTTAAAAAGATGACTTATTTGCTAAGACAATAGTTGAGAATATACACTGAAACACGTCAACACTGAATGCCCGTGACAGGAGGGGCGGGGTGGGACTTGGGAAGCCACTGAGGCAGCCTGGGTGGGATGCTGTTCGTGTGCAAGTCTACAGCTAATTACTGAAATTTTTATTCAAGAAATGTTAGAAAGGGATAAGATACATGTTTTGTTGTTTATTTTTGAGACAGGATCTCATATAGCCCAGGCTGGCCCACAATTCATCATGTAGCTGAGGATGACCTTGAACTTCTGATTCTGCCCCTCTGCCTCCCGTACAGATGTGCATCACCACACTAAGTCTGTGGGATACTGAGGATCAGAGTCAAGCTTTCATGCGTGCTAGGTAAGCGCTCTATCCATTCAGCTCCAAGATGAGGTACATTTTGACAAAGAATACTTTTGCTTTGATTTTTTTTTTTTTTGAAGCAGGGTCCCACCCTGCACTCAGGCTAGCCTAGAACTCACTAGGTAACACAGACTGGCCTGAAACCAAGATCCTGCTGCCTTTGCCTCTCTGAATGCTGGGATTCCAGGCCACGTGCTGACATGCCTCGCTTGAAGGACAGTTTGAGCTGGTCACTCTCACCTGTCACTATAGTCACTTCCTCCTGGTAACTGCAGTGCCATTACCGCAGGGAGCCGTCCAGAAGCCACTCCACTCCCATTTAATGATGCGGTGACACTCTGGTAACACTAAGCTTCTCCTTCACAGTAAGTCTACACACAGTTGCAACAGACGCAAGCAAGGAGCTCCAACAGAGTGTGAAATAAAGCCATGAAATTCTCAAGTACTCTTTCGCGATGTATTTTCCTCTCTGAAGACCTTAAAACACCAAAGAGAGGCAGGGTAAATTCTACTATCTCCCTTCTACAGGAAAGAAAGATCTTCTTCCTTCTAGGATGAAAGCATGCACTCACACACGCATGCATGCATGCATGCGCCCAAATGGTAAGTATGAATATAACATAATACTAAAATTAATTTTTGTTATTTGAGATCCCCTGTAATTCCAGCCTTCAGAGGCTGAGGCAGGAAGATCACAGGTTCCAGTTGAGAACGGCTACATCGTAAGACTTTAGCTCACTAAACAAGAAGCTAGGCCCATGTTAATTTCAACATTTGAAAGGTGGAAGGTGAAAGGTCAAGTTCGGTTGAGTATGAGGTAGCCCTAGAGAAGGGTTCATGCAGTCCAGGGCTCTTCACTCTCCTGAGCCTCCTTCTTTCTTCTGCTAAGTGCTGGGCTTCTAATCAATGCTGTGCCTTGCACAGGCTTTCTAGTAAATGAAAAGCATACATGTTGCTTACTAAAGCAGTCCAGCTTAAGCTGCATTTGTAAGTGGCAGCCTCATCCATCAACTTCTCCACTTCTCTCTTTGTTGTGTCTGGAGGCCAGTAGTAAAGGACCTATCTTAATTATGTTATTCAGTGTGTGTGTGTGCGCACACACACACACACACACACACACACACACACACGCACACACACATGCGCACGCACACACACGCGCATGCCTGCATGTGCCATGGCAAGGTCAGAGAACAACAATTTGCAGGAACTAGCTCTCTCCTTCCACACTGAACTCGGGTCAGTGTCAGGCTTGGCAACTCGCATCTTGTCTAATTGAGCTACCTCCAGGCCCAAGAGCCATCTACCTTTAGACCGATGGGGAAGAAATTACCCCTAGAGCAGTGGTTCCTAATGCTGTAACCCTTTAATACAGTTTCTCCTAGTGTGGTGACCCCGAACCATTAAAGCATTTATTGCTACTTGATAACTGTAATTTTGCTACTGTTATGAATTGTAATGTCAATATCTGTGTTTTCTGATGGTCTTAGGTGACTCCTGTGAAGGTTGAGAACCACTGCACTAGAAACAGAAGGAGCCACTATTCTGTTGCTCCCCCCACTGCCAAGACAGGGTTTCATTGTGTAGCCCTGGGAGTTCTGCAACTAGCTCTGTAGACCAGGCTAGCCTTGCCTGGCTTTGAACTCAGAGATCCACCTACCTCTGCCTCCTAAGGGCTGGGAATAAAGGCGTGTGCCACCACTGCCCGGCCTGTGACTTCTTCCTAGGCTTGTTTGTTTCCTTTCAATGACTGCGAGCAAATAAGATTTAAGTTGCTTCAAGAATCCCACCCTCCAGACAGCCAAGCAACGCTCCGGTCTTCCCGTATCACTGCACAAAGGGGAATCTTAAAAGACAGCCCTCTGGCTTTCTCATTAAATAGATAAATCAATAAAAGGAGAAAAGACATCAATGAGCTACCTTCACCTTTCATAAAAGTATGTGATTGTACTGTGACAATCAGCGGCTTCCTAGGGGAACGACAGGAAATAAATACACAGTCAGTTTCCTTGAGTCTGGCTTTCCCAGTGTACACTTGAGCGACCCTGAGTTCCGGTGGCTTCTCTTTTGTGCTGAGCTGGGCAGGCTCTGCCCACCAGGAGATCTCACCATGCTCCAGTCACTGAGAGATGCATCTAGAATGAAGGGAATTGCATCCCTCGGGGGCTAGAACCACCACCTCCCTTTCACTGGGGGCGGCTGGTTTAGCAGAGGGTTTAATAAGCCATGCTTCCTTGGGTCTACGAAAGTCCTAAGCAAAACTGTGAGCAGTCACTCAAACGCTAGTGACAATGTCTTAATCACTCTCAAGTGTAAGGCAAACTCTTGGAGAATGAATTGTAAAATTTTAGCACATTCCTGGCTCCAACAAAACATCTGCCACAAGGCTGGGTGGTGGTGGCACACACGCCTTTAACCCCAGCACTGGGGAGGCAGAAGCAGGTGGATCTCTGAGTTCAAAGCCAGGCAAGGCCAGCCTGGTCTAGAGAGCTACTCTATTCTGTGAGTTCGAGGCCAGCCTGGTCTACAAATTGAGTTCCAGAATAGGTTCCAAAGCTACACAGAGAAACCCTGTCTCAAAACAACAACAACAACAGAAAAAAAAACAAAAACAAACTGCAACAAGGATTATAAGCACCAGCACTGTGAGTTATAAAATTCCCACAGGGGCTGCAGAGATGACTCCATGGGTAATGTCCTTGCTGTGTAATCATGAAGACCCGAGTTCGAATCCCCAGCACTCACAGCAAAGCTGAGCACAGTGGTACGTGTCTGTAACCTCACCACTGGAAGAGATAAATGGAAACAGGAGGATCCCTAGGCATTGCTGCTCAGCCAATGCAGCTTATCTGTGAGCTCCGGATTCAGCAAGAAAATTTATCTAAAACAAAATAAGGTGAAGGGACCAGCAACATGGCTTAGCGGGCAAAGGTACTTGCTGTCAAGACTGCCAGCCAGAGTTTGACCCTAAATCCACAGGGTAGAGAGACCCAGCTCCCACAAGTTTTCTCCTGTCTCCACATGCACACTGTGTAACATAAATACACACACACACACTCACACACGAATGGGCAAGCACACCCACTACATGTGCACATACACAAATATCACCTGTCACACACAAAAGCTAATTCCTGTGGTTTTAGCATCAGGTCCCTACAGAGGCTAAAAGACGACATCAGATCCCGGGAAGCTGGGATTACAGGTGGTTGTGAGCCACCAGAGAGGTTGGTTGTTGAGAAGGTACCTCAGGCCATCTAGAAGAGCAGCAAAAAGATATCCAAGAACACGGAAAGATTTGTAAAAGTAACATTTACTGTTCTGCACTAAAAATTATATTTCAAGTTCTCTTTGCTCAACACTAATCAAAATCATGTTTACATGTAAAATTTCACTTTGGCTAATTTATTAATCAAGAACTATTAGACCTAGGCAAACAAATGCTTAGTAGTACCACCCACTAATAATAATTATGCTCACTCTGATGTTTACTTCCCAGCTTTCTTTCTTCAGACACAAATGCTAACCAATTAAAACCAGTCAAAATGAGCAGATAATAACAAACAATTTTCCAGGATAACAAGGTACTCTATTGATTTGATCTATACAAAGCCATTAAAACTAGCCTTTCTGCATCCCACACTAGGGAGGAGTATACACAACCTGGAGTCATCCATCTTCAGAAAGAAATGATGCACGTGCAGGTGGTCCCAGCCCAGAACAGATGGCGGGAAAATAAACCCAGAAAGCCTTCTGCCTCGCTGCCAGCATGCCACGGAATAAGATTTCTTGGGTTTAATGTTCAAGTTCCTAACTCAATACAATATGTATAAAATATTCTGAATCTTAAAAACTCTTAAAATTTTAATTTGTGGGTGGGGTAGGTGCATGTGGAAGCCTGAAGACAACTTGAAGAATTGGAATTGGTACTCTTCTTCCACTGTGCAGGTTCCAGGGAAAGGATGAGGTTGTAAGGCTTGGTGGCAAAGCACCTAAACCTCTCACCAGCCCCCATATGATTTTGTTGTGGTCGCTGCTTTTGTTTGTTTGTTTGTTTGTTGACAGGGTTTCTCTGTGCAGCCCTGGCTGTCCTGGAACCCACCACTCTGTAGACCAGGCTGGCTTCGAACTCACAGAGATCCACCTGTCCACCGAGTGCTGGGATTACATGTGTGTGCTACCATCGCCCAAGGTGGTATGAAACACATTTAAAGAATCAGAAGGTCTCTGTAGTAGATGATATTCAATCAAGGTTAAATTGTCTGGTACTCGGAACCATACTGTGGCTAAGCGGACATGGACAATGCTGAATTGTCCGAGCAGGAGGTGCCCTGATATCTAAGCTCAAGTTGCCGGAGCTCACCACCACCAAAGGTAAAAAAGCCCCAGGTGGGTGTGGTGGTCCTCTGGAATCCAGGGTGCACTCAGAAGGCAGAGATGGGGTCTCTGGGTCAAACTGTTTAGGTAGAGGAACAAAATTGGAGAGCCGGGTTTTAGTGAGACCTGCCTCATAAATAAAGTGAAGAATGACTAAAGAAGACATTAGATAACCTCTGACTTCCTCCATATGTATGCATACATGTGCACCCGCATACATGAAAACACACATGCCATACAGACACACACAGACAGACAGACAGACACACACACACACACACACACACACACACACACACACGCACGTGCAAAAAGAAAAGGAAGGAGGAAAAAGAGAGAAAGAGAGAAAGAGGGAAGGAGGGAGGAAAAGAGAGGGAAGGAGGGAGGAAGGAGAGCTGGGGAGATCCAGAGCATACAGCAACATGTCCAGCGCTGGGGAATTGGAGACCAGAGGATCCTGGGGTTTGTGGATCGGCCAATCAGGCCAATCAGTGAGCTCTAAGTTTAGTGGGATTCTGTGTACAAAATCAAGGTGACAAGCTGGTGACATGGCTCAGAAGTTAACAGCTTGTGCGACTCTTGCAGATGACTCAACTTCAGTTCCAAGCCCCACATCAGGCAACTTACTATGACCTGTCACGTCACATCATCTCCTGGGGAATCCATCCCTGTGGCTTCCAAGAGCACCAGTACTCACATGCACACACCCACACACAAGTACATATAATCCAAACATTTTTAAAAAGGTGGTGATTGTCTGAGTCACATATCCCATGTTGACCTCTGGCCTCTAGATGAATGTGCATCCCCCCACCACAGACACCACACACATGTGCACACACATGAACACACATACCAAGAGTAATACAAGAAGAAAGAGCAGAAATGGAGCTAGTATGATGGGACATGCCTGTAATCCCAGCACCAAAGAGGATGAAACAGAATTGTGGCAAATTCAAGGCCAGCCGGGGCTATATGTGTGTGTGTGTGTGTGTGTGTGTGTGTGTGTGTGTATGTGTGTATACATATGCTGTGGATTATGTTCATTGTTAATAACAAAGCTGATTGGCCAATGGTTGGGCAGGAAGAGATTGAGCATGAAAGCCAGACTAGGAGAATTCTGGGAAGAGGGAGGGCGGAGTCAGGAGAGATGCCAGCCAACCACTGAGAAAGCAAGATGTGTAAAATATGAGGTAACAAGCCACAAACCACATGGTTAAACATAGATAAGGAATATGGATTGATTCAAATGTAAGTGCTAGCTAGCAATAAGCCTGAGCCATCAGCCAAGCATTTATAATTAATATGAGCCTCTGAGTGGTTATTGGGGAACTGGCAGGTGAGAAAGAACCATCTGGTTACATAACATAGGTATGTATATGTATATCTATCTATCTATCTATCTATCTATCTATCTATCTATCTATAATGTAAAATGCTGACAACTAACTGTACTTGATAAGAAGTATCTTTAACTCAGAAAACCTCACCTCCACCTCATTGACCCTCCCTCCTCAACCATGAATACAATTCTCTGCAGAGCAACATTCCAATCTAGAAATGGTTCTCATCGAAATACCAAGTGAAGGATAAGATTGTGGCTCAGTGGTAGAGACTTATGAGGAAATAAAAAATAAAGTCAGGACCATAAGACCAGGAAAGCACATGTCTTATTGCCAATGGTGTGTAATGATCATATAGATTCAGCCCGGCATTGGTTGGTCACACACTGATTTCAGACATCATCTTTAGCTAGACCTAGTAGGGTACACTCATGATCCCAGTAGTTGGGAAGAGGAGGCAGGAGGACTGATTGCAAGCTGGAGGTCATGCTGAAATGACATAGCCCAACACTGTCTCAAAGAGACAAAAAGTAAACACACACAGCTGGTCAGATGATGGTAAGGTGTTTGCTACCAAGTCGGCCAGCCTGAGTTCAATTCCGGGAACCCCTGGAGTGCAAAGAAGAGACTGACCAAAGTCGTCCTCTGACCGTGCACACACACACACACACACACACACACACACACACACACACACTCGTAAACGGTTAGGAGGAACAGGGCTGCAAACACTGCCCAGTTGGGGGTGCTTGCCTAACATGCAGCACTGCATACAAGTGTGATCCCAGAACTTGGGAGATGAAAACAGGAGGACCGGAAGTTCAAGTTCATCTTCTGTCCTCCACAAAGCAAGTGTAAGGCCAACCTGGGCTAAAAATGAGACCCCAAAGGAATAACTTTCTTCAAAGTTGGGGTTGTTGGGGTTGGGGATTTAGCTCAGTAGTAGAGCGCTTTCCTAGCAAGCTAAAGGCCCTGGGTTTGGTCCTCAGATCTGAAAAAAAAAAGTTGAGGTTGTTATAATTCCCCCCAGTACAATTATTTTCTTCTCTAGTAATCAAACTATAAAGCTTTCGGTGATCAGACTCGAGGCCAAAATAAATCAGGGTCCTTCTCAAGCTCTGAAATAAACCAGCTGGTCCGCTCACAGCTAAGGAACCGAAGGCTTTGGATATCTTCCTCCGTCATGACCATAAAAAGCAACAAGCGGTTGACATTTCCCCCCTACTTGGGTTTGCCAGCGGAGGAATTTGCAACTCCATTCAAGCGGACTCACTGACCTTCCCTTGCTCTCCCTTCAAGTTCACACACGGGCACCAAACCTCTAGCTTTCACTGCAGGAGCTAGCGGGGAGGGGTTGGAGGAACATAGTAATTTACAGCTTTTTAACTCCACAGTAGTCCAATTGTCTCAGGATCCCGCAAACACGGTCAGGGGAGAGCGCGCGAAGGCTTAATGCAGCTTGAGCCAGGTCCATCGGCTCCGCTTGAAATTAAGTCTATAAACAGTTATTATTGCAGTCTGCAAGTCAAGGGAAATCTGAAGCAAGTTATCCGGATTCTTTGAACAATAAGGTCAACCTAAAGGGTACTAGACCCCGAATTTTCTAAATCATTCCTTTTGTTGCCTCAGTGTTCTGCTTAATCTCCGGCGGCCCCTCCTTGTCCGTTATCTCCACATCTGGATGCAGTTAAATAAGGAGATAAGAAAAAAAGAGCTGGGCAGGGTGCTGCGGCCCGGTAAACTCCGCACTGGGGAGGCTGAAGCGGGAGGATCAAGAACTCCTCCTCCTACCCAGCAGGGAAAGCCTGTCTCAAAACAGGCATAGGGTCTAGGTTTGATCCCCCAGCACCACAAAAACCAAACTTAATTAATGATAAAATAAAATCATGGTGGAGGGGTAAGATGGCTAAGTGGCTACAGGCGCTTGCCACGCACGCTTGGCAGCATGAGTTCAATCCTCAGAACCCACAAAAAGGCAAAAGGAGAGAAGAGACTGTTACAAGGAAACCTGGGAGGAAAGGCTAACCCAGGGGTCTATTAACGTATCAAAGCAAATGCTGGCTAGCTCTCCCAGCATGCCTTGGTACCCAGCTCTTCTTACCCCACCCCTGCCCTAAGCCTCTTCCCCCCAGGGGCTGGGTTTCCACTTCCGTTCCTCAGCTTCTCCTTCATGCATAAGGTAAGACATTATGGATCCATGCCCTCTCCTTTCTCTCTTCTCTTTCTCCCTCATCTCCCCACACCCCCCCACACACACACACACTCATGGCCCAGTTCACTCTGAAACATTCCATATACTTCTGTCTTCTCCCAATACCCACACTAAACCTCTTCAACCATACCTTAGAGCAGTCATGTCCTCATTTTTTCATTCAGACCCCACAAAGCTGCCCTCTGACTCCCATACCGACCGTGGCACCACGCATCCCCCACTTACACACATCACGTAGATGCACTACAAAAAAAAAAAAAAAAAAAAAAATTTTTTTTTTGGAGACAGGGTCTCACTGTGTAGCCCGGGCTGGCGTTGTAGGCCAACTCAAACATCCTCTGACCTCTGCATCTGAGTTTAAAGGTGTATCCCACAATGCCTGGCAATAAATAAAAATTTTTAAAGTAGTAATATACGGGACGGGGGGAGAAGTCCCACAAGGCAGCCCATGTTGGCATTGAACTTTCAATTCAGTCCTCCTGCCTCGGCTTCCTCGGTGTTGGAATACACCACCCCACAAGACCTAAAGAAAACTTTTTTTTACAGGAAGTGAAATCCATCCTCCCCTCCTCCACACAACAAAGAGGAAATTTTCCTAACTTTTCAAAATTCTTTCAGTTCCAGATTCAGAACCCACAGCCGAGAACCGAGCATGGTGGGAGAACCTGTAATCCCAGCAACTGGAAAGATGAGGCAGTAGGGCTGTGGATACTGAGCCCAGTGCGAGCTACCCAGGGAGACCTTATCTCCCAAATTAAACAATTTTATTATGTTTGTGTGTGTGCATGCACATGCCTGGGAATTCCTTTAGAGGTCAGAAGATAAATTGTAGGAGGGAGTCAGTTCTCTCCTTCCACCATGTGGGTCCTTCAGAATGAACCCAGGTCATGAGGCATGGTGGCCAGTGCTTTTGAATATTAAGTTCTATAATTGAAAGAAAGAAAGAAAACTGAGTGTTAACCCAGTTTTTTTTTTTTTTTTAAAGACACGGTCTCATGTAGCCCAGGCTGACCTAGAAACTGGAGATGTAACTGAGGACGACCTTGAACTTGTAATTCTGCTGTAGCTCTTAGCACTGTTATTACAGGTGTGTGCTACCACACTTGGCGTTAAGGATTGAACCCAGGGAGGGCCTCATGCATAATTTGGCAAGTACTCTACCCACTCTTGTCCCTAATCCAAATGTTCCTGGACTACTGCTCACTCAAGGTTCCTACAGGCTGGCTCCTTCTGACGTTTTGACCAAGCTATGTCTCTCTAAAGGGTCACCGTTCCTCCAAGATGCACCATTGAGTACACTCCTGCAGGCCACTGCGTCTGGTCCCCTTGTATGACCCCTCTCACTTGCTGTGTCCTGTCATGTTGGACCTTCAGTGTGTAGCACGAATGTACAATTTTGGGCGAAGTGCAAGTTCCCTGAGCTCCAGTCCTCCACAGACTGTGGGGACCACAGACATCTGGAATTCTGCTGGGACTCAAGTTGAGTCCCCAGCAGTACCCAACATTTCCGGAAAGCACCCCCAGTTCAGTTTGTTTTCAGACAGGGTCTCCTGTAGCCCAGGACAGTGTTTTAACTCTAGACAGAAGATGGCCTTGAATTTCTGTTCTTTCTGCCTTCACCCCCAAGTGCTGAGACAACAGGCCCATGCTACAGATCGAACCCAGGGCCATGTGTGATGCATAAATACTGTACCAACTGAGCTATATCCCCAACACCCCAAATTCCCTATTCTTTAAAGCACTGACTCCCCTTTTCCTGTAAGTGTACTGAACCCCTCTTCATCCCCCCTCCTCTCCTCTTGCCTATTACTTCTATTACTTCATTTTAATGTGTGTGTACTTTATTTTAATATGTATGCACTCATCTATGAGAGTGCATGCCACATGTGCCTGGGTCCCCAAAGATGCCAGAAGATTCCCTGGAGCTGGAGTTATAGGCAATTCCGAGCGATGTGGGTACTGGGAACCAAACCCAGGTCCTCTGAAAGAGCAGGAAGTGCTCTTAAGCACAGCGCAATCTCTCCAACCCCTGCCTATTAGTCTTGAAATAAAATCTATTTCAGGATCATGCAGTGACCCAAAAAAAAAAGTACCAATCCCACATATGATTTTTCCTGGAGACGCAAGCTGGAACAATGAATCTGGAACTTTGAATCCAGCTCTCCAGAGGCCGGGAAGTCCATTCTGTTGCCTAATTTGCTTAAGACTAAAGCATTCTGGGAAAGGAATCAGCTGGGTTCCAGGGCTCAGAGAAAGTGCCTGAGAAAACTTTCTCTGGCCAATTAATACTTTAAACTGTGACCTACTTCCCTTACTGAAGCATTCTTTACATTCCTCCATGTCTTGAGGGACTTGAAATCTGTCACTGTTACAGTCTAGATACTACTGTTGGGTCTCAGTCACCACAAAATCTCTACCTAGAACAACAACTAAAAAAAATACATATATAAGTGTTCAAAAGACCCCAGTTAGTACTAAAAGAATTACTAGCTTTCATGTGGATCAAAGCAAACAAGTTTAGCTTATTGTAAACAAAACAAAAGACTTTAGATTACCAAATTTCTTACAAGTAAATTTTAGCCCTTGAGGTTTTTCAATAAAGAGTGTGTTATATGTGTGTGTGTGTGTGTGTGTGTGTGTGTGTGTGTGTGTGTATGTATGTATGTATGTGTAAATTGATCAACCTGGGTTTTATTCCCATTACAGTCCAGTATTTTTTGCCTTAATTTTCTACACCAGCTTGTGCCAAGCCTGGGAGAAATTGTGATAATAAGAAAGAATTTAACAAAAATTTCTAACATTCCCTGCTGCTTGATTGACTTACTTTCTACAAAACACAGCAGAGAGATTACAAATCTCCATGTGAATAGCCCCAGTTACAACAGAAGTTGGAGTTCAGCTCTAAATACTTACTGACTTGCTTGTACGTGTTATTTCTGAAGCAATTAAAAAATTCATCATAAGAGATGGCTCAGTAGTTAAGAACACGACTTCTCTTCCATAGTACTTGGGGGTTCAAGTCCCAGCGCCCACATGGTGGCTCACAACTGTCTGTAACTACAGCTCCAGGGGACCCAACACCCTTACACAGGCATACACACAGGCAAAACATGAAAGCACATACAAATAAAAAAATAAATAATAAATATTTTTTAAAAATTCATCATAGAAAGTGGATGATTATAATCCGACACGATGGAGCTCACCGGCATTTCCCATCTCTTGGGAGACTGAGGCAGGAGTTCAAGGCCTGCCTGGGCTATAAAGTAAGACTTTGCTTCAAAAATGGAAACAAACAAGTGGCCAGTTCTTGGTGATCTAGAGACCACCTTCTCCCATCTCCCCTATCATTACAGGGCAGTGTCTAACCAGTTATAAATTCAAAGCAGGGATAGCACTCGCTGAACTTTCTGTGGAACTTATTGCTCACTCCCTACTCCACCCCCCACGCCCTGTGGAGAGTCATTCTAAACAACTAAAGTTTCTAAACAGGCATTCTTCTAACAAGTCTGTTAGAACTGAGTATAAATGATCACTAAGAACCAAACGTATAAAACCTAGCAAACATTACAGTGAAGGATAATGGTACAAACCTGTAAGCCCTGCAATCAGAAAGCTGAGGCAGGAGGATTGAGAGTCTATCTAAAAAATTAATTAAGGCAGAATAGTGGCACAGGCCTTTAATCTCAGCACTTGGGAGGCAGATTTCTGTGAGTTCAAGGTCAGCCTGGTCTACATAGTGAGTTTCGGGACAGCCAGAGCTATATAGTTAAGACCCTGTCTCGAAAATAATAACAATAATAATAAAAATGAATAAATTGTAAAAATAAAAAGTTAAGAACTACAAAACAAACAACACTCCTGCTTATTTATTGCATGACAACATGTACTTATGAAGAAAACTACCAAGACACAATGAAGCACCTGAACTTGTTTGTGTACGTGCGTGCATGTATGTTTGAGACAGGTTTGCTGTGTAACAGCCCTGGCTGTCCTGGAACTCACCCTGTAGACCAGGCTGTCCTCGAACTCACAGAGATCCGCCTGCCTCTGCCTCCCCAGTGCTGGGATTAAAGGTGTGCACCACCACCACCCGGCTAAAAAAAAGAGAGAAATAGAAGTGGGCGGTGGTGGTGTACACCTTTAATCCCAGCATTTAGGAGGCAGAAGTAGATCTCTGTGAGTTCGAAGCCAGCCTGGTCTACAGAGCGAGTTTCAAGACAGGCTCCAAAGCTACACAGAGAAACCCTGTCTTGAAAAAAATAAATTTTATTACATGCATTATCGTGTGTGTGTTTGTGTGTTTGTGTGTGTGTGTGTGTGTGTGTGTGTGTGTGTGTGTGTGTGTACATCCATGGCATGGTGCACATGTGGAGGTCAAAGGACAATGGAAGGAGTCAGTTCTCTCCTTCTGCCGTGAGGGTTTGGGAGATCAAACTCAGGCCAGGCTTGGCAGCAAGTGCCTTAAAACATCAAGCAATCTTTCTGCCCCCAACTTTTATTTATTAATGTTATTATTTGTTTGTTGAGACGGGGTCTCTCTGTGGAGCCCCAGCTAGTCTGGAACTGGCTATGTAGACCAGGCTGGCTTCAAACTCACAGAGACCTCTGTTTCTGCTGGGATTAAAGGCATGTGCCACTATTCCCAAACTTAATTTTTCAAGTCAGAGTCTTTCATGAAACCTGGAACTCACCAGCTAGGCTGGACAAGGTAGGCAGCAAGCCCCAGGGGTCTTCCTGTATCTGTCACCGCGGTGATGGGATTATAGATACATGCCATCACATGGATGCTGGGGCTATGGCTCAGACCATCATGCTTGTATGGTAAGCACGTGACTGACTGAGCCATCTCCCCAACCTCTCTTTTTTGGTCATCCCTCCCCTGAGGAGGCAGGCTTACTATGTAGCTCAGGCTAACCTCGAACTTGTACTCCTCCAGCTTCAGCCCTGCTGAGATTACAGGTGTATGCCATCATGTGTGGCTTGAAACACACTTTAAATAAGGATTACCAATATCAAGGAGTGTCCAGCCAGTGTGAAGGCACACACCTCTAATCTTAATTCTTGAGAGGCTTAATCAGGAGGACTGTCATATGTTAAGGCCAACCTGGGCTACATAGTAAGTTTCAGGACAGCTTGGATGGACTACAGAATGAAACTATGCTTAAAATAAGAATGACAAGCTGCGCCAGGTGGCGGTGGTGCATGCATGCCTTTAATCTCAGCACTCGGGAGGCAGAGCCAGGCAGATCTCTGTGAGTTCGAGGCCAGCTTGGTCTACAGAGTGAGATCCAGTACAGGCATCAAAACTACACAGAGAAACCCTGTCTGGAAAAAAAAAAAAAAAAAAAAAAAAAAAAACACCAAAAAAATTAACAAGCTGCAAGATAGCTTCGAGGGAAAAGCACTTTCCAATCAAGCAAGCCTGAGTTAGGTCCTGTAACCCCCCAACACTCCCTGTGAGATGGGGGGCGGAGAAGGAGAGGAGCATTGCCTGGAGGCTCCAGGGCCAGCTGGAGTGCACAGCATAACAAACAAAACACTTTCTCAAACAAGGTGGAAAGAGAGAACCAACTCCTGAAAGTTGTCCTCTGGTCATACACAAGCCATAGCACGCACAAACTGCCCCCCTCCCCCCCTCCGCCCCAACAACCATAATAATAATAAACAGGACATTTTAAAAAGAGCGATGAATTGGTAGCGGTCGCAACAAGAACCCAGAGCCTGCACCGGTCCACTCAATGAGAAACCACACCCTTAAACACACAAACTAAGAGAGCAAACCAACCGCCTTGTCCTCAGCTCAAACCCAAAAGCCGACACTGAATATGGGCGTTACCCAGAAGAGACACTCTCTTTGAAAGCAAAGATGAGCTGTCCCGAAGACACCTCCTCTTCTACCTGCAAACAGAAAGGGTGCGGTCGACCCTCCGGGACGACCTCCGTTTCCTGATGGAGAAGATTCGATAAGGTAAGTGGTGTTCTGGCGGCCGGCCAACTTGCTGCCTTCAGTTTTTTTTTTTTTTTATCATTTCTTTCTGTACATATTTCCTCCCCTCTATATTGCGGGCCACCACTCAGGTTCCACACCATTATCCCCCTTCCTATTGATGACCTTCGTGCCCCACCACGCCCAGTCTGTGCTCTCATGAAAACCACTATTGGAGATGTGTAGCTGAGTGCAGCTGCATCTTGTGATGCGTCGGCCATTACCTAGTTTGCTGAAGCCTCCACCCATTCATTTGTATATTCGTGAGAGGCACTGGCTACATAGCCCCAGCTGGCCTCAAACTCAAATCCTCCTGCCTCAGCCTCTTGAGGGTACACCCTCCTGTAAACCCTTCTTTGGAGCCCCAAATTATGACCGTCAAGTGATGCCCTAGCTTCCTTTCTGTTGGTGTGATAAAATGCCATGACGTAAAGGGATTGAGCAGAGAATGGATCGTTTGATCTCAGTCCTTGGTTACAGCCCATCACTGATCTAGATAATCTCCCCTTGACACTCTTTCCAGGTGATTTTAGGTTGTATCAAGTTAACAAGTCGGGCTGGAAGAGATGGCTCAGAGGTCAAGAGCACTGGGGGCTCTCCCAGAGGTCCTGAGTTCAATTCCCAGCGACCACATGGAGGCTAACAACCATCTATAATGAGATCTGGTGCCCCCTTCTGGCCTGCAGGCAGACATGCAGGCAGAACACTGTGTACATAATAAATTACGTAAATCTACATGTGGACCAAGATGCTTGGGAGGGTTAGCCAGAAGCATCACCTGAACACGGACGGGAGAGTTCAAGAGCCAGGCTGGAAAACACAGGGAACATTCTGTTTTGTTTTGAGACAAAGGTTCACCTAACTCAGTTTGTAACCTAAGTTACTTGTTACTCTCCTTTGCCAGCCTTGTCCAGTGCTGGGATTACAGGCAAGTGCCCGAAGAGTGATTGTGATTTTTTGGGGTGGTGCTTTTTGTTGTTTTAGCTTTTAGGTACTAATGGCGAAGGGTATATATGATGTGTTTGTGTTAAGTCTGGGCACACACGTACCATGGCGTATGTATGGAGGTCAGAGAACAACTTTCAGCTCTCCATTCTCTCCTTCCGTCGTGGGTTCTGTGGATCAAACTTCAAGTCATTCAGCTTGTGTGGCAAGTGCCTTTACCTGCTGGACCACTTGCTGGTCCCCTCAGTTGTTCCTGCCTGCCCTGTGCCAACCGCGTATCCTGCTCAAATTTCAATGACCTCTGAGCTAACAGCATCCTTAGAAAATGTTCGCTGGTAGTCTCCACGGCAGCCTCACTTCCCACCTGTCTCCAGTTCACGCTGTCTCCTAGATGGTTCTTCCCTGTTTTGTCACTCACCTGGGGATCTTCTGCGTCTCCGCTTTGCTCAGCATCAGAAGCTTTCTGTTCAATTTAAAGCTCTCCACTGTCAGGGCAGTTCTTACGTCACTGGGTGACACGTGACTTATCCCTTTTCTGTTAGCTCCTTAAAAACATCCATCTTCTTAACATGCCTTCTGGTCTCCTCATTAATGGCCTTTGATGTGTCTAGAATACTTTTCTGCGTGGACATGGACCAATGGATGGCAGTTCTATCCTCTTTTACATTTAACCTAAACCTGTCCCGAATACTACATCTCAGGAGGTCTTTTGGTCCCACCCTGACGAGCTGCTTTAAAGGCAATGCTGTGTGCTTTCCCTTCGCTCACTCACAGCATCTAAACCGGTGCCTTTGGAACACTACATGCTTCAGAACTATCTGCTAGGCTGGGCAGTGGTGGCGCCTTTGATCCCAGCACTCAGGAGGAAGAGGCAGGCAGATCTCTGTTTTCAATACTGGAGTGGACATCCAACCCAGGGCCTGGTGCACGGCTAGGAAGACACTGTTGCTAGGCTTTATCCCCAAGCTCAGAAAATATGGACATGATTTCCTTTTCCCTTAGAAACAGGGTCTCTCTGTGTAGCCCAGAGTAGCCTCAATCTCTTGCAGCATCAGCCTCCCAAGTACTAAGCCTACAGGTGTGTGCAATCATGTCTGGATCATATTTGGCTATCTTTGATGTATAATGTTATCACATGCTAAGAAGACAAAAGAAGTTTAGAAAATGATGCCCACTTTCTGATTTTTTTTATAATCAAGTAGGCATGAACTCACCACTCACCTCAGCCTTGAGATGGCAAGGAAAATACGTGAGCTAAAAAAAATTTTTTTTCAGTTTTTTTGACACAGGGTTTCTCTGTGTACCAGCCCAGGCTTTCCTAGAACTTTCTCTGTAGACCAGGCTAGCCTCAAACTCACAGAGATCTGCCTGCCTCTGCCTCTCGAGTGCTGGGATTAAAGGTGTGCTCCACCCTAGAAAAAATGTTTTAAACCATACTATTGGTGTTATAACTGACCAGATGTTTTTAATTTAGTGTACAAATACAGGGAAGTTGTCTGAAATTTTTTTTAATTGAAACAGACATATCTACATGTAGAAAAAGACTCAACAAGAGAGACTGTATGTCCCATGGCACCAGAGTAATAGCAAATATATATATGAACAATAAAATCAGTTCCTCCTCTTAGGCTAGAATTCAGCCTCTCTGGTGGATTAAGATCTAAATGGGATGGGAGCATAACTCAAGGGAAGAGTCCACAAAAGGCCCTGGGCTCAATGGACTCAATCTGCAGCATATACCTATAATCCCAGGTCTTGGGAGGCTGAGGCACATTCAAGGCCAGCCAGGGCTACACAGCAAAGCCCTGTCTCAAAATAAACTAAAATAAATAAGTAAATAATCCCCTGGGACCTTGCGCATGGTAGGCAAGTTTCCTCTACTCCCGACCTCCCGCCAGACACAGTTTGTATACACCAGCACCTGACAAGGCTTGTGTGCACCAGCCTCCACCCGACATGGCTCAGGCAGAGGAGCCTCCGCCCACAGCACACTCGGTAGGAGGATAATTTCCTTTATTTTCTTCTCTAGATATGTGAGAAGGAATAAATCTGACACCTTTCTCTCCACCCACGCAAGCTCCAATCTTAATGAATCGGAGTTGTCACCTAAGCCTTGAACACCAGGGAGAGGAGAGCCTTCTGGGCCAGCTCCTCTTGGCTGTATATGTCCATGGCCTCCTGCATACCATAAGGTCACCATTCCCACACTGAGCAATCAGAGTGCAAGATAGCCTTTCATGAATCCAGGCCCTGGTACTGGGATGGGAGGCTATGGTGAGACTCAGTCTCAAATACACACACACATACACACACACACACACACACACACACACACACTCTCTCTCTCTCTCTCTCTCTCTGTCCCTCACACACACACACATACACACACTCAGGAGCACACACACACACTCTTACATACACCCCCTCACATATATACTCACACTCAAGTGCACACAACCACACTCACACATACACACACACATTCTCTCACACACATACATCCCCACACATACACTCAAGTGCACACAACCATGCACTCACATGTGCATGCATACATATACATACACACACACACACACACACACACACACACACACACACACACACCCCAGGATGACAACGCACACCTACCAACCCCGCACTGGGAGGTAGAGAAAGGAGACTCAGGAGTCTACAGGCAGACCAGGATGCACAGTGATTTCAAGGGTGACAATCTGGCCTTTGAGATAAGTTTCTATCTCTAAAACAGAGAAAAATAAAAGCACTAATGAATACAAAGCAAGAGCAATCAGGAGTCCAGATCCTTACCTCCTCTAGCAGGGTCTCAGCAGCAGGAAAAAGGCAGGATCCAAACAGTGAGTCAAATAATTGCAATCCCAGGTTTTTCAAATAAGGCCAAGGACAGGAAGGGCAGCTAAGCACTTAAGAGCTGCTCTTTCACAGGACCCAGGTTCAGTTCCCAACACCCCCATGGTGGCTCACAACCATCTGTAACTCCAGCTCTACAGGATCTGATGCCCTCTTCTGGCCTCCATGGGCACCAGGTACTCATGTGGTCCTCATACCATACTTTCGGCAAACACACTTATGAAATAAAAATGAATCCCTTTTTCTAATTTTTTTTTCTTTTTTAAGAAAAATAATTTTTTTCCCCAGTTTTTTGACACAAGGTTTCTGTGTACCATCCCAGGCGGTTCTGGAACTCCCTCTGTAGACCAGGCTGGCCTTGAACTCACAGAGATCTGCCTGCCTCTGCCTCCCGAGTGCTGGGATTAAGGAGTGTACCACCACCGCCCAGCAGGTTTTTTTTTTTAAACTGATATTATAGTGTTTCTGCCAGCAAGATTAGTCATTGGATAAAGAAAGACACCTGTTACTAACCCAGATGAGCCGGGCGGTGGTGCCACATGCCTTTAATCCCAGCACTCGGGAGGCAGAGGCAGGCGGATCTCTGTGAGTTCGAGGCCAGCCTGGGCTACCAAGTGAGTTCCAGGAAAAGGCGCAAAGCTACACAGAGAAACCCTGTCTCGAAAAACAAACAAAAAAACAAAAAACAAAAAACAAAACAAACAAACTAACCCAGATGACCTGAGTTCACGCTCTGTGACATGGGAGAAATGGAGAACCGACCCAGGCTTCCACACCCTCCTCATTGTCCTGTATGCACACGGGCAAACACAGACACTCAATACATTATCCTTCTCCTAGCTCTGTCTACCTTTCTACTGTCGTATTTTTTAATGTTTAGGTTAAGAGAACTAAGAATTAAGTTCAAGGATTTCAAGAGATGGAGGCATTAAACTATTTTCTCAAAACGCTGAATGCCATACACTCCAGTCCCACACTTCACAAAGGACGGCCCACATAGAACCACACAGGTCAATGAGGAGCATAATCTCCTGTGATCCTTTTCTTACACAGGTGTTCTGTTCCTTAAACCCTGGATATATTTTAAAACTTACAGAAGACAATGAAAAGAGGCGGCTTCACAGTGTTGAAAACAAAACACCTTTGTGTATGTGTGGTGTGGGGGTGGAGATGAAACCCAGGGCTTCCCACCTGCTAAGAACAGGCAATAGTCCTCAGCCAGCATCCCAGGCCTCAACACAACCATACTGTTTCTTTTGTGTCGATTGTCCTGTAATTCACACAAGTCAGGGGTTTTGACAGAGCTTCCTCCCCTGGGCCCAAATGATCCGGGCAAAGTGGAGTGAATCTTCTTAAGATGTTCCAGGCCACCAAATGGTTTATCTGACCTTCAAGATCTCAAAAGATAAAGAGATAGATAATGGCCAAACCCAGGTAGGTGTGATGGTACATGTCTGTCTTCATCTCAACACTCAAGAGGCTGAGGTAGGAGGATTGCCTGTTTTGAGCCTGGGTTACATTGAGAGACCCTGTCTTAAAAAAAAAAAAATCCAAACCCAACAGGACGGTTTGGCCTGTATAATTGAGTTCCCTCTGCATCCATCTTGACAAGACAAGTGACTTTTGGTTTCTCTGCCCTCAACCCCGCTCATCTGGACAACTGTTCCGTTTTATAAGAGGCTTCTGATTCTGGAAGCACAGACAGAGGCCCACTAAAGCCGAACTCGATCCTTCAAGCCTATAACTCCAGCTACTAGGAGCTCAGGCAAGAGGCACTTCAGCCCCGGGACAGGAAAGCAGCCTAGGCAGGAGTGAGAACCTTGTTCACACATGCACAGAAAGGCTGATCAAGATCTTAAATATATTACACATTCGTATATTTAAAAAGTGTGTGTGCTCGTGCCCAGTCGAGGCCTTGGACCGGCCAGAAAAGGACAGCAGCAGGTGGCCAGCCCCGTGACTTTCTGCCTCACTCCCTTGAGACAGGGTCCCTAAGCCTGGAGCTCTCAGTTGTCAGCCAGACTAACGGGGCAGCAGTGACCTGGCATGGGCATTACAGGCACAGGCTGCAACACCCAGCTTTTAATGTGGGTATGGAGGACCCAAACACAGGTCCTGGGCAACAAGTACACTTATAGCCCAGGCTGACCTCGAACTGTGTAGCCGTAGAATTTCATCTTCTGCCAATCCTAAGTGACTTGAAGCCTCATACCTCTGTCTCCAATGTTCAGTCTGTTTTTGTTTGTTTTTTTTAAAATTTGAGGCAGTTTTACTCTGTATCCCAGGTTAACCTGGAACTCACTATACAGCCCAGGCTGGCCTTGAACTTGCTATCCTCCTGCCTCAGCCTCTCAAGGGCTGTGATGACAAAGGGGCACTAGCTTGCTGGGTTTGATCTATGATATAGTGAGAGAACAGCACCTCTTGGAATGGGGAAAATCAGCTGGAATATACATTAACACACACACGCAAATACTCCACTTTCCTCAGGAGTAGAGGAAGGGCGAATCAGAGGGTCAAGGTCAGCATCCTCTATATAGTGGGTTTGGGACCGGGCTGGATTATATGAGACACACACACACACACACACACACACACACACACACACACACACACCACACCACACCACACCACACCACAAAAATTCCATGTCATCAATAAACATAGTTCTTTCAATTACTTTAAATTTTGGACCATTCAGGATAGAACAGATGACCTGGGCATTAAAAGTCAATTTTATTTTTCCTTCTTCCACTTCCATTTCTCAGGAAGCCACAGTAGCTCAGGTCAGTCAATTATGGGATGGACTGGCGCCTCCAGTATCTGTTTTAATACAGGCACATCCTTTAAAAGGCCAATCAAGGGGCTGGAGCGATGGCTCAGCAACTAAGAGCACTTGTTGCTCTTGCAGAGGACCTGGGTTCAGTTCCCAACACCCATATGGTGGCTCACGGCCATTTGTCATTCCAGTACCCAGGAACCTGATGCCTCCTCCTGACCTCTGGGGACACCAGGCATGAATGTGGCACATGTAGACATATATATGCAAATTATATATGCATATATATATATGCAAAACACTTGCCCATATGTACATTAGAATTAAGTTAATAAAAAAAAAATAAAATAATGAGCTCCTCAACTCTGCACATTATTTATGTTTTGGTGACTCATAACTCCTGCAGTCAAATAGAATCATAGCCTGGAAGACTTGACAGGGGTCTCCACCTCCACCTTCTGGGGACAATAGCCTCACACAGCTTGCAATGGCCCTGTTCCATTTCCAGCTTTGAAATCACTGATCAGTAGAAAAGACAGAAAGGTTAATTCAGGGCTGCCAAAAAGGCCCCACATGTAAGGTGCTTGCTGCCGAGCCTGATGACCTGAACTCAATTCTTGGAACCCACACCGTGAGAGAAGACTATCAACTCCCGCTGATTGTCCTCTGACCTCCATATGCCTGCACACTACATACATAAACACACACACACACACACACACACACACACACACACACACACACACAAAATCATTTATTTAGAAACAAAGATTAATTCAGAGGCATTCTGATTGCCCAACCTGGCCTTCAGTTTGCCTCCAGAAATCAAGCTCTCCCAGAGCAATGAAGTCCATCAGTCATTGCTCAGCCATGGACATCAGCAACTGAATGAATATAAACTTGCAGAGACAACTGAGGAAATAAGGAGCCAATCTTACTGTGCCCGGGAGTGGCCAAAAGTCAAGCCAGGCACACAACTGACCAAGCCATTTCCTCTTAGAATTTGCATATGAAGACTGACTACAGAACTCTCTGCATTTTACTGAAGTGCATCATAGATAAAAATCAAGATAAATATGGGGCATTTAAATGTTAAACTTGAGTAATCAAAAGTTTAACTCTCTTGGGCTGAGGCTATGTGCTTGCCTGGCATGGGCAAGGCCCAGAGTTCAACCCCAAAACAAGAGGAGGAGGAAGAAGAGGAAGAAGAGGAGGAGGAAGATGATGGTGTTTACCTCCCAGACAGTAGAGATGGTTCAGTGGATAAGAGTACTTACTGGCAGGGGACCAGAGGGATCCCAGCACCCACAGCAGGGAGCACACTGCTGTAGCTCCAATGGATCTGAAGTCCACTTCTGGCCTGCATGGGTACCTAAGCATGCACGCACACACACACACACACAAACTAAATATATAATTATTTCTTTAAAAACAAAGGTGCAGGGTGGTGGCGGCACACACCTTTAATTCCAGCACTCAGGAGGCTGAGGCAGGCAGATCTGAGTTCAAGGCCAGTCTAGTCTACAGAGCCAGTTCCAGGACAGCTAGGGCTACACAGAGAAACCCTGTCTTAAAAAAAAACAAAACAAAACAAAGTTTAACTCTCTATTTGACCTCATGGCAGAGTTCAACTAGGGAGTTGCCTTTGGGGACTCTTAGGGAGTAACTGCAAAAAAAGGTCACCAGAAAAATGGATGGGGACTGTAGCTCAGTGTTAGTGTACATGCCGAGCATCCTGCCCAAAGCTCTGGGTTCACTTTCTAGCATCCAATAAATAAGTAAATAAAATTTGAACTGTACACAGATGCCATAATGAAACCCATTTCTTTATATGTTGACCTAAAATTTTAAAAAATATATTAACAGAAGAAAAGTAAACGGGATAGAATGGTGACTCCTACCTGTAATTTTTCAGTTGCAGGAGGCGGAGGCAGGAAGATCAAGTTCAAGGCCAGCCTGGCCTGTATAGTAAGTTCTAGGACAGCCTGGGCTACAGAATGACTCCTTGTCTAAAAAACAAAACAAAAACCACAAACCAACTGATTTACTAAATACGTAGCACATATAATATAAATATTTGACATTACCTACAGAAAAAAAATCTGATAATCATCTTTAATGATTATATTATGTAAAAAGGAAAAAAAGGATCATTCTGTCCCAAGAGGGGAAAACTGTATACTATATAGCAAACCTCCCCCAAATGTCTATACATCCATCAAGATGTATTCATGATGTAACCCATAAGTAACTCGGTGTATGTTTCATCTGAGCCAAAAAAAAAAAAAATAACAACAAAAACAACAAGATTTCATGTAGCCCAGACTGGCTTCAAAGTCACAGCAGTCCTCCTGCCTCGATCTTCTGAGTGCTGGGATTGCAAATGTGAGCCTCCCCCATCCAGCCAAGCCACTCTATTTCTGAAGTTTCTCCCTCAATCATTTGCTCCATCTATTAATTACCAAATAGACCGGTCTCGGTCACTTTCTGATGTATAAAGCTAATCTTAATGAGGTCAGAGGTGAAGCCGGAGAAGCAGGCAGCTGACATTCACCAATGAAAACCCAAGGGCCAATATCATCACTTCCTTCTCTCCATCAACTCTTGCCAAGTCCCTACACTCCATGCCAGGCACCATCCCTCACACAGAGGACAGTGTCGGCAAAAGCAGATAAGCCCCTTGTCCTACGGAGCATGTAGAGCAGTCAAACCTAATAGTTAAAAAGCCCCTAAACCCACAAATGTAAACTCTGCTGGGAAGGGACCAAGGAGTAGAGGGGCCAAGAGTGGCAGATGGAACCTCTTCGCCTTGGAGGTCAGGGACTGGAGCTTAAGATAGAGAGCAAGGGTAGAATTTGGGGGTGCTGAATCCTTCTTAATTCTGAGATCCTATTGAAAAATCTTAGGTCTTCAAAATCAGAGTAATCTGTGGGTTGAAATGAAAGAACACATATATTTCAAGAAGCACATGCAAGTGTATTGATCCATCTCCAAATTGATAACTGGGAAACCGGCCAACAATTTAATGATGCTGTGGATGTCACTTTAGTCATCTTTTAAAAGAGACTGCTTGGTTGCTTCAAGATGGCGGTTGACTGGGATGGAGAAGTGGGATACAGGTTACGGGAGGGTATGGAAGGTGGAAAAGAAAGGAATATTTTTAAGTAAGCAAATGCAGTTTATTGGGAAGGTCCACATTTCAGTGTAAACAGATAATAAGACTTGAAGTCCTAAAAACCGAGGTAAAGAATGTCTCCTGATTGCGAATTTTCAGCAGTGATGCCTTAAAATGACTATAATGACATATTAACTGTGTTGACAGCAGTTGTCAACCAAACATGGTGTGGGGAAGTGAGACGGTTCAGCAGGTAGAGGTTCAGCTGGCTGGGCAAAGCCGGTAACGTGAGTTCAAGCCCCGTAACCCACATAAAGGTGAAAGGAGAGAACCAACTCTACAGAACTGTTGTCTGACCTGCACATAGGCACACCACGGCACGTTTACCCCTCCGCTACCCGCACGCACAGATCAAACACACGTGCATTCTTTCTCTGCTAAGTAATTCTTTCTTTAAAAAGACCGTTCCACAAGTATTAAAATGTAACTGAGGCATCCAAAGGATGGAGACTGTATGGCAGAAGGCAAGGTACTTCTTAGAAAACCTATGCATCGGAGGTAGGGAGGACGTTGGATTTCACGAGTAGGGAGGAGATAAAAACTGGAGGTAGCCGGGCGGTGGTGGCGCACGCCTTTAATCCCAGCACTCGGGAGGCAGAGCCAGGCGGATCTCTATGAGTTCGAGGCCAGCCTGGGCTACCAAGTGAGTCCCAGGAAAGGAGCAAAGCTACACAGAGAAACCCTGTCTCGAAAAACCAAAAAAAAAAAAACAAAAAAAAACTGGAGGTAGAAACTGTTAAGAGCGGCCACTCAGCCTACACTATACTAGGACAACTAAAGAGGTCAAGGCGATCAGGTCTGACTTGTATAAGATTTACCTGGATCTCAATGTTTTGTTCTGCACGGAAGGATGCTTACACACTTCCTGGGACCTTCTGAAAGGTCCTCACTACTCTATCCCCAAATTCAGCAATTGGTTGATTTTTCTTTAAGTTGTTTGGTAGCTCACACGTTTCTGTAAGAAGATCATAAATCCACCTGAGTGAAGCCCTGCTCAAAAACACATGCTGGAAAACAGCTAAAATGCAATGTCTTCGGCCGGGCGTGGCTGCGAAGTCCTTTGAGAGGCTGAGGCAGGAGGATTGCCACTAGTTGGGCAAGGGTGTGAGTTCCAAGCCAGCCTAGGTTAGAGTGAGACCCTGTCTCAAAACAAATAAGCCAATTAATGAAGGGCCGCGAACAACAACAAAAGAAAAAGAACTGAATCAAACACACAATAATGAGAACAAGACACAAAGGTAGCGGCTGTGGTGTACCAGATGAAATATTCCGGCCTTGGACCAAGCGAGCCTGTAAAACGCAGTATTTCTAGAGCCTTTCAGTAGACTTGACAGAAAAGAGTGCAAGGAACGGTCGCTTAAGCCTTTGCCTACATCGGTGGAGAACTTCTAACTCCAATGTTTGTTTATCCAACTGAGTCCACGGGCAGCAAACTGTGAGAAAGGGAGACAGGATGCCAGGAGTTTTGCCTATCCCTCTCCATTGGTGCTTCTGCTCGGGTTCTCTCTGGAAGAGAGGTAGCTGCACGCCAGGCTCTCTGCACCAGCTAGGCGGTGTCCCAGGCGCTGCCGCAGGACTCTGGGTACCAAACCCGGTGGCCCGGGTGGAAGCCGGTGTCAAGGCCAATACTGGGTGGGGAACTAGGAACCAGGTTTGCCCTACTCCAAAGCACGTTCCGATTCTCTCTCTCACTGGGACCTGGGATCTGGGGGTGTGTGTGAGGCGGCATCAAATACCTGGCCGTGGTCAATTCTTATGGATGCCCCACCGCCGGCCATCCCCTAGGCTGCCAGCCCACCGGAAGAGAGGAGGAAAGGCTGGAGAGCGGCGGGCAGGGCCAGATTTGATGGCTGCGGAAGGGCTAGGTCGCCGCCCTTAGGGACCCACGACAAAGATGCCAGCCCCGCCCCGGTGCGAAAGACCCCGAGAGCCTGCAAAGGGCTGCGCTCGAGTTTGCAGACGGGCTGCACGGGCGGGAAGTTGTGGCAGGCGGAACCCGCCAGGACGCCCCATCTCTCCATCCCGCCCCACCCGGGCAGGTGGCCGCAGCATACCTTGGTGGCGGGGTCCGCGTCGGCAGGTTCCCCAGCTGCTCCCGGCGCTTCCGCTGCGGGCCCGTGGCCACTGAGCTCCGGCTCGCTCGGCGTGTCGCCGCTCCCCGCCGGCTGCTGCTCGGGGCTCCGCTGCTCGGTGGAACTGCCTGCACCCATGGCTCGGTGGCTGTCCTACTCCCGCCGGCTAGCCGCCTTCCTGGGACCGCGGGGACGCCGAGGGGCTAGGGGACGTGCTCCCAAGACCACGGGGACGAGGGGCCAGGAGCGCCGGCTCTCTGCGATCCTGCTGAGAACGCGCCCGGACTGAGAATGAAGGGGACGCGCTCGTGGCAAACTCCTTAAAAGAAAAAAAAAAAAAAAAAAAAAAAAAAAAAAGCCACCTCGTAGCCTCCTCCCCCCTCCTTGTTTTTCCCTCCCTTCATCACATGAGCACAGCCCAGACACGCCTTGCAGCATCTCCCCCTAGGCTGCTAGGACCGGCTCCGCCACCAGGTCCCCAGCAACCCACCCCACCCCCAGGACTCCTCAGGTCGTTAAAGGGGACCAGAGCTTTGGGGTCTGTCCCAGGGCTGCAGAAGGTTCAGAGATAGCAAAGAAAGAAGAGGGGTGGGGCGGGGGGGGGGGGGAGCAAAGGCTTTGTTTTTTAATTCAATGATTGATACCCCAAGGTTGGAGCTTCTGCAGCCCTGGGATTTGCATCTGGCCAGGCGCGAACCCGAAGCCCCCACTTGCTTTTCTTGAGATTGCGTTTGACTTTAAGCATTTGTTCCAGCCCTCTCTCCTTTAGCAGGAGAAAAGGAAGCACTCCTGGGCTGCTCCTGGGCTGCTCCTGAGCCTGGCCATATTAGGACGGCTCACGTGGCAGGAGCTGGGAAACCCAGAGGTTGATGCAGTCAGGCCACCGCTGAGGTGGGCCCCAGCGTCCCCATGATCCCAGCCAGTGATGTCAGCTGATGCCATCACCAGAACTCACCGGCCTCTTTCCCCAGGGAACGCGGGGAAATGAAGCTGTTACTGGAAATGTGCCTGTCCTTTGAGCGTCTGATGCTGAAGGTTACACATCCAGGCCGCTCGTCTCTGCTGCCGCTGAAACACCACGTTGGCTTAGGTCTCTTCAGTCGCCATCAGTATGCTAGCAAAGAAGGGGCTTGTCTGTTTTCTTCCTCCACTTGATTAGATAATCATTATATTAACATGGAAGCCGATAAAGTCTTTCCTTTGAATTAAAATTTTGTTGGTTTACTCCGCAGTAAGCATGAAAGGGCTAGGGAGGAAAATATAAAATAATCTCAGGTGAGCAGGAGTTGTGTTCTTGCTAGTAATCCTGATACCCGAGAAGCAGAGGCAAGAGGGTCAGCTTGAGCCTGAGGCTAGCCTGGGTGGGATACTGAGTTCCAGTCCAGCCTGAGTCAGAGAGTGAGACTGTTGATGAATGAAATAAGGAACTAAGGACTTAAAAAACACTAAGAGCATTGAGCCTAGATGCAGGATAAATATCTATCTCATCCCTAGGTTTAATACAGGCCTAGCTGAGTGTCAATGGAAACATTGTCATGTAAGAACATACTGGGGGAAAAAAAAGCCAGGCAGTGGTGGCACACGCCTTTGATCCCAGCACTCTGGAGGCAGAGACAGGTGGATTTCTGTGAGTTCAAGGGCAGCCTTATCTACAGAGTGAGTTCCAGGACAGGCTCCAAAGCTACAGAGAAACCCTGTTCGAAAAACAAAAACAAGAACATATTCGGAACCACTCATTAGTTTAGTTTTTTGGAATAAAATTTGTTTTCTTGGGACTGGAGAAATAGTTCAATGGTCAAGAGCACGGGCTGCTCTTCCAAAGGATCCAGTTTCAATTCCCAGCACCCACATAACAGCTCACAACTGTCTGTAACTCCAGTTCCAAGGGATCCAACATCCTCACACAGACATACATGCAGGCAAACACCAATGCACATAAAATAAAAATAAGTAAATCTTTAAAAAAGTTGTTTTCTCAATTATTTTATTTTTGTGGGTATACACAAAGGCCAGTTTCTCTGGCGTTTATTCACTTAGAAACAGATTTTCAAGCTGTTTGTTTTTAGTTATTTGGAAGCATATCACCTATCTCAATTTGTTTTATGTTATGGTGTTTTGTTTGTTGAGACAGAACTCTCTAGCCCCAATCTCTGGAGAGAAGACAGTACAAACTTCAGTGACCACACCCTGCCTCAACTTAAATTTTGACTGTTTGGAGAACATTAGCATTTCCCCTCCCCCACCCCTAGACTGGTGCTAGGGAGTGGAATCAGAGGCCTTGGGCACGTGAGACAAGCACCCAGCACTGAGCTGTGTCTCTGGCCCAAACATGACCATTCTCACTTTGTATCAGGTACTGTTCAAAAAACACTGCATATATCATCACATACGATCCTTATAACAACCCCAACAACCCGATGGCACACATCCCGTTGTCCTCATTTTACCAATAGACAAAGGGGAGGGGATTAACCAAAGAAGTCAAATGTTGTGGACCCAAGGTCTCACAGTTGGTGGTGGTGAGGGAGTAAGGCATCTGATGGGCATGTGACTTCAAGCCCACGCTCCAGCACTGCACTATCCTCCATCCCTTCCGCCAGAAGCTCCCATTATCAACCCCTTTCTCTTAAGGATGGTAGCGAAAAGAAACATTTTGATCGCGGATGATGGGAACTTGAAAAGGCTGCTGAAGCAGTTTGAGGACTTGGGTGTGGCTCCAGTGCAGAGCCCTGGATCATGTGCCTCGGGTTCTATCCCAGCCCCAAAGTGGGGGAGGGGCTCATCTGAGAACAATAAAGTCAGCACATTTGAAAACATAGCAGGAGGCAGGTACTATTTGTACTGCCTGCTTTGATACGAATAGTATCAACGTTCCCCCCCCCATTCTGTGAGATTACATTATTCAAGTTCTTGGGAAATTCTCGACAAAGCTTTTCACATCCACTAGCCTTGAAGTGTTCAGAAAAGATTACAAGGCCCAAGATTTCCAGCCAGGGGTACATAGCCCAGGGCTGAGGAATACATTGTTTGTGCCTGCTTACAGCACGAGGCTGACTTTATGTTTATCATCCAGGCTATAAAACTGCATTTTCTTATTTTTGAAAAGTGAAGCTGAGTGGGTGGGGAGACGGCTCAGTCAGATGGTACAAACATGAGCAGCACCAGCACATAAAGTCTGATGAGGTGGGCTGGTGACTGCAGTCCAGGCAAGTGTAAACAAGAGGGTCCCTAGAGAACCTTGGCCAGCCTAGACAAGTCTGTGAGAGACCCCGTTATAAAAAGACAACCCCCAAACCCTGAGTTTTTTTGTGGTGCATGTCTTGAATCCCAGTCCCTGGGAGGCAGAGGCAGGCAGAGTTCCACACCAGTCAGGGTCACACAGTGAGACCTTGTCTCAAAAACAAAACCAACCAAACACCTGGAGAGCAACTGAGGAAGACACCTGCATAGACATCTGCCCCACGAGGCCCCAAATGCACGTGCACACACACCCTGGAACACACACACACACACACACACACACACACACACACACACACACTCATTAAAATAAGCAAAACACAAAACAGCTAGGTGAGGTGGCACACTCCTGTAATCCAAACACTTGTGAGGTTGAGACAGGAAGATTGTGAGTTTGAGGCCAGTATAACTACATAGTAAGTCCCTGTCTTAAACACACACACACACACACACACACACACACACACACACACACACACAGAGAGAGAGAGAGAGAGAGAGAGAGAGAGAGAGAGAGAAAATAAAACATAAAAAGTAAAATTGTATTTAAGGACCTAGAGATAAAATGGTCAATGGTAGAGCACTTTCTTAGCTCTATTATTGTGTGAAGTCTTGAGTTTAATCCTCAATATGGAAAAAAAAAAGTTAAGAAATATATGCATAATATTCTCTATTCTGCATAAAATATATCCAGGATACTGGTATAGTAGTTATAAGTCTCAGCCAGGCCTGGGGCACAAACCTACAATCTTTTTTTTTTTTTTTGGTTTTTCGAGACAGGGTTTCTCTGTGTAGCTTTGCACCTTTCCTGGGACTCACTTGGTAGCCCAAGCTGGCCTCGAACTCACAGAGATCCGCCTGGCTCTGCCTCCCGAGTGCTGGGATTAAAGGCGTGCGCCACCACCGCCCAGCTACAAGCCTACAATCTTAGCACTGGGTAGGTTGATACAGATTTCCCATGAATCTGAGGTAGCCTGGGCCACATATAAGTTTGAAGGTAGCTTGGGCTACAAAACAAAATCTTAGAGTTAGTCTTTTTGTTTGTTTTTTCAAACTAGGGCTTCTCCATGTAGCCCTGGCTGTCCTGGTGTAGACCAGGCTGGCCTGGAACTCAAGATCCCCTTGCCTCTGCCTGAGTGCTGAGATTAGAGGCCTGTACCACCAGGACCTAGTTAGAGGGTTTGTCTTTACTATGGGTTTTTTTTTTGGTTGTTTTTTCCCCTCTTAATCCTGTTGTTTGAACTCACCCAGGCTTGCCTGGGACTGCTTATGGAGGATGACTTTGAATTTCTGGTCCTCTTGCCTGTTTAGTACTGGGGTTACAGGACTGAAATATACCTGAATTATAGGTATAGGTACCGATAATATACTCAGTTATATCAGTGCTAGTAGAATATTCTTTTCGTTGTTTTTTGTTCTGTTTTTCTGTTTCTCAAGACAGGGTTTTTTTGGTTTTTTTTTTTTTTTTTTGTGTGTGTGTGTGTGTGTGTGTGTGTGTGAATGTAGGCCTAGCTATCCTGGAACTCACTCTGTAGACCAGGCTGGCCTTTAACACACAGAGATCTGCCTGCCTCTACCTCCCAGTGCTGGCATTAAAGGTGTGAGCGACCACTGCCCAGCAAATAGAATACTCTTGCATCTTAGGGCTTCATGTATGCTAGGCAGGCACTTTAATAACTGAGCAATGTCCTCAATCCTTCAACACACATTCATTCATCAAGCACCTATCCTGTACCAAACACAGAGTTCCTGCCATCCTTTCCACCCAATGCTCAGAGGCAAGTCTCCAAGGTTTTCTTGTGTTGGCTTTTGGTGGTATCTGAAGGACTGCTCGCCTGGCCTCTGTGAAGCTGAAGGCAGCTGGCCCTATTTCCACCCCTCCCCTGGAGGCGGCGGTTACACAGATTCTGTCTAGCAGCCCCCTCCACCTTCTGAGACACCACAGGGCGCAGGTGTCCTCTCCCACACTCTCCCGTGGGACAGCCAGTGACTGAGATGTCCCCCCCCCCCCCCCCCCCCCCCCCCCCCCCCGAGAGGGTTAATCTTCTCATCAAAAACAGTTTGAGATTCTCAAAAACAAATACGCATTGCCTGTAGGGCAGGCTGAGCTTGTACTTCTGAAGTTCGTTCGCTTCTCTAGAAAAACTGGTCACGTGAGATTTAAAAGAAAATTCAAGAATGCTGCTTGAACATCTTGTGTGCACCCTCACTGTTTCTAAAGGAATTACGGGCAGAAACAGCTTGATCAACTCAAGTACCATGGCATTATTTAACAGGACACAGGCTGAATATAGTGAACGAGAATACATTATACAGCTCAAAATAGTTAGAAGAGAATTTGAATGCACTTGCCATAAAGAAATGATAGGAGTTATTGTATTTTAATTTTTAGACATAGTCTCAGGACTGGGACTGCAGCTTAGGAGAACAGCTCTGGCATTGTATGCATGAGACCTTGTGTTCAGTTCCCCAGAACTGCCCTCCTCAGACAGAGAGAGAGAGAGAAAAAAAAAAAGAGAGAGAGAGAGAGAAAGAGAGAGAGGAGGCCTCATGTAGCCTAGGCTGGCTTTGTACCTAAACCTACCTTGCTATGAACCTAAGGCTGGCCCTGAACTCATCTTCCTGCTTCGACCCCCTCCCCCCAAATGCTGGTATCACAGGTGTGCACCATCACACCTGTTTCTTGATCTGGGGATCAAGCCCATAGTTTCCTGCCCAGTAGGTGAGTGTTCCCCAGCCCTGGTAAAAGTTTAAGGTGAGGGGTATGCAAATTATCCTGAGTTTGTTCCTTGGACAGGTAGTCATAAATCAAAGTATCACATTCTGTTTCACACATATGTAAAAAATAGTGTGTAAATATTAAAAACTGTATACATGAAAACAGGAATATTTTTCACACTCGTGTTTTTTCCACTCACAGCAGTGAGTGGAATGCTAAGGCAGGAAGCTAACCATAGTTATAGTTCCAGGCTAGCCTGAGTGACAACGTGAGAGACTGTCTCAGACACAGACCAAGGGACTGGAGAGATGACTCAGTGGGTTAAGGGTGCTTACTGCTTTTGCAGAGCCCCTGGGTTGAGTTCCCTGAACCCAAACAGTGACTCAACTGTCTATAATGCCCATGTAGGCATGCGCACAAGTGGGTTCACATAAACTAAAAAAAAAAAATAAATAAAAAATAAAACACAAAATAAAGTATAATAAAAATTAAAAACAAAACATTCAGGTTGAGATTCATGATACTGAAGAACTATTATGATTGGATAGAAGATCACATGACTGTTTTGCCCTACCCAATCTGTGCCCTGATAAAGATGTGCGTTCCTGGGGACTGATCTCATTTTTACCAGCTGAGTTTTGTTTCTGGGTTTTTCTTCTGTTTTTTTTTTTTTTTTTTTTAATGACTTCTTGTCACTCTCACAAGAGTAAAAGATGTCAGGATATGATGGTACAGCCAGAAACCCCAGCACCAAAAAGGATGAAGCAGGAGGATCATGGCTTCCAGGCCAGCAAAGACCACAAAGCAAGATATTTGTCTCCAAACATTGAACTAGGGCTGGAGAAAGGGCTTGGCAGCCAGGTGGTTCAGAGCACTTCCTGACCTTCCGGAAGACCTGAGTTCAGTTCCCAGCTCCACCTGGGCCAGCTCACAGCCACCCAGAACTCCTGCTTCAGGGGACCCAATGCCTCTGGTCCCTGCACTCGCGTGTACAAACCCACACACACAGACATGGACATATAATTAATTTTTTTCCGGACAGGTCTCATTATGTAACTCTGGCTGGCCTAGAACTCACTATCTAGACTAGGCTGGCCTTGAACTTACAGAAACTCACTTGCTACGGAGTGCTGGGACTAAAGGCAGGCATCATTATACTCAGCCTACATAATAAAAAAAAAATGTTTTAACTATAACTACACTAAACTAAATAATAATAATAATAATAATAATAATAATAATAATAATAATAATAAGTGCGTGTGGAAAGTCCTGTTTGCTTAGCATATTCAAAGACTTGGTTTCATCCTGAATGCAGAGTTAACCCCAAGTGTGGTGGTCTCACCTCTAATCCTAGCACTTGAGAAGTAGAAATGGGATGATCAGAATTGCAAAGCCATCGGCTACAAATTAAGTTCAAGGTCATCTTGAGTGACAAGAGACCCAGTCTTTTAAATAAATAAATAAATAAATAAATAAATAAATAAATAAATAAATAAATAAATAGATAATTTTTTTTAAAAAATATCATTTTTTTGTGGTGGCACACACCTTTAATCCCAGGGAGAGAGACAGGCAGGTCTCTATGAGTTCAAGATCAGCCTGGTCTACATAGTGAGTTCCAAGCCAGCCAAGGCTGTATAATGAAATCGTCTCAAAAAACAAAAGCAAATCAATAATAAGCTAGATTCTTCCCTTTCCTCCTTTCTCTCAATATCTGACTTCGTCACAACATCCCTGGGAGCTGAGCTCAGTTACATAAAAACAAACAAACAAAACAAAACACCCCGCAAAACTCCAAAATGGGATGTAATGTATGTAAAGAATAAAAATTAAAATAAAAAAAAAAACATGAGCCCCCATTAAAAAAAAACAAAAACCTCCAAACTATTTATCTTTTCGGTGCTGCTGTGCTCTGGAGTGTTGGGTGACAGAACTTATTTGAATTTGGATTTCTTTTTGTTTTTTTGGTGTGGGGATCGAATCCAGAGCTTCACACATATGACTCAAGAACTCTACCCCTGAGATACGGACACCCACAGACTTCGAATTGTGTTCTCCCCTTTCTTTGGTTCTGTTCATTTTAATGTTGGCATTTACCGGTGGGCACGCCATGTGTTCAGTGTGAAGCTCTGAGGACAACTGCATTCCGTTCCGTCCTTCCACCTTTATGTGGGTCCTGGGCATTAGGCTTGGGTCATTTGACTTGAGTAGCAAGCGCCTACCGCTACCCAGCGAGCCATGTGGCTCACCCAGGGAGTAGTTGCTGGCCCTGTTCATCAGGTTTTCATCTGTTTGTTTTGAAACAAGGTCTCACTCAGGGCAAAGCTGACCTCACACTCCTAGTGATCCTCCTGCCTCAGCCTATCATACGCTAGAACGATAGGTGAGAACCTCCATGCCCAGTTTGAATTTTACTTTCTGTGGAAGAACTTGAAATGCCAATTATTTGATCTTGTGAAATTAATGGGTCTCTTTCCAGGTGAAAACATCTCATTACTGAAAATAGTATCTAGCGTGTGATCACAATAGCCACAGTGCTGAATTAATGCCATGAGTGGCAACTGTCAGTGTCCACGAGTGTATTTGTACCCTACGGTAGACGTAGTGATAACATAATAGGAACTGCACATATGGCCGGGGTGGCTCACCCCTGTCATTCTAGCACTTGAGAGGCTGAGATAGAGGATCTCTGAGTTCAAGGCCAACCTGGTCTACATATACTCCACGTCAGCCAGGGCTACATAGTGAGACCCAGTCTCAAAACGTAACAATAACAACCAAAAAACCCAAAGTATACAAAGGTGAGGTGGTACATGCCTGTAATTCCAGTACTCAGGAGGATCTTGAATTCAAGTTTGGGGACAGCCTGGGCTAAATAGCAAGACCTTATCTAAAAACAGAAAATAGTGACCATAACCATCAAACCCCCCCAATTTCTCTGTGTGCCTTGAAGCCCCGGTTCTT